>NC_092694.1:8517029-8864017 GCF_964275005.1 Diadema setosum | reverse complement strand
GGAGCGGATGGTGAGGGATAAAGATATAAGTACATGCAGTGTTAAAGGTACTAGCCCACATTTGCAAACCCACGAAAATCAACACTGGATAAAACAGGTCCAGTATGACTTCAAGTACAAGTTATAACAGTAACATACCTCACCTGTTGCTCTTTGTCTATACCATTCGATAAAAGAGAGAAAATCATCGTTTTAAAATCAATTTTCAAACCGGGTCAACCCGACACAAAATCGAATTACGAGCGCGAGCTAGCTACGTACATTAACTTACACATGTATCGCATGCATGTAGTACGTGCGTGGACCGGAGCTAGCGAGCGTTTTTATACGCATGCATACGGTGCATTTTCATTTATTTTTATGAAAGTAATGGACTAATTGGAACGAAATTTTGCACAGGTGTTACTGCAATCATACCCAAACTCCATGCTAACTATGAGACCAATTGCTGCAGGTTTGCAAATGTGGGCTAATACCTTTAACTGTGGGTATTGCCATGATATTGAAGAAAAACAAAGAAAGGGGGAAAGCCAATGGAAGCTATCTAATTAGTTCTGTTCCCTCAAATACCAGACACCCTCAAAATATGATCAAGATGAGAGGGCAATGATGCACTCAAACATTACTCTTCAGAATCTGCATCTTGGCAAAAACAGTGTAACATTTTTCTCACCTAAACTCTTTGAAACCTTTTGAAAGGAGTAGTTTCACCCGCATACACCCTCTTTGCCAAGACATAGTTCGATGGAGTGCAAGCCATTTCATTTGGCAGAAGAATGTATAAAAAGAAATATATACACAAAACAGAAAAGTAAAGGTTTTGAGGTGCTGGAATGATCAGAAGACAAAGTCCTTGATCTCTTTCTCTCACCTGAACGTAGCTGGAGTAGTTAAGGATGGTGGTCTTCATCTGAGTGTCGACATCGAAGAGATGAAGCTGGAAAGACAAAAATCAAAATGATAATTTCCAGCCACATGAGCCTCAAAGTAACATATTTGCAACACAAAGACAAAAGAAAAGATGATGTGTGGTAGCAATACAGTTTAGTGGGTAAAGTTCTACATATACAAGAGATTGTGGGTTCAGATCTCTCCTGATGTACAAATGATACTTGGGCAATGTGCTTTTGTAGTTGCAATGTCTAATAAGGTTGATGGTAACAATGTGGCTGTCACAACAGCAGAATCCAAGGCACAGAAAGTGCCAACAATCAAGAGATGATTCTGGGTTATCTCCACAGACTGAAGTACCACAATCATATTACATTTATTCAGCGGTTTGCACATCATGTTATAAGTGTCAATTGAGTGAAAGTAGACAGCTCCTATTGATCAAGTGAGAGGGTGTCATTAACAGACACAAAGCTGGAGGCATGGCAACTGTTATCACCATACAATGCTATTTGTGGAAATTAAGCCCAAGCCTGGGATCCTAATACCAACACCAATGTTGGTCACCATCGCCAATGTCATTCCACAAGAGACTGTCACATGTGAGGTTCTGTAACGTCAAAATTTTCACAAATTTTGTGGGACATGAATCTAATGTGAAATCACAAGCGTGCAAATTTTAGCTTCTTCTCTCAGATTCAATATTCTTCTATATCTTTTATTCTTTTAAAAATAGAGACATGTGAAATTCATCTTGCTTGGCATAGCACTAAAAGTCGCCTCCAGCAAAGATTTCAGCTTTAGCAGAAACCAAAGTGGATGAAAAAGCGGAGACTCACTCTGAGTTTTTTGTCCCTATACAGCAGCTTCCGCCCGGTCTCGTTCATCTCCAACCAGTCCACCTTGGAGTCATGGGCCAGCGTGGCGATGTTGAAGCCGAAGACGAGGTCGACAATGGCGATGGTCTTGAGATCGACCAGGTAGGCCATCTTCTTGTTGTCCTCCACGTTGAGCTGCTTACGCTCGTTCAGGCGCACACTATGGGAGCAAACATAAGCAACATGGATATGTATTCATGGGACCACAGATAACTAACCTACTTGTATAACACACTCTGTATACTAAAAAAAAGATTCACCTTCCAAACCCCATATATCTTGCTAGGAGAAAGCAACCCTTTCCAGTCATGCTATGACTCTTTTGTTCACAACTATGATTTCTATCACTATTGCTATACACGACTACATCACATCTACAATTTGTACCGTATGCCATCATAATCTACATGATATCAAAGAAAATGTTTTTTGTGTTCTGTGGTCAGAGAGGCATTTTGACCCAAGTCTGTGAAATTTGAGGAAATGGTGGCATGATCCCTCAATTCTTTCTTAATTCTGGTGGCATACTGTAAAACGAGGAATGTTCGCCTGCATTTTAATTTCGTGAATTTCACAAGGGCAAAGATTCGCGAAATTAAAATGTATACAAAATTTCTTGTCTAAGCTATATGCACTGAACGCCAGTGGCCATTCGCAAAAAAATTTCATGCCACGAAAAAGGCCGTGAGCTCCAATTCGCAAAAATTTCGTGCCGCGATTATATGTTTTACAGTAGGTATGTGGCACAAAATCAAATAGCAGATCTCAAATAGCCAAGAGGGGTGTACACTGATGATAATTTATAATCTTCCACTGAAAATTATAAGCCGAATATTATAAGCTGAATATGAAAGCGTGACATCAAAGAAGGCTTTAAGCAAATGATTTTTTAATATTGACTTTCAACTGTGCACATAAAATGAAAAAAATAGTTAAACAAGCAACTGACCTGATAAGGTGGGGGTTCATGAATTCTGTTCTCACACAACCAAGAATTTCATTGGCTCCGTACTCCACGAGGGAGAGCTCTCCGGCATTGAAGATCATACACACCTGTTTAAAATGTTTGACAGACATTTACTTTACACACAGAAACAGATATACATACCTATTGAAATAGACATACAACACACTCATGGCATGAGCAACACAAGGAGTGTGTGTGAAGAAAATATCCATTTGTAGGACAAATGAGCAGGGAATACCTGTAATATTATTGCTCCCTCTTAATGTACATTTATTAGAACTTGACGCAAACACTGCCCCTACCTCCACCCAACCCCTCCCAAAGATGATTTAAAAAAAAAAAAAAAAACACCAAAAACAGAACAATAAAGATTATACAAAGAGCAACTGGTGGTTAAATGAGTTTCATGACCTTTTACTTCTTCTTTTTTTTTTTAGGTAATCATCCATGTTTTCTTTAAGCTTGTATCATCCAATTCTGTACACAATCTAGAATGGATTGATAGATGGATAATACAAAGATGAACAGATGATTGCATGGATACATCAATGATTGCAGTAACTAGCATCAAAACCTATGTAAAGCTATCAATAAACATTTGTGGTGAAAACTGGTTAAATAGTAAACTCTATGGAGTCAAGAAAGATGGAGCATGTTTCACACCAAAGAAAAGCTGCAAAATGAGATTGATTCATATAGGCTACAAAACTATTATTGTTGCCCATTTGTTGCCAAACAATGGCATTTCCCTCTGACATATGTTGTTGATGTGATGAAATACGTTTCCCTTGTTACAAATGATATTTTATCAAAAACACATGCAGAATATTGAATGACATTGACGGACACCGTCATATCATAACAACACAATATCTAACCTACTGACAGGCTCAAACTGAGTGGCTAAAATCACAAGTCCTGCAACACTCACATTCTCATTTTCGAAGAAGAACTTCTCATTGCCGCCGGTGTTCTGCCAGGGCACCTCGCTGAGTTTGTTGGAGCTGAGATCTCCAAGGAGGAGGGTGTCGGTAGTGTGGGCCACCAGATACCGGTCTTTGCCCAGGATGTGCACCTCATCAATCTATGACACAGAGAGCAAAATCAAGATTCAAAATTGAAGAATATTTGAAGAGTTCAAATGCAAAAACTGATATATCCATTTTTATCATCTTGAGATGATTCAGAACTAAATCTGTTTAAAGAAAACATGAATAAAATTATCAAGAAATATATGTGATCATTTGAATATCCTCAAAAATAATTCTTGTTATGTGACCAGTGCAGCATCATTGACATAATTCTATACTTCTCTTTTTGATGACCGTATAAAAAAAAACCCACTGAAAATGGCTTTTATCTGCTTCTGCATTCTAAATCTGCATTTTATTGTCTGTTGAACATGCAGAAATTTGCCCTCCACTGAGACAAATAATGCAAATGATATCACACTACAGTACACAGTTTACTGATACATGCACAGTGTGTAAAGTATCAAAAAAAAAAAAACAGGCATACAAATAAAGACATTAGTGCATTTCAATCAATACATTACAAATAGATATATTGATTTCATCCTTCTATTCCATCCTCTTCCCACCACCCATCTGGGTCTATTCAATCTGTCAGATAGTGTAAAAAAGAAAAGAAAAGGTAGAGATCTACACTGTACATAGAAACTGTGGGAGAGAGAGATATATACAACCAAACATGATGTCCCTCTGTTTCATTATTTTTCTTGTAACATTTTTTGTCGCTCAAATTCATGTAAACGTGTAATGCCACTGGCAACATCTATAGATTTATAGAAATGCAAATGACAAAAATTCAGTGGGCTTTCTTGATCCTTGTGTCTAAAGCTTTGGACAAACCACATCCAAGTGGAATGCAGATTCATATCAAACTCTTTATATTGTATGACTGTGTAATTTGCAGACTGGTATCACTGCTTGTGGTCATGTTTAAACAGTGTCAATTACCTCGTAGCCATAGTGAGACTTGAGCACCACTCGGGTGCCTGACGAAAGGTTCTTGACAATGACCTGGCTGAGGCCGACATATGTCATCTCAAACTTGTTCTTGTAAATGGAGCGCCGGAGACAGCAGTCGAAGAGCTCAACCCCTCCACACAGCGTGCCCTGGAGGAAAATAACAAAAAAGAATGAATGCAATTATTCAAGCAAAATCCTGCCTAAAGAGATTCTACCATTCACCTCAATGAGTCTTGTGTGATAGAGGGAGGTCTGTGAATTTTTTTTTTTTTTAAACTTTAGAGAATGAACGTGACAAATAATTCAAAAATAGATGACATGAATATGTAAACATCCACTTAATATCTTTTCAATGGAATGATTGATATTATAGGTTCCTTTCATTTGCACTGTTTGCAAAGGAAAATTGGCTCTCTATTGTATTTGGGTTATTATCGTATCCTGGATTTTTGTGTTGCAAATTTCAACTCTGTGAGACACATGGGGATTGTGCAGGGGCAGATCCAGGAATTCCACTGCCACTGTTGTGGGAAGTTGAGGGGCTGATTGCACTACACAGTAGCCCTCCAAGGCACAGCTACAGTATCCTTCAAAGCCTAAATCTCTCTAGCAAGGCAGGGCTGGGGTCCCTTGTAAGAATGAGGAAATGATGACTTACCGCCACGAGACGGGAGCCATCCTTCTTCCAGGCCAGGGTGGTGATGGTGTACAGATTCGGGATCTCCTTCATCCTTGCCTCCTCCCACATTCCCTTGCGGGGAGCCCAGTTAAAAACCCTCAGTCTACATCGTGAGGAAAAACGCAACAACAGACAATATACATGCACAGGTAACAAACCAAATTTAGGTATGCTCCCATCCTAGTTTCTGTGCATGCAAGTCAAACTACACTTTAACCACACATCCCCTCCTCCCAAATCGACAACTAGTAAATGTCACTTACAGACCTTCATTTATTGTTATATCAATTTTGAATTCAAATTAGCTTACAGTTGTGCGATACTAAACATTCTTTCTTGGTTAGGGACACTCAATAAACAATAGTAATGGACATAAATAAGCGAATATGAACACGACTACTCATACTCACTGTGTTTAACTATGTTATTGTAATTTCATTTTTTTTTTTTGATCATCAAGATAAACACAAAGACACCACGACAAGATCACAATACACAACTTGTTAGTTTTTCATATGTAGTTGAACACTGTAAGGGCGTTCCTATCTCTCCACCCAAAATTCTGATGGCTTTGCTTTCTCACTGATAATTTTCAGGTCAACTGACCTGTTGTAACTGCCGACGACTACAGACTGTCCACTGGGGTTGTTCACCGCCACCGTGAACTCGTGCTCCTCCGAGTCGCGGCTGAAGTCGAACTGCTGGTTGACGCGGCCCTCCTTGCTGTAGATGGTGATGCGCTTGTCGCAGCCGGCCGCCACGATGCTGTTGCCCGCCCAGCACAGGGCGTAAGGGGGGCAGGCATGGGTGGCGACCTTCCCCTGGGATTCCCCAGTGCCTTCGTCTTCCAGGAAGAAGCGAACGATGGAGCCATCGGCATGTCCCGAGAGGATTCCCTTTCCACTCAGACTAACAAGGATGAGGAGTAGAGAGGAAGGCAAGTTTTCAATCATAAAATGATTAATAATGATGATGATGATGATGATGATAATAATAATAATTATAATTATAATCATAATTATAATCATAATAATAACTATTACAACTGTAGTTACAATGATAATATTACAGTAACATTAAAAATTACATTTATAAAACACATTATAAAAAGAAGTTTCTAAGTACTTTACAACAGATATGTAAATATATAAACTACAAGATATTTGATTGTACAATGCAATGAAAATGTAAATAAGTTTAACCCTGAAAGGGGCGGGGGGGCGGAATCCGCCCCCCCCCTCGACGTTTCGCGCTATAATTCTGTAACGCGAGAAGGCCTCATCGCGAGGCTTCTTGACTTTCTTCGTTCAAGTCTTGCGCAACTTTTGAGACCAAATTTACAACGTCCGCGCATACTTTTGCGAAGCCACGCCCATTTTTGTAACGGAATGTTGCTCCAAAACGGGCACAATTTTGTGATTTTGTGTACATTTCCTATGGAAAACAGTGCTCTGTCATGAAAGGCATAAAAACCTGATTATTTTTACAATTAATCACTTTCATTGATTAATTTTGTGCTAATTATGGTAGAAAAGTGGTCAGTGACAATTTCCAATGAAAAAACAAAGAAAAAACAAAAGTTGAAAAACAAAGAAATACATAAGAAATTCTGAAAACATTAAAATACATAAGAATTGAAATGAGTTTTGGAAGTTTTTGTGATGTACAATTGTTGAATATGCTAAAACAGATTTACAGATCAAAAATTAGACTCTCAATGCTTTTAATTAAGCTAAAATATCACCTTGAGCTTAATTTGCATAATTAATTAATTAAAATTAGAAATTTATTGTTTCAAAAAATCTTATGACACAATCTTGTAGATTATGACGCGGGTCTCACGCATGCAAAATTTCATCGCGATCGCACCACCGATGGCCGAGATCTCAGGGGGGGATGGAATCCCCCCCCCCCCCCCCCCCCCCCCCGGGTCTGAGCATAGCCAAAAAAGCCCGGCCCCTTTAGGGTTAAATACAGGCACGACAACACTAAAACAGTCATATGAAAATCAGAATTACTTACATGTACAACCAATAACATTAAGAGGAAAAAAATAATCTGGGAAATTGAAAAAAAGGAACCTATTACAGGAGTCAAAGAATTCATATTACTAAAGCTAACCCACTACTACTACTAAGTACTACTACTACTACTACTACTACTACTACTACAACTACTACTACAGGAAAGACTACCACTATCACTACCACCAATAATATCAAATAATGATTATATATATATATATATATATATATATATATATATATATATATATATATAACAGCACATTACAAAACACATTCCCGTTCTCTCTCTCTCTCTCTCTCTCTCTCTCTCTCTCTCTATATATATATATATATATATAAAACTACAGCAACTGCAACAAGGAAGACACCACTCACTTGGGGGTGAGGGACACTACATAAGAGTCAGTCCCATAGAGGGTGGACGACTTGTTGGTCTTGGTGTTGCCCAGACGGACCTTCCCGTCAGCCAGCCCAAAGACGATGTTGCTGTCTGGCGGCCAAATGAGGCAGGTCACTGCACTTTGCTGGACAAACTTGTTGCAGATCACCTTTTTGGTATCCCTGTAGTAGAACACAGGTAGTTACAAAAAGATATATCTTTAATGTTTGGAATTATTCAGAATATGACAACTTTTATCAATTGCATTACAGATATAATTGTTCTGCCCATTGGCGAATGACATTCCAATATCACACATTATTATCCATACATAGGATTTTTAGAGCCCAAATACAAGTGTTATTTTGTCGACGCACCTCATAACCTCCAACCCACTTAAAAAGTTTGTTGAACTCGACCAATATTTTTTGCCGAGGCGACCAATATTTAAAATATTGGACGGCAAGAGGGGGATTCCCCAAAGTTTTTATAAACTGCACGGTGATTGGTTGAGATATATACGAGATGACCTGAAATAAGAAGTAAAAACATCTGTGATTGGTCAATCACGAATTAACTAGAATATCGTTTCTTCTAAAATTCTGTGTTTATGCAAACAAATTTCATATATCAATTAGTTGAAATTGTTTTTCACACAATTTTTCAAAATATCAATTTCATAACAGGAAGTTAAATATAGGTTTGATGAAAACAAGTTGCATTTTTTTTTTTGTGCATGCAGGCGCAAGGCGACGATTGATCTGCAGCTCTGCATGCTCAGCGCTACTGCTAGATAGCCCGCGCGCGATATAAAGTAGCCGGCCGCCGCCGCTGCGCTTGCATTTGCATGCGCGATATGCATATTACAGTTACTGTACATGTACGTACGTACGTGTGTACAAGTACGTTATATACAGCACAGTAGGACTAGTTGTGGTAGTAGTAGCCTAATTCGATCTTTCACGATCTACGGTAGATGTGACGTGGATTGTTTCTCAGATCTCGGATACAAATACATCTAATTCTGGTTTAAATTAGCTAGATCTCGGTCTAACAGTAACAGGACGGCTACCTTGGATACATAGATCACTGTTTTATCAGAGACTGAAGTGGATTAACTTGCACTGAAGAGTGTACATGTACCATACCCCATGTCAGGATCACTACACAGTAGGAACAGCACTCGGAGTCGGAGACAGAAAGGGTAGGCCAAAGTGAAAACATTCTTTGCTAAAATCCTCTGTAGGATAATAATGATGATATTGAATGTCCTATTTTCGATTAATACAAGGAAATATTGGACTCGCTAAGAAAAATATTGGACTCGTCTTCAACTCGTCCAATATTTGTGCATAGCTCGTCCAATATTTCCTTGTATTAATCTCAAGGCCATCCAATATTATATAAATGTTGGTCCAATTGTTTACTAGTACATGTTATGAAAAATCATTGTATTCTACAGTATGTCCCCCCCCCCCCAAAAAAAAAAAAAATACAATCAGATTTTCTCATTGATAACACCCAATATGAACGAGACATGAAACTCGTCACACTGACGAGTTAGGTGATACGCCTGGGGTCATCAGATGTCGGTCATCTGTGATCGACAAAGAAAAGAATGTGATATAGGCACCTTGAAGTTATATTGAGCGTGCATGCAAAACGGTTTCTCTAACCACTCGGCCACGGGACATCCACGGAAACGGTAAGGCCGAAAAAAAAATGTATAGATATTACAGGGGGAAAAAGTCAATGCCCACTCAACAATTGTGGCCGCGTGAACATGTATTGCATTGCTAGAAGGAAATGCGGCCTTGTAACGACTGAGGTCGCTGTGCCATTTCTGGCAATTTCGGAAAAATACGTCCCGCAGACATAAAACCTATAATCGGCTGATTTTGATACCTTGCCTTTAATCACAATTTTCAGTGTGATGACGTCATCAAAGTACAAAACAATGACATGGACTTGAAAGACAATTGCTCAAAGTACAACACCTCCGTTGTCGTCATTACATACTATTTGACAGAGTCAGGATGCAACATTCTGCAGCAGTCGAAGCAATGTGGTCTCCAACACAAAACAGAGGGATATTGTGTGTGTGTGTGTGTGTGTGTGTGTGTGTGTATAGGTGCGTTTATATACGAACGTAATTTCTACATGGACGAATGTGTAATACACCATTGAAGAAAAAAAAGTAAAATAGCTAGGTATTTTGTTTCGTGATCTTGTGGGGTTCGAACCCGCACGAGTGCAACCTCACGTCTCTGAGACGGCGCCTTTAACCACTCGGCCATACGTCTCGACGAGAAAATATGAGGAACGTAAACTTATGTATGTGAAAGATGAATCACGAATCGATTCGTCCACATTCCATTCTCATTTTCAGTTTTAAACTGCAAAATTGTCAACCTCATGAGAAGATTTCAAAGAACAAAATGCATGATTACTGCAGCTTATTGTCTCAGCTACAACATACTTAAATTTCAGAGGAAATGAAGCAAAATCAGCTGAGATAAAGGTGCTTAAACGTTGTCAAGTCAATGGATGGTTTTAAAAAAAATCACTTCCCATAGACATAACACGTAAACTTGTCCGATTTTGCATCTTTACTTTTAATCACAATTTAAAGTACGATAACGTCATCAAATTTCAAAACCATGACATGGACTTGAAAGGCAAATGTTAAAAGTACAACATATGTGAATTTGGGATAATATTGAGCTTAAACAACAGAGATACGAGCAAATGAATGTTAGAAACAGTACCTCAAAAAAATTAATTCCACTTTTTTGATTTCAGATGATGATATGATGACGTCATAATGTATTTCGGGAAATATTGATACTTGAAACGTTATTTCCAATTCATATGCTTTTGTAATATGCAATAAAAACATAGGGTCAACGGACTTTTTAAAGAGCTATTGCGAAATAAACAAAGACATGTTTTTCGCTATATTTCCACATAGACGCTCACACGAAATTTCAACTTTGACGCCAGCGCATTCCTTTGTTATAGGTCAACATCGATCGGAAATCAGTGGATATTGTTACTCAAAGTATCAGGAATCCAAATCAGTCAAAAAAATTGCATTTTCATGTTGGTTACGCCCTCTGCGCGCGAAATTGCGCGGACGGACGCGCACGCGAGAAAATGTTTGAAACGCTTAAAATTGTCTGAAACTTCGAGATTTCCCATTGGGAAGTCGTTTTGAGCCTTTTAAAATTTTGACGCGCGCGAACGCGCGCGTAATGAAGACCTGGGTAACTAGCGTTAAAAAGTAAGATAGAGCGTGACCTGAACTTTATGTCCACCGAAAATGACGCAGAAATTACATCTAGTTATGAAGTTATGATCGATCATGTGACAAGGTCCGAAAATCACAAAATGGCGCCTAAATGACGTCATATGTTACTGTCATGAAAACCTTATTGTGGCTAGATATTGTTATGAGACATGTTGACTGAAAATTTCATGTCATTCCGTAATGTCATTGTTGAGATATTGACGACACAAAATTGTCCAGAAAGAAAGAAGAATAAAAAAAAATAAAGAGAGATTTTGACAATCACAATAGGTGATACGCTGATAGCGTATCACCTAATAAACTGTCTAAATGCTACTTCAGGGTCTTAAAATACAACATCTTAGCTCTATTTTGCAGAAAACCCCATTCGATTTGGTTAAGCAGTCACAGAGAAATGTGGATTGTTGTCAAGCATGTCATGCAGAGTTCCCACAGAAATTTGAAAACAGAATTCCATGACTTTTCCATGAATTTTCCATGACTAAATTGCTGCTTTCCATGACTTCCTTTCTGGCACGGTTTCCAAAATTAGACACATTATGATGGCCTCCACCTCCCCTCACAGCCATCCGTTCTACCCACTATCTTACTCATGTCACGTACATCTATTATCATTAGTATATGTCCCGGGAGTTATGTCGAATTTGGGATGTCACAAAACTGGGAAAAACGGAAATCATGAACACCAATTATAATAGCAGAGTATGATCACAGAGTATGAGAGTTGCGAGACACGACAAACTGGAAAGCTGCCATAGCCAAGAGGTAAATGCAATTCCATGACTTTTCACAAATTTTCCAAATTCCTTGACTCTTCCGTGACTTTCCATGACTACAAATTTTTCCAAGATTTTCCAGGATTTTCCATGACTGTGGGAACCCTGTCATGAGTCTGATTCTTCCAAGTTTAGCACTTGGATGCTCTTGTGTGTGAACACAATAGACAGAACTTGGAGGGAAGAGATTCCTGACATGCTCTACAAAATTCCTCATTTCTCTTTGACCACTGAAGCAAATCGAATGGGGTTTATTGTAAGATGTGGGCAATGAGTTATAGTTTCGTACCCTAAAATTGTATTTGGATTAATTCACTATTTCTAAAGTTATCATTGCGGACAGTCCCGTTGTATTTTTTTTTTTTTGACATACAGTATATTGCAGTGTTGTCAGCTGCAATTTAGTACATGGATTCAGTAAATGTGATTACACCCTCTATCATAAGGATGACAGTATTATTATCATTACATTAAAAGTAATACTGTACGAGCTGAAATTTTCGCGGTGGTTTTATTTTCGCGAATTTCGCGAATCGCCTTTGAACCGCGAAAATAACAACACGCGAAAATAACAACGTGCGAATAGATAAGTGCAGTTAGACCTCGCAACCGCGAAATTAACAACACGTGAAAATGTCCTCCTGGTAGCAATTCGCGAAAATATCTGTACGCGAAAATTTCAGCTCGTACAGTATGCAAATTAATTCATGGGGTAAGTCTTAACCATACTACATTGTATATTGCAAATTATGATCACTTTGTTGTTTAAACATAAAGAAATCATACAGTGGACTCCCACTATAATGAAGTACTCCGGACCGGCAGTTTTCTTTCTTCATATCGAAATTTAGTTATAAGCGAAAAACAAATTATAAACGATAAAAAAGCACAAATGTTGCAGCTTGAATTTTTACTTTGTTGTAACCGGAATTTTGTTATACTGGGTTCATATAACGGGATTTACACTGTCTTTAATACAAAAGAAAGACAGAGAGAGATAATGGAAGGGGTGTTCACTGTCGGAGCATGTCTTCAAATTTTGCAGAAATATCAATGAGGTTTTTATACATGTAGATTTGTAATGGCTACATTCTCAGCAGCATATAGGGGTTTAGTTTGTGAGAATACAAATTAATCACAATTCCACCTGTCAAAACTACCAGTGTTGAACCCGACCTGCATATCAGTCCTTGAGCGTTGTAGCACTTCCCAGTACAAAATAACACCCGTCAAAACTATCGGTCTTTCACCCGACCTGCATATCATGTCCTTGAGCATTGTAGTTAACTTCTCAGTACAAGTTGTAGTATTTCCCAAAATGAAATTCAAACCTGACTCAGCAGTAAACCACATAATGGAACCAATTCAAAGTCAGTTGCGTCAATTTAGTCCCTTTATCTCACATGGCCTCTGCAACAACGGCCTTTTGCCAACTTGTCTATATTACTGAGTGTAATGCTCTTCATACGCCACGCACATCCTGTATGTAAACACCAATCTCGAATAGGGACTTTCACATGTGGTTGAATTCACAGTTAAAGAACCACACTGATGGAATGAGAATGCAATTCATTTCCCTTTCCAGAAAAAGCTTATTAGCAAATTTCCGAACTTGGAGATGATAGTTCTAAACTGGATTAGTGTCACAGTAGGCCATGCCAAAATCTGGAAAGGCACTTAACACTACAGCAACCCGTTGTGTGTATAGGGAATAGGCACTTACATTGTATTAATCTCACTTCCCAAGCTTTTTTATCAGTACCTGGTATTCAGTGATCCATCCAAATTTGACCAACACATGTACAGCATACATGTGTAGCTGTAAAGTTAGCAAACTCATGCAAGTACAGTGGTGTGGCTCAGTCCAAAAGGAAGGTTATGAAGACACAAATTTTCCCATATTAGGAAAATCAGGAAATCTAGAATCAAATAAAACCACTCTATAACCATACTAACTGGCATTAAAAGGGTTAAAGTGCAAAAACTCGCTCTGACTGCATTTTACTGACCAATCATCGCCGATCTTGTAGATGTAGATGATGTTGTCCGTCTGTCCGATAGCGATCTTGGTAGAGTCCGGGGAAAAGGCCATTGCCTTCACAGTGTAGCTTTTCTTCCCATACTGTACAAGGGTTGAAATATAAATGATATCAACTTACATATCGCTTTTTGTTTAAATTGTCTTTTCCTCTTGGCGTAAGAGGTACAATGTACAGTGTACATCTATGTGACAACATACAGATGCCGAGATACAATGCTCCCTTTAATTTTACATGACTGACATAAAAATGCATCAACTTTTTTTAACATATGTGTGGTGTAATCACATTTAAGCAGAATTCAAGCAGAATTATTTGATTGATCTGCCTTACAGGACTTTTGCAATACTTGATTGCACATATATGGCAAAAATCTAATGCATGCATTGTAAAATCAACAAGGTACTTAGCCCGACCAGAGGCTGTGCAAAGCATGGCCTCTCGCGACACTTAGGTTGGACAGGGCTGTGTATAGTTACAGGGTACTGTAAAACCACACATTTTCCAATGTGTGAAACTTCCATGAATTTTGTGAGGAACCAAATTTGCCAAAGCTTTTGTCCACATATGGAGTACATATCAGCACTTTTTATGTTTACTTATAAATTTTTCACAGTCAGCAATTTGTGAAAGTTTCATGCCGCAAAAAAAGGCTGTCAGCAACAATTTGCAATGCAGTTCCATGCCACGAATGTTTTTGGTTTTACAGGTACTAATCTAACTTCTACTTTACCACTACTACTATAGTACTGTAGTACTTTAATAATCAATAATCAGTTACGTCATGTGGCAATTATACTGGCATGGTAGCTCACCTTGCTATCCAGTGGTTTCGTTGAGAACTTGTCTCGTCTCTCCCCTTGCTCATCGAAGAGGAGCACGACCCGGTCAACGGTGCACACCGCCAGCTTGGTGTTGTTAGGCGCCCAGGCCATTGCTGTGATTTTGGCTGCTCCATCCTGGGTATAAAAGGGCAGTATTAAAATGGCTAATTCTAAAAAAGGATGCGCTGTCTTAACAGCATCCGCATAGCACTTGATTTTAGATCAACCAATAGGGCAATATTACATGTACGTTTTTACTGCATCAATGGAAAGTCATTTGACACTAATTAAGATTCACCCTTTGCTTCGGTTGGAACTTTGCCCATTAAGGTCTAGAGTATATTAGCTAAATCATCCCCGTTTGTGCCGAGGCACCTTTTTGTGGCAGGGTCATTTTATTCATAGATAAAAGGGGCATTATTGTGAAATAGTCCACCACTCCATTCACCACCATTCATTTCGTCATAGCCGGTGACTGCTTTCAACCTCCATAGACTTTGCACATTGTGAAGACGCACACGCAGAACAAGAGGGGACCGATATCACGATTTGACCATAAAAGGGCACAATCAGGTGTGAAAGTACCCTCACTTCCGTAGTATGGTTGGACCTACTACACATCGACCGCCTAATCTTTATTTGCTTGATAAGAATACTTAACACGGAAATTAACGTAAAAACTTGACCTACGTGATTGAGAAAATCCAGCACTATCAAATGCTGTTGTTCCCATTTCGATTTGAAGTTTCAGTGCAAAAATATCGCCGTCGAACTTCCATGGCCTCGTTTCAGCTCCTCACGGTAACGCTCCTTATCGAGATCGACCGCTGTTTTTGCATTGACAATGCACACAAACTGGGTTGTATTGAACACCGTGTTGTACGAAGCTTTTTAGAAACTTCCATAGACATTACATTACGATTCGGTGAAAATATTCAGTGTCATTCGAAATTTTGTCCTTGATTAAAACCATTAATCAACAGTGAATTTTCGCGTTTTCCCACACATCCTCATCAACAGTCAAAGCCAATCCATTTTAATGTGCTCTGCGCGCAGTGAAGTGCATACTAAGCGTTCTGTGCGCCAATACTACGCGGTCGGTTTAGATAAGGGTGGTCGATATGTAGTACTAGTACTGAGTAAGGTTACCATATTACAACAAGTACAAAATTGTAGTGACTAGTGTCTTGTATTGACTGACAAGTATGTCTAATTCCGCGAAAAACTTCTCATTTATAGTAACGACATTTGTTGGGTTAGTTTTTTGAAAAACTGACCCAGCAAATGTCGTTACTATAAATGAGAAGTTTTTTGAGGAATTAGACAGAGGGCCTACATGTATTTGTACTTGTCGGTCAATGTCTAATTGTACAGCTTTTATACATCTAGCTTCTATATTAAGTTATTTGTATTCCAGGGTTTCCTTTATACTACACACGACCATATTATTATAAATCAAAACATTGCTTGCATGTCATTGGTCATCAATGGTGGAGTACATTTTACAGATTGTGTACAAGTAACGTTAGGGCCTACACGTAGAACCCTTGCTAGACTCAATAGAAACCGGTCTACAGAGTCGGACGCAACCAAAATAGAGAAACGACAGAGCCAGAGGTCGTGGCGTGGAACTTCTATGGTTAACGTTAGACAATGAATTTAGAGATCTACCCTTGCAAACAAACACATACAATATAATGTCCATTAACGACATGCAGGTGCCTATTAAACCTTTAGAGTGTCTATAGATCATTAGAAACTCTACAGTATATGCAAAGCGACAGCGACCAAGTGTGTCCAAGCCGAGTCAATTGACATTGCCATGCCCACTGACTGTCACTCTGGCTGTGTGATGTAGGAATACGGCGCAGCTTGACGACGTGATAGCGTCCATACCGACGCATGTAAAGTGTGATTACGATTTTGTTATTTCATGGAAATCACATACCTGAGGAGGGAGCAGCGTTTTCATGTGTTTCAGCTGCATTATGAAATTGCCTCAAAGTATAAAACAGCTCGGGTAGAGAAGAATTGTCAATATTTTGTACACATGACACATCGGTCTTCTCCTTCCGGCTCCTCCGTAGTGGTGGCAGTTCGGTTTCGTTCGAGTTCAGGAATGTGACTGTAATAAGCAGTCTGTAGAGGGCGCTGTAATCTGCAACCTGTGGAGCTGCAGCCCACTATGTTAGTTGGGCAGCAATGATCTATAACATGTACCACGCACAGACTGGGCAAAATAATTGGAGTGCCATTTAAAGGGGAATTAACCCCAAATAAACATGTGGATTGAGTGAATGCAGCAATATTAGTAGAACACATCAGTGAAAGTTTGAGGAAAATCGGACAATCCCTTGAAAAGTTATGAATTTTTGAAATTTTGATGACGAGACCACTGGATCAGAAAACAACTACAGATCATGACATCACGTGTAGACTACGATATAAAGAAAGTATAAAGAAAATTCCACAAAATATAATTTCATATGAAAAGTATACACATTCCCTGGACTTGTTACTGACATACGTGAAGGATAATGAAGAGTTTGTTCGCAAAAAACCGATAAGTCCATCTTTGAAGATTTTGAAGTACGGTCTCTGTCATAAAGTACAAAATAATACCTTGTAAATGATATATTGGTCACTACAATATAAAGGTACATTTTTTAAGTTATGGTCAAAAGAAGCAAACATTTTCTTATTACTCTTTTCATTTTTATTGACCTTTAATCGCAAATATCTCCATTAGGCAAATATGGACTTATCGGTTTTTGCGAACAAACTCTTCATATTATTCCCCCTGCTTTCTAAAAGGGGTAAGTCTAGTGCTCTTTCATTATGCTAGAAAAGTGAAAAAATATTTAGTTTTCTTTATATTTTCTTTATATGGTAGACTGACCATAATATTATGTAATGTAATGATCCGTAGTAGTCTTCTGATCCAGCGGTCTTATCACCAAAACTTCAAAAATTCATAACTTTCGAATTTTTTTTCCGATTTTCCTAAAACTTTCACTGATGTATTCTACTAATGCTGCTCCATTCACTCAATAACCATGTATTTTGGGGGTTAATTCCCCGTTACAGAAAGGTCTTTCATAGCAATCATCAATTTATACTTCGATTCCATGGCCTGCATAGTCAAGTCATACCGCCAGTCTTATGGCCCGAGCAGGCATGAGGGCTGGGTCTCATTTAATAAAAGATGTTGTGACGTAGCAATTCGTGTTAGAAGGGCAGCTTTTTACGCGGATTTTAGAGGGGAAATCCAGTCCAAATATAAATTTTAATCTGATACGAAAAAGCAAAATATACGAGTTAAACGGTAAAATTTTCATCGAGATCGGGTGGAAAATAAGAAAATTATGACATTTTGAAGTTTCGCGAATTTTCCATTAAGCAGTTCTTGAACAGTCAGTATGAATACATGTAATAGCAAATGGCATGGTGAGCATGTTCACAACTCACAACTTGCCAAAACTATTATGGTTTGTAGACCTACATAAAAATGTGAAAATTTCACTTCTTCATTCAAACGCAATTATGCCCGAGACTCAAATCCTGGTATATCTAATTGATCATTATTCTGAAGTTATGCAACTTGGTATGAAATTTAATTTTTCAGACTTCAATAACAGAAACATTGAATTTTCGTCATTTGTGTGTGTGTGTACACGAGCAATGGGAAATTGTGAGGTTATGACATGGCTAGCTTGCTCATTTGCATATTCATATCCACTGTCCAAGAACTGTTTTGCAGAAATTAGCAAAATTTCAAAATGTCATAACTTCCTTAATGTTCATCTGATTTCAGTGATTATAATTATCGTTGAACTCGTAAGATCCCTCTTTTTTTTTATCAGACTAACATGCAGACTGGGTTCCTCCTGTAACATTACCATGGCACTACTTTAATCTTTAGGCCATTAATAATGGAGCTCCTTGATTAAAGGAAGAGTTGCAGTTTTACACTTGGTTACATAGTACAAACTTTCTCCTTCTTCTTCTCCTATTCTTCTTCTTTTTAATAAAGTGGAGCAATGGTACTTTGATAATGAAACTTGTATGCTTGCAGCCTATTCAGTCTTCGCGTTTCACAATCCTTTCCGATCCTGGCTTGGCCTAAGGCTGGCCCAACACAGATTGTACAGGGAAACGGGAAACCGATCTTCATCAATTGCTTGATTACAAGGAGGCGACTAGATACTGTCACAAATGTACTTTCTATCGACTCGCACGGTTTCTGCATAAATGTTACATCTTACATGTCTTAAAAGCGAACTTATTATACGGCTTGCAGAAAATCAATATCCTACAAGGGTGGCGTCGAGGAGTTCTAGACAGCTGGTCCGGGGAGTCTTTCTCTCGGGCCTTTTAAGAATATCAAATAATTTTATAGGTCATTATTTAGAACAATTGATCTATTTGTTTGTTTGTATTTTGGTTGATTTCTTGTGTTTATCATGTCTCGCATCTCTTAATCCCAGTCTGGCATGGGCCTAATTATGGTAGGCCCTATTATCGTGATACTAGTAGCTGTCACTCCATTCAGTGCAGTTTGTCATCGTATGCTACTAGATGCAAATCTACAGTGAGAAGGGGCCTATCAAATACGCGGGATAATGCATGACATCCATAGCTAACCATTCAGCCATTCATTATGGTCTCTCAATAGTTATTTTTCAGACTTTTCTCTAAATATTTTTTTTTTGGATTAAAATGTCACCAAAGGTTCCTCAAATTAACATTGTCATGAAAATTTATGTTTCTCACTTTTTGGATTGAAAATGTTTCCAATATTTCCCATACGAAATTTGTCCCTACATCTCCCCCCCCCCCCCCCTCGCCTTGGTACATCTCATTTTAGATTTAGTACAGTGAAAACGCATCGCATGAAGTGCTGGGTGACAGATAAGCACGATTTAGTAATTCGTGATGTCCTTAAAATTTGATTTTCTTACTTTTCGACAGAAAATCTTTCAAATATTTCCCAAAAGTGTGCACCAGATTTTTGAGTTTCATTTGAAGGAAATGCAAGAGCTTCCTCGTGTGGAAGGGGGATACCCCGGCTCCCTCACCTTCCGGCCCTTTCGGTCCACCTCCAAAGTCTTTAAATTTAGTAACCAGTGAAAGGCACACACGCTAAAATAAAGAGGTGATTAATACATATGCCATGCTAATCAGACATTAACATTGTCGTTGAGTGCTCGTTTTTCTTGCTTTTTGACTGACTTACTTATGTTCTCATCACAAGCTTGCACCAGATTGTTGTATTTCAGTTCCCAGAATGAAATGCTCCGTGCCCCTCTCTCATGCATGGTCATTTCAAATATTTTGAATTTCGTTCAAATTATCTTTCGCTTACGAATATCTGATTAAAAGATGTTTCTCATTCAGTGGGTGAAATAAAGTGTCTTGAGACATAATTATTTCTGTGAGTTTCTTTAGTCAAAACCGTATTTATCTTCCGTTCATCCAAACCCCGATGAAACGGGGGCGACTGTAGTTTTGTCATCTGAAGTATAGGCATCTCATTGGCATGGAGGAGGCAAGGTGTCTCCACGACGTCTCCTGAAAACTAGTCTGGTCTCCAGAGAGTCGCATAAGAATCGAAAATGTTCTTGTTTTGTTTTTGTTTTTGTTTTGTTTTTTCGGAGACTTTTTTTTTCTTGGCAGTATGTCCAACTGGCTTCAAACGTCTCCGCGGCGTCCACTCAGTTACGACCAAATCAAATTGATTTTGTCTGGGAACACACATGCCTCACACAGTAACGGTTTGGTAGTTATGTGCACTGAATCACAACTACTCTCATTTCGTGAAAAATATATCTTAGCACTGGAGAAATTCAGCTTACCTTGACATAAACTCATTTGTTTGCACTCAATCATTGGTACATTATATTTGTAGCAAATTTGATTTGATTGGTGCATGAATTTTCGACATGCCAAGCATGGTCTCATTGACTTGATGACAAGAAAATGGAATGGCAATTAAAATACGACAGAATTATAACGGTATGTATTCGTCATAGCTTAAATAGGGGATGTCCCTTTCAATCCAATATATTCCACACTAATACTTCTTTCGTAATGGGATTGCAAATTCCTGAAATCTGTCTGTAAAATGGAACCGCCAAATGAATGAGGAAAATGGCAAAATCATGAAAAAGAAATAACAAGATAAGTCGGATGTGGCCGCGTTGGGGGGAAATCCGTTTGTTGTTGAGGATGGGCTTAGTCGAATTGACACGCCGCAACGTCCGCACTTATACCTGAGCAGATTTCCATTCTTTCGAAATGTGAAATGATTTCGTTACCACCCTTTTCTATATTTTTTTTTAAATTCATATTTAGCATATAGGGTGTATATGACGAGTTTTATCGCACACCGATCTAAATCCATTTTTGTTAAGTTGAGACATTTGTGATAAAAGCTGCTAATAACAAAGAAAATAGTAAGAAAATACAGGATATTCTTAATCATAACTTATAGAATATTCCTTGTTATGTCACATGTGAGGCATTACTGGGAAGTTTAATTTTGCTCTATCTGATGATGGACTTACTTTGAAATTTTTAGATATAGCGCTTAGCTCATTTTGCAATAAAACTCTTTATATATAGCCTATATACACCATATACACACATAGAGAGAGAGAGAGACAGAGAGACAGAGACACAGAGAGAGAGAGAGGGAGAGTGAGAGTATATACATTATAAACATTCTATACATTTGATTTGTGTTTTGTTTTCTTTGCGGAGTTAGAAGTTAATTCAACTAAAAAAAACCCCGAAAAATAACATGAATATTATAATCTCTTGTGTGCCTATCTATACATTCATGTTCAAATGTGATTTTAGAAAAAATTTTTATAAAAATACATATATAAATGTTGAGTGCGTTTTAGCCGAATGTATTATCATGTAATCTATTTGAACAATATCAACATGATTATAATTATGTATTTTTTTTTGTGTGAGAGAGAGAGAGAGAGAGAGAGAGAGAGAGAGCGAGACGGGAGGGGGTGTAAGTACATTACGTGTATGGGTCGTTGGACTCTGTCATGCTCTGTCATGCTTCATTGTAGCAACGTAAACACAAATGAGAAAAAAAACATAAAAAGGTTAGGATTCATGTCATTTATTGACACGCGTCCTAAAAACATGACAAGTTAGACTAACAGTCTGTTCAACAAAAGGTCCCTTGAAGTACACTACACAAATCATCGTTGTTGTTTGTTTGTTTGTTTGTTTCGTGTTTATTACTGGTATATCACTGTCAATACAACAGCTTTCAGCAAATTATCTCCTTAATCTATAACTACTTCGAATGTCAGGCGCCGTGTTGCTCTACCATGAACTATAGTTTCATGCAAAATAATAATAATAATAATAATAATAATAATAATAATAATAATAATAATAATAATAATAATAATAATAATAATAATAATTATTATTATTATTATTATTATTATTATTATTATTATAAAAACGTGGGAAAGATGCGTCAGTATGACAATACTTTCATGAAACGTTTTTATTGCGATCGCTTTGTTTTACTTTGTTTTTGGATGTTTCAGTCATTCCAAACCCAATTTTCATCAAATAAACTTTGAATTCCTCTTAAAATGGTATGCTCTGTACTATTTCATAAGTGTTTTCTTGGTATCTCGCAAAAAGTTAAAAGCCCAATTTTCATCTCCACCAATACTGTGCCATCCCTTTAAAGGTTAGGGTTTTTGTTTTGTTTTGTTTGTGCTTTTACTGTTTGTGTTATTGTTGTTGCTTTTTTTTTGACACACACAAAGTAAGCATCTTCTTCGCCAGACAGACAGAATTCCGTGCGGGGTAGAATAATTGACACCGGATGATCCTTGAACGGGCTTTGCCTTTAATAAAGCAACATACACGTCTATCTCTCCAAGATTGTTGATGGCGTTGCTTGGAGACTTTAGTGTCTGTAAACAGTCTGAAAGAAATCTTCTTTATTTGTCCTCAGCATCACCTTTTTGTGACCACATATGGGGATTGTGTGTGTTTTGTTAATCGCCATACAGAAAGAAAGAAAGAAAAGATTTTAAACGCTGTTGAATGCAGCATGACGCAGCGATATTTGACACTATCAAAGACAAAAACAAATGTGACGAGGGTCAACAGCGGTCAAGATAATCATTGCACAAGAATTTAGTGATAACAAACAGTTAGATTATGAGTGTGCAGTTGAAAAAGGGTTTCTGACTCCAATGATTAATGAGACTGAAATGAAACAACGTTACTACAACTGCCTAAAACATGAGACTGTTTTAATGAATATATATATCTTTTATTCGCACAGTTAAAGGCAATCAAATAACATAGAAATCACATATACAATAAATAAACATGACAAAAAAAAAAAAGGTTGACAGACTTAAAACTCACATTTCAAGTCAAACACAAAGAATCAATAACTTCACATAATTCAGTTCGATTAAAAAGATCACAATGTTTGACCCCATCCCTAATATCTACTAAATCCCTCACTGACTGGGCTTTACACTGTAACTCACTGTGTATATTTAAGCTAATAATAAGCAGAGTGATGACGGATCAAAAGAAAATAATATACTGATATAGATGATAACAATAATAGTCACTTGGGCCAATTCTGTTTGTACTTGATATCAACGACATGCGGAATTCATCAAGTATTCTTTCTTTTTCACTATTCGCTATGACTCTACTGTCATGTCATTCCGACCCCAATGTGTTGATTGATACTTCAAACGCTGATTTGACAAAATTACTTTAACGGATAAGAGTTAAAACATTGTCAGCAAAAATTCAAAAAAAGAATGTGTGCTTTTCGGTAGCTCTTATGAAAATTTACCAAGGAATAATTTCTTAGACGATGCAGGTACAGGAGTCCTTTTATTTAATTTTAGGTTTGATTCTTGATAATAAACTCACTTGGAATACGTTTTGATTCCACATGTCGCACTATCTAAAAAAAAAAAAACAAATATAGGCTTAAAAATAAACTTTAATTTTGTCTTTCTGCACAAATTTTCCTTTAATAGTATATACAACTTTATCATTATTTCACTATTTCATACTCGTCTGGGGAAACATTATATTTCTCAAACAAAGAAAGAATATTATTGTTGCAGAAAAAAAAAGAACTTCGTATTGTTTAAAATGAATCATCGGGATGTCAAACTGATGTTTTGTTTCTCGAAAATAAGATTCTAAAGATTACTAATATGTACCGTTTGGATTCAGGACAATTTATGTACACATTTTGTAATCACTCTCTCCCTTTTGCGTTAGATTCTTATATTATGTTCCTTAAACATTGGAAGAATAAAACTGTTCATTCATATCCTTACCGGCAATCCAATGAATTTCACTTTTGTTTTGTATTTTACAGGACTATTTTTTGCCAAAACTATTTTCTCTTTCTCTAGCCCTATACATTTTTTAATTCACCC
Source organism: Diadema setosum (assembly GCF_964275005.1). Taxonomy (NCBI): domain Eukaryota; kingdom Metazoa; phylum Echinodermata; class Echinoidea; order Diadematoida; family Diadematidae; genus Diadema; species Diadema setosum. Next base: position 8,839,783 of record NC_092694.1, on the reverse strand, counting down.
GATAACAGTATTAAAAAACTGCAAGCTTGAATACTTGCACTTAGAAATTTGAATCAGACGTTTTCATAGAAATTCATGTATAGCAGAATGAGTTATACTCTGTAAGCCCAAATTTTAAGTGTTTTTTTTTTCTAAACAAACTTATTGATCGGCTCAAGACGCAACCAGTCTTTCCTCCATACCTTGGTGAGTCCGCACTTGTCATGGCTCGCACGTTTTGGTTTAAAACCCTTCAACCCCTTTTCCTTCGTCATTATCCCTGACCTCTTTAGGCTATTCCTGTTGCTCCTCCGTTGCTTACATAAAAAAAAAATATGTGTATAATTATTTATATATATGCATATATAATATATATATATATATATATATATATATATATATATATATATATATATATATTATTTATTCATTCAGTTTTATTTAAAAAAAGAACAGGGTAGTCACGTTCAGGGCCCAAGGGCCTGCTTTTCAAGTGAGCCCTGTTACAAATAGTACATATTGCGAGTAAAAATCACATAATACAACAGCAACAAAAAAGAAAGCAAACGAACACATAGAAACAAGCAAGATGTGATATCTACATAAGTAAAAAAGATACAAAAATTAACAAATTAAAAGTAAAAACAGCAGGAGATTACCATATGCAAAAACAAAATAAATTATGTTACCAGAATGTACAAAAATAATGGCCAAAAAGTGATATGGCAACGAGTAAAAAGTACACTTTCACACTTTGTTCAGAATATTGAAATATTGCAGGTAGGTTTACGCAGTGTAACGCAAACAAAAAGAAAAGAGAAGAAAAAGTAATCGAAACAAACATATGAAAGGTAAAAGAAAAATGTGAGAAAATAGAGATGCGTTATCATACACAGATATAGATGCAAGGATTAAAAAAAAAATGTAGCGCATATAAAAATAGTACCAAAGGCAAGATCAGAAATCATATCATAATGTACTAAAAACAATGAGCATTGAGAAACATAACGATACAGAAACAAATGCATACTAATATGTATAAACTCTTAATTGCTCATCATTTTAACATATCAAAAAGCTGAGTTTATATTTGTTGATCGAATTTGTCTTTTAAACCTTTCGAGGCAGTTTGACGATTGAATAAAACTGGGAAGATTGTTGAAAAGAGAGCAAGCGAAGAAGGAAAATGTACGTTTTTTGTATTCTGTTTTAGGCATGGGGATGAACAATGGGCAAGATAAGGCATATCGAGTTTCGTAGGTGACTTGACGCCTTGTAGCCATAGGACATAAGTATGATGGGGCTAATCCGTTCAAGACTTTATATACAGCTACAGTAGTTAATAGATTTATATGAGGTGTCTGCATATTCATGTGGAGAGAGAGAGAGAGAGAGAGAGAGAGAGAGAGAGAGCTGTCTCTTGTTCGTATGTGTGCTTGTGGGTTGTATATGAGTGTATGTACTACGAGGCCTATTTCTTTTTTGGTCTTTCCCTGTTTAGGTAACTTGCCTAGTTTGATAGTTTAGTAAGTAGTTAATAGATTTATATGAGGTGTCTGCAAAATATAAGCTCTGCTTTTTAGCAGCCTCCCCCTTTTCCGGCAATTTTGATTTGTATTGTCATCAAAGTTAAACTTATTGGACTTTAATTCATTGTAGTTTCCCTCATTACAGTATTGCATTGATTTTGTGTGATTCTATAATTCAACGAGTATACTGTAATTATATTTTAGTTTGCTATCGTTTGTTTGAAATGAAATAAGGTTAATGAAATGATAAAAAACCATAGTGAAATACACTTAATATTCTAGAAATGAACCATTTTTCTTGAATAGGCATGTTTTGTGTGAGATCGAAATAAAAGGTATATATAGCGAAAATACCGTACAAGTATTTGAAATAAGACAAAAGTGAATATATAACAGTATGGTATCAATACAAAAAGTATTACACGATTATACTCTTGATGTGAAATGTAAAAGTATGTGTTTTAAGAAACAAAGTGCTATTTCATCTGCCAGATGAGAGTCACTATTCTATCCCTAACACTAAGAAATTCATGGTGACTATAATATTCGGGGAAATTAGAACTTCTTGTCAAGGGAAAAATAATAATTCATTTCTCCACCAAACCACTTTAGTGCTTTCGCAGGAAGTTCCTCCTAGTAACTTTTTTGCAGCTTTTCGAGGCTTAAAAGGGCACCATGTTCAAGTTAGCATTAATAGACATAATTACAGTGGGCTCCGGGACCCGTTATAGTCCTCGCGACCGGCAGTTTTCTGTCGTTATATCGAAATTTCGTTATAACCGAACAAATAAAGAATAAGATAACAGAGTGGATAATGTTGCGGCCTAAATTTTTACTTCGTTGTAAAAGGAATTTCGTTATATAACTGTGTTCGTTATATTATAACGGGAGTGTACTGCGTACACTTATCCCCCTCCCGAATGTCATTGATTTCATCAAAATCGACCTAGACTTTACAAACATCATGGATTTCCACTGTTTTTCATGTTTTGAATAACAGTGATATTGGTGTAGCAACTGCAAACAATAGTAATTACTGTACAATTCAATTCAATTCAATCAAATTCAAATCAATTCAATAGTTTATTTATTTTCATTAAAAGATACATGATACAAGACGGTACATGTGAATACTTCCACTGAACTGCACACTTAAATCTGTACTCTTTTCCTTTCAAGTTTTTACTGTACTCTCTGTTATGAAATAAGATCGAATGCTCAGATTATTAAGAACACCAAGTGAGCTGGTGAAAAAGAAGGAGCTGTTGTCTGGGATTTGAACCTTTGAGTGCTGACATGGGGGAGGGGGGGGGGGAGGGGAAGGTTAAACACAGGATAACTATCGTGACTATCTCTGCACACAAACAAATTCAACAGTAAAGAAAGTGATGTTATTTGAAAGCTATTACGAAAACTGGCGTCTGTGTGTGGTTGCGGCTATTGTTAGTATTCAGCGTAAACAATTGGGATTTTTAATATTCTATTACACCGTAATGTACTTTCTTTTTATGTTCGAATTCATTCTTGTTAAACATATTTATATTAAAGATTTTGTTCCATTACTTTCGCCTGAGTTGACATCATTCAATAAGGTCATCAAAAAATGATTCGGACCTGTATTGTACCAGTTTCTCGTAGAGGAAGCTGAAAAGTGCAATGCGGGTGCGGAAATAGAGAAGGACAAGGCGTACTGTGGGTTTTTCCTTGTTTATCGCCGAGATAAGGCTGCTATAAACGGTTATGTCGGGTCCAGTGGCAACCAATTCTTATCTCTGTAGCTCTCATCTACATATGTTTGTGTGCTATTTATTTGTACTGATTTCCTTCAAAATAATAACATGTTGTGCAAAAAAAAAAAGCTTAAGTAATACATAGTGACAACAAGACACATACCGTTATCCTGACGAATATAGTGAGTAAAGAATTTTTAGTGGATAGCCATATTTCAGCTGTATCTATACACCGTGATATTTATTGACCCACCTGCATATTAGCCATATTTTATCAAACATCATGGATCTATTTTTCTCCATCGGTCCAATAAATTGTATATCATTCATTGTCACCGTGGCTACATGTCAAATTTCATATCTTTGTCGGAAAGTGAACAAAATGATAGTATAATGAAAGGTAATTGCCTTTTGATGTACATATTTTAGAATGTATTCTATGCACCGAATAAAAAAAAAAACGCGCAGTTTGTTAAAAAAAGGAACAACTGATTATGTCTTGATAATGACAACCTATGATCTGTCTTCTTCCAGGATGAAGTGTAATGTGGTTTCTTATATCTTCTTTGATGGTAAGAGTGGTTTCCTTTAGCAAGGTGTCTGCCGACGGAACTACCAATCATCATGACTTAATAGGCTGTCTTGTTGCAGCATTCGATTCGTCACCATATTAGGGCAAGCACGTTCGATCCGAACCCCCAGCCAGTGACAAACAAGAACACCCCCTAAAAAAAATCCCAAAATAAACAAACACAAAATATCCAAACGCCTTCGCGCCGAGACAAACACAACTATGTAAGAGATAGAGAGAGAGAGAAAGGATGTGACGTGTTACAATTTATTCCTTGGGAAAGATTTCTACAACGGTTCTGCGACGGCATCAACAGTAGCATCGCAAACAACATTGCATGTTACGTCCACCCCTGTCGTCGTGACAAATTAAAGGGAGTGTCAGATAATAAGAGCTTAAAAAAATCACACGTCACGAACTCCAGATATTGATCTTCCAATAGACGAATCCCGTCATCTGGTAAGCGTCTGGATCCTCGGAAAGATATACATATTGTGACGTCACACCTGGGTCACAAAGCAGAACCAATCTCCATGCTCCCCCTCGGCCGTTCCGGGAAGGCAACAGGCTCCTGCAGAAAGCAAGTGACCAGTTCCTTGGTCCAAAAATAGGTCCGAAGACTTCCACCTGTAGGCTCACCATTCGTGACGTCATTGCAATAGTGCTAGAGTCTAACTGCTGACGGAATCCCTCTCCTATGTTTCAGAAAGGAAGTCCACTGTGCGGATCTAGTAGGAAATTTTCCCACCAGCGTGTTTCGATCTGACCGATAGATCGATTATAGCAGAATTTTTGTACCGCGGGGCACAGGAAGTGCTGATCGGGCTGGCACCATTTCCACTTTTTGTTGTTTTGGGCAGTGTATTTCTTTCTACTTCAGTCTGAGTAGACCACTCTAACGGATTTGTCAGCGGTAAAAGGCCACGACAATAGGATATAAATACAGTGGATTTTTCAGAAGCAAGTCAGTCTTACCTGTCAACGTAAACCCGATAGTTGCGCTCTCATCACAGAATCTATACTCATTAACCAGTGTTTAAGATAATCAGAGTGGTTCAGCTTAACAGTTTTACAAAGCAACGGACTGTGTACATCCATCAACACTGGGATATTGAAATCAAGCATCAATTTGTCAAGACAAAACCTTCAAAAAGTCACTCTTCGTGCAATATTCTAGAGGTATATTCATCATGTTGGCAAGAATTTCCCAGCGCGCCGTTTCGGCATCACTGCGTGCCGCTACCACCGTCACCACCACCGCCGCCACTGAATCGACAGTCGGAGCTGGCCGTGTTGCAAGGTGTTTCCGCAAGTCACTGCTCAGGAATTTCCCCGACGACGAACTGCTCGGATGCTTTGCCAGCGCAAGCTCTCAAAAGAGAAGTTTGCGAACATCCGCGATGAAGACTACACCGGTGGCCACTCAGCTTAAGACGTTATCAGGTATGAATCTGTCTCTAAGCAATGATAGAAAAGAGAACTTAACTTCATAAAATATATGAAGAGTTTGTTTGCAAAAACCGATAAGTCCATATTTGCCAAACGGAGATATTTGCGATTAAAGGTCAAGAAAAATAAAGAGAATAATAAGAAAATCTTTGCTTCTTTTGACCATAACTTCAAAAATGTAGCTTTATAAGTAGTGACCAATGTATCATTTAAAAGGTATTATTTTGTACTTTATGACAGAGATCGTACTTCAAAATCTTCAAAAATGGACTTATCGGTTTTTGCAAACAAACTCTTCATATCTTCTCACAGAGATGCATGAGCAGCCTAGACCTACCCTTTTTAACATACGCCACAAAACAGAGCTTACTTAAACTTCTCTATCTAAGTCGTTGCTTGAGAACTATAGCTTTTGTAATGAAATGCATACGAAATATTCTTGATTTGAAGTGTTTTACACATATAAGTGCATGGTATCATTTTCTTGGTAGACCCATACGAAGTCGATCCCGAGCTCGTGAGCCGATACGTCGTCCGTCCAGCCAGGCCCGAAGACTGTGGTGAAATCCTGCGACTCATTGTCGGCTTGGCAGAGTGGGAAGGCACGGCAGATCAAGTCGAGATTACAGAAGAAGGTAAGAAGTATCATCATAATGTGCATGAATGTGTCTTCTTTGTGAGTGTGCGTTTGATTGGGTCATGTTTATTCATGTTTATAAGCAAGAAGAACGCTGTCTGTGGGCGTATTAGTAAAAGCGTCTCAAATACTATTCTTAATTGTGCCTTATGGATTGAATGTGTGTTTGATTGGACATTTTGAAAGTTATTGGTTCCTGCCGCTTTATGTATATGCATGTATTTGTGTCTTGTAGTTTTCCTGTTAATAGCTAAGGCGTTCGTCTGTTTTACAAGAGTCATAGAACAGACAAGCGTGGTAGCTGCTTCCTATTGCCGGATGCAGACTATAAACTTCCAGTCTCCAGCACCAGCCTTCGGAGACTGACAACGCAACGCTGTCATGGCTGTAGGCTAATAGCCAAGGCCTGAACTGCAATGGCAAACAGCAACGACATTTTCCAAATGAATTTCTGCAGCTCTTACTTGAAGTCTTGCGATGTTTGTATGCGCCAAGTTTGTTATCAAAATGTGACCATTCTTATGCTTTCCCTTGTGTGTCTTACGCAGATTTACGAAGGGACGGGTTTGGCGCGAACCCTTGCTATCAGTGCGCGCTCCTCGAAGCTTACGAAGATGATGGCGTCAGCAGCGTCATCGGATACGCCATGTTCACAACGGGTTACTGCGCGTGGAAGGGACGTACAGTCACGTGGGAGGATCTCTTCATTCACAAGGACTACAGAGGTAGGGACATGGTCCAAGCGAGCAGTGGCACCCTCCCCCTCTCTCTTTCTCTCTTAAACTGCAATTTGCACGGTTTACTGTCTTTAGAGACTCCATACTAATATTGTGCATAACTTTCTTTCTCTTCTTGCTCTAGAAATCACGTAATAACAACCAGATCCAATGCCACACGTTTGATTGTAAAGCAACTTACTCGTCCAAAAGAACTATTGATCCTCCAGTTTTAAGCCTTCACTCGGGAATATATAGGAAAATATGTAGGTGTTAGGAAAATAAGCTACTGGCATTGAAAAGAAGAATTTACGGTGCACCTCTAAAAGTCCATCAGGCGATCTATCCTCCAACTCCACTAAAAGGCTTTGCTATCTTTTATTTTAAGTATTAGACCTACGTCAGTCCTGTTGATACAACAACCGATAATGCAAGACCCGGACAAGAAATTTGATTAATGAATACTCTGTTCTAAATCTTTGTAGGGCTTATTGTCAAGAATTCTACATCTATACGATTTGTAGCTGTGGGGTATTCCAACACGGGGATACGTTATTCATGATATTTTGTAACATATTAATTTGCATTTCTATCGAATTCTCTACTCTGTGACGATTATTGATATGCGCATGACTAACATTTCTCACTTCTTTGATCCTCCTCCATTAGGAAAGGGGCTTGGAGCTGTGTTACTGCATGAAGTCTGTAAGGTACGTTAAATTTCACTTAAAAAGTCATATACGTATAGCATTGGTTTCTCACTGAACGAGGTAATTGCATGACAAAGTACAGCAGAGTGAAATTATCCTCTTAGTTAACATGGCATTTGGGCATTAGTGATTATCAGTTATCACACTTTTTATCTTCCCTGTCTCTTTTGTGCATATCTCACTTTATCCCTTTGTGTGTCCATGAGTCAAATGTGCCCACACTTCTCACAAAAAACTATTGACAAGAGATTAATTTGGCAAGCAGAGGGTCAATCATTTGGGGTTAACATGAATTAGGTGCCAGGTAGATATACCAGGAACAGGAAAGGAGAAAACCTCCACATGCTGAATAAAAATAATGTTCGTATTCAAGTTTTCTTTTTCACGTGACGTTACCATCATTTCTCAACTGTGTTTCCATCATTATTATTTTGTCCTGACAGATGGGATACCTCGACGGATGCAAGTACATCAGCGGCTACGTCGACTTTGAGAACGAACGAGCCAAAGATTGGTACTCGAGCTGTGGCTTCGAGAACTTGACAGAACAGCATGGCTACAACATCATGACGATGGCTGGATCGGCGTTGCAAAATTACATCCAGAACCATCGCCCAATCGACAAGCTGGGCAAACGCGGAGTACATGTCACTTCGACTGTGGGACATTAAATTGAACATCCCAGAAGAGTAAAAACGAAATGACTTTGTAAGCAATACAGTGGAAAATTGCCAATTCAATCGAAGGCCTTTTCAACGGTGAAAGTGTATTCAGTTGTGCTCTCTTCCTTGATAATATACATGTATTTATTAATCATGATCCAAGCATCATATTAATTATATTTATAATTTGTTCCATATCAGACGCAGTTATATGCTTCGATGTTGAGTATAAAGAAGTTAAAAAGCACCTCTTTTGCACAGAATGTGGATACAAGCATGTGATCTTAATGATAACATCACGAAAGTCTTTACAAATGCGATAATTCCTGGTCTCGACTGGTTTCGATGGGAAAGGCAAAAATGTGTGTGAACATCATCGCAAAAATGATTTCTCAATCCCTGAGTGTACACTTGCCAGGACAAGTTAGTGAGCACCTGACGTCTTCTTGAAAGGATAGCGGTTTCCTTTAAGGGGCTGAAACTTTCGGGAAGGGAGGGGGGGGGGGTTGAGAGTGATTTCCACTTTATTTTATTGTGTAGTGGACTCCCCGGTTATATATGAAGTCCTCGAGACCGGCAGGTTCCTTGCGTTATATCGAAACTTCGTTATAAGCGAACAAATAAACAATAAAATACATAGAGTAGATAACGTTGCGGCCTGAATTTTTACGTCGTTGTAATCGGAATTTTGTTATAACAGTGTTCGTTATAACGGGAGTGCACTGTGCCACACATGTGTGTGTCATTGTTCATCCTTGGAATTGTATTCAATGCTCTTTCACCTTGAATTTTGTGAATTCTTTGAAATATGTAACTTGTGAAATGCTGTATTATGTATTTAAGTGTCAGTACCCTTATTTATTTGTTGTTTTATGTGCCGTATTATATATTGAAGATTTACTTATACTCACGCTTGATGGTCAATGAAACATAATGTATGATTCCTTTAATAAAATTACCGACTTATACTAAAATACCAAATGTCCATTTGTATCATTGCTGACCGTTGTGAATTTGATATGAAATGAATAGTATTATGTTTGAGAGAGAGAGAGAGAGAGAGAGAGTTATCATTATGAAAATCTTAGATCAATCTAGCACCAAAAGGGTTTTGACCCGTTCATCTCATTCCCTCTTTTTTTCCATAATAAAAAATTGCCCAATCATACCTATCACTGTGTAGGACATTTCTCACCAAGGCTTGAAAATCGTGTTTCATGCACACAGTACTTATATATATATATATATATATATATATATATATATATATGAAGGGTTTGTTTGCAAAAACCGATAAGTCCATTTTTTAAGATTTTGAAGTACGATCTCTGTCATAATGTACAAAATAATACCTTTTAAATGATATATTGGTCACTACATAATTATGAAGGTATATTTTTGAAGTTATGATCAAAAGAAGCAACAATTTTCTTATTATTCTTTTTATTTTTCTTGACCTTTAATCGCAAATATCTCCATTTGGCAAATATGGACTTATCGGTTTTTGCAAACAAACTCTTCATATATATATATATATATATATATATATATGAGATATGAGAAAGGAAGGAGAAATAAGTGCGTAGCTTTTGACATCATTCTTCCTCTTACTGTTCCTCCTTTTCGGAAAAGCGCAAGAGTTGAAAAATTGGTCTCCGCCGGGAATCGAACCCGGGTCTTTGGCATGGAACGCCAACGCCTTAACCGCTCGGCCACGGAGACGTCATTGCGATTCATGCAGACCCAAGCTCGAATACCCGACGTTATATATATATATATATATATATATATATATATATATATACATATCTTGTATATATATATATATATATACATATATATATATTATATATAATATATATAACATCGCTCCAGAGGGGAAATTTTGGATTCCCCGTTATAAGGTTTTGACAATGTTTTTCAATGCCTTATCAGTGATCTGGGGCCTAATGACTACGAAGCAGTAGTAAACCGATGGCGTAGTGTGTGTAGATGAGGACTGTACCATCAATACAATAAAGGGGAGATTGTCAGCGATGAAAAAAAAATGGGTGTATATCATATATATATATATAAATATTGGATGTGCATAGAAAACGGGTCATTTGGGGAATGTAGGTATATCTGCTTTTTCTCAAAAAAAGTTGTTTTTTCTCATTAACATGCAGAATTTAGTGGTATAAGATGCACTTTGTGCTCTTGTCAATTCAATGCTTCATTGAGCCCATAATAACGCATAATATTTAAAAAAGGGCAATATTTGCATTTTTCGGAATATCATCATGCTTTTTATCGAAAATCCCCCAAACTATCATTTATTATATATATATATATATATATATATATATATATATATATATATATATATATATTTATATATATATATATGTACACTCTTAAAACATCCGAGTCAGAACTGACCCGGAACTGGGTCCGTTGGGGTCACACACCGTTCCGGGTCAAAAATGACTTGGAATTTGGTCATGAAGACCCCGAATGGAGTCACCCTCACCTAATTCATGACTCTGAATGGGTCATTTCTGACCCCATTCCTTGTCATTTCTGACCCAGAACAGTGTGTGACCCCAACGGACCCAGTTCCAGGTCAGTTCTGACTCGGGTGTTTTAAGAGTGTATATATTATATACATTTATACATAATGACATATATCAATTATACAATATTATTGTAAACAGTGTATACCAAGATTTTTGATTAGTGGAGTTCGTGACTCGTGACACTCATCGATTTCATTACGCCGTATTTGGAGATCGTATAGGCTCCCTGGCTTTGCTTTTCGATTCTTGCACGGGCATGACGGGAAATCCCGTGGGAGTATAGACAAATCAATTTTAAATAATTTCACTAAATTTTATGTTATAACAAATTATAAATACACTCTTTCATCTGCTATCCTATCTAATATGATTCGAATGCATAATTAGCCCTCGTGCAATTTTATTTCACCAGGGATAATTTTGAAATTGTCGTGCATAACTTAGTAAAGTATATTCAAGATCGTATGCTATTTATGAAATATATATGTAATTATAAACGTTGCAAAAACAGAAAGATACGGACATTTTCTTTTTTTCAATTAAAGATCATCATCAATGACTAATGATAAAAAAATGAAAACTTTTCAATGATACTGCACTCGTTACATGACAAGAAATACTTTGAAGCTATTATGTAAGGTATTCAATTATTTTTTTTCTTTGTTGGAGGGGGGGTTATCTCATTTATTTTACATTTATGAAAATGGATATATCTGTTTTTGTATTTAAACTCATGTTTACGTACAGTATATGAAGAAATGTCATGCCAAATTGGTAACTCCTAGGTGATGGAAACATTGCTCTGCACAGTAAGGACTGGCGTACGAAAATAGACATAGCTTCTTCCATTCAGTGTAATTCAAACTTTATTTTCATTTTCCCAACAAAATACACAGAGTGATGTGTGAAATTGAATAATATTATGCGTATATATACAACACAGAAAGCAAAGAATAACAATTCATTTTTTTTTCAATTCAAAGTTTATTTCATTTTCCGACAAAACATACCTTACACTTCTTCCGACAAAACATAAGTTACACTTCTAACAGCACATTCGTGTCTATGATCATTACAGGGAAAGGCATAATATGTACAGACATACCTATTTATATTCTGCGGGGAGGGGGGGGGGGAGGGGGTGTGGAGGTACCAACTGAAAAGACTATGCTTGTACTATGTTGGTAAAATATGAGGAAAGAGGGAACAAAAAGGTAAAGGAAAACGAAGTGAAAGAAGAGGAAACAGAAAATATGGAGGAAAGAGATGAGACCGATCATTTTCGAAATATTATCATATAAAAAAAGAAACAAAGAGGCTGTTTGCAAACATGGAGCGGGATTACAAATAATTCGAAGTGCCTTTTTTGTAACAGTAAAACCCCATCTAATAATGTTTGACGCGTGCATGTTTCCCCAGGCTGAAATGTAGATAAGGTAATATCAAGGACGAATACAGTCTTACAACTAACGAATGTAGGGGGAAAGAGAATATTAGTCTATCAACAACACCTACATTACTTGAAATAATCTTACAAACATCATCGATATGACATTTTCAAGAACGTTTATTATGATTGCCATTCCAAGAAATGTTGAATGTGAAACACTTTCTGGGACAGCATCACCAAATCAAATATCCAAATCAAAGTTATGTAATGTGCTACTAAAGAGCACGTTCTTTTAGTTACTTACTTCTTTTTTCTATATAGTACGTTAGAAACATACATGTACATGTAACACACTCAGATGATTTCAGTTGATATTCGCATAAACTTCATAATAATGTTGCACAAACATGATATGTGTACATGTTGGTAATGAGCTGCGTGTTACTGTTGGTTACCAGCGCCCTCCATGGCGTGTGGTTGGTGTGACTGAGTGTGTGGTTGGGTGCCGTGTATTGATAGAGGACATATTTGTTTATGTATGTATGGGGGGGGGGGGGGGGGACTGGTGTGACCTGAAGAGAGTTTGGATCTCGTTTATTCGATATGATTCATCTTTGAGGATGATGGTGTGACAAATCACAACGACGGGTACGCAGTGGCGTATCTGGGGGGGGGGGGGGGGGGGGGGGCAAGGGGGGCACGTGCCCCGGGCGCCACTCCTTGGGGGCGCAAAAAAAACGGAAAAAAAAAACCGAAGAAAAAGAAGGAAAAAAGGAAGAAGAAGAAGAAAAAAAGAAAAGAAGAAGAAGAAGGAAAAAAAAAAACTCGCCCGGAAGGGGGGAGGGAGAATGGTGGGGGGGGGGGGCAGAAAACCAAATCAAACAAGATAAAAACTAAACATGATGATGACGCGGACAAAATGACAATGTCTATTATGTTCACTCATGTAATTTTCTATTTAGCAGGCAAAATGTTTCACGGAGCAGCGGCTGCAATTTCTTTCGTTCTGAAGCGATCGCCAATTGGATCAAAAGAAGGCGCCAACGGTGTCGAACATACGGGGGGGGGGGGGGGGGGCGCAAAAAAAAAACCCCGAATCAAACAAGATAATAACAAAACGTAATGATGACGCGGAAATATACAAATTTCGGCTCACTCGCTTGTACTAATTTAGATTATTTTTTCAAGTCCTCGGTTTGTTGCTATAAATCGTTATCTATAAGGCCGTCACTATTATCTTGATTAGAATTGTAAGATTTAATAAGCAAAAAATGACGAGAGTTTCATGATTTGTACGCTGAAATACAAAAAATTTTCGGCTCGCTCGCTGCGCTCGCTCGCCAAAATTTGTATAAAATAAGAGAAGATAAGAACAAAACGTGACGATGACGCGGACAAAATGACAATGTCTATTGTGTTCACTCGTCATTTTATATTTAGCGGGAAAAGTGTTACACGGAGCAGCGTCTGCAATTTCATTCGTTCTGAAGCGATCGCCGATTTTATCAAAAGAGGACGCCAACGGTTTCGAACATACGGGGGAGGGGGGCGCAAAAAAAAATAAAAAAAGATAAGAAAAAAACGTAATGATGACGCAGAAATATAAAATATTCGCCTCACTCGCTCGTACTAATTTAGAGTATTTTTTCAAGTCCTCACTTTGTTGGTATAAATCGTTATCTATAAGGTCGTCACTGTAATTGTGAGATTTAATAAGCAAAAAATGACAAGAATTCCATGTTTTGTAAGCTGAAATACAAAAATTTTCGGCTCGCTCGCTGCGCTCGCTCGCCAAAATTTATATTAAAAAAGATAAGAACAATACGTGATGATGACGAGGACATATACAAATTTCAGCTCACTCGCGCGTACTAATGTAGAGTACTTTTTAAGTCCTCAGTTTTTTGGTATAAATCGCTATCTATAAGGCCGTCACTATATCTTGTTTAGAATTGTAAGATTTGGTAAGCAAAAAATGACAAGAATTCCATGTTTTGTAAGCTGAAGTACAAAAATTTTCGGCTCGCTCGCTGCGCTCGCTCGCCAAAATCTATCAAAATTCATTACATTTAAATCACCCTCAAAAGATCCCTTTTAAGTGCTTGAAAAAGCATCATGTGGACCTTCTTTAAAGTCCCTACCGGGATGGGGTTGGGGTTGAACACTTTTTTCAGAAATTAGGGGCGCAATTTTCGTGCTTGCCCCGGGCGCCGTTTTCCCTAGATACGCCACTGCGGGTACGAACAGTGGACACGATAAACAATTACCTTCTTTTTTTTTTCAAACCTATTCAGTTTCTTTTAAAGACACATTTTAATTGAACTGTTTGAAACTTGTTTGATTCATAGCATGTAAATGGTGTGTCGTTTACACTTGGATATTGTTTTTTCTGTGCATTATAAAGTCGAGCTTGAAATAAGCGATGCCACATAACATAGAGCACGAATCAAGTATTGAATCGTGCCACAATTAACGTTGTGGCACGACATGAAGACAATCTTAGATTCCAACATTTGAGAGCTCGTACCCAGAGGCTGGCAAACTCTGCTATTTACCTGTTCCCGATTTTATGGGACAACCTTCCATTGTCTCTACGTAATGATCTTATTTTGACCAGTTTGTGTACATGGCAAAACCAACTTCGCTCATGTGTTCTATCTTTTGAATATGTATAACCTGCTCTGTTGTGAAGGTTCTCCGTCTGTATGGAGCAGTGCATTACCATAGTAACGGTCAAGTTCACACACACACACACACACACACACACACACAAATCATGCACCGTTGTGGCTCGAAATGCTCTCTTTATCTTATTTTTTTTCTAGAAGTTTACCAAGAATTTGCCATGTGTTACTGTTACGTCTACTGTGAGTGGATGTGCAGGACATTTGTTGTGGGTTTGTTTTTTTGTCAGTATCCCATTATAGTTGTTTTGTCTATGACACATTTTCGTATTAAGCATGATATTGTTACGAATGTAAACTGCTGTGCTCTCTTCGCTTTCAGAACTGCTGCCTTAGCGAAATTGCTGCGCTCTCCTCTCTCTTGCAACTCCTCCTTGCCTTGCTTATGTTACGTAACTTTCCTCCTGTCCTTGCTTCTGTCCTCGCTTCATCCTTCACCGACTTACGGCCTTGCTCCGTCCTCGCTCTATTTGCTTCGACCTTGCGTCTCTGTCCTTTCTTCCGGTGGCCTTGCTTTCGACCTTGCGTCTCTATCCTTTCTTCCGCCCTCGCTCCGCCCTTGCATATCTCCTTACATTGCAACGTCTGCACTTCTGTCTGTCCTTCCTGTCCTAGCGAGCTCGGAAATGAAACACGTGTTTCGCGGCCTTGAAGTGTTTATTGTGGCTTCACTCTCAGCCTTCTGGCATGGTCTGGCAGCGTGCGACTCAGGGTCGTTGCTGTAATGTGCGACCCTGAGTTACGTAAGACCAGGGACGAGTGGATTTAGCCGCCGACCTTATCAAGGTCAACCCACCGTTATAAATACCGCTGGTATCACTAAATCGGGATGATTAGAAGAGAGCAGAGCAGACAGACTATGTGTCCGCGAGTCTAGAGTATAAACTGCGATTTGGGATTCACTTCTGTTTTGAATTGTAACATTGCGAGATGAGATTCTGGTTTGTGACACTGCGAGATTGGACTTCGACAATAAACTTGCTGTCATGTCATGCCCGGAAGATATCGTGTCCGTTTTACTTCATACTGCCTGTTTAGCTTTCAACTGAATGTCTACTAAACTGAATGCTGTGTATGTGTGTGCCAAACTTTGCAGTACATGTAGACACTTAACTAATAACGAACGTTCAGGGTTAATTATCTGCATTCACGCCGGCCAGATGCAGAGGAATTATCCCCCGACTTTCGTTACAATATATATATATATTTTTTTTTTGGATTGAATTATACTTTTTCGTCCTTGGAGCAGGAGCAATTCTGCTGAATTATCCAAATTTGATCAATTTAATGTATGGGTGTGTAGGGCACCTCCTTTTTGAGTAGTATTATGCAGTCATGTATTATCATGGTAACCGTTTAGCTTTATATAAAACATTATGCAGAATTTTGTGGCTCGAACTGTTGTTTTATTTTCTGAGCAGCTGACTAAAAACTGGTAATCATTACTTCTACTGTTGGTGAGTGCGCAGGACATTTTTTTTTTTCTGTTTTTTTTTTTTGGGCCAGTATTCTGAATTTCATCAGTGTAATGTGCGGTTGCGTAGGGCATCTTTTTTTACTGTTAAAAAGTCTGTTATTATGGCAACAAACAATTTAGCTTCCTCGGTTTTTGAGTATTTGACCCCATAGGATTGGCATGTGGCTGCTATCATGGATAGTATATAGTACATAACACCTCTTTTTTTTTTCAGTATACATATCGCATAATGCGTTGCCATGGCAGCGGCAGCTTTGATGTAAATCGTGTAAAAATGTGTGATTGATTCGGCTTCCTCAATCTTAGAGCATTTTATATAAAATTTCACACATTTGGCTGTTGTAGTTAGTGTGTATAGATATACATGCAGATTTCGTCGTCTGATATGGTTATATAATATGTATCCATGGTAAAAGTATTTTTTTTTAACAAAGATTAATTGAAAATAGTGAAAATGTGGTTCAGTTTTGTACTTTGACACGTGGGACCACCATAGTTTGTAAAAGTGCAGACAGTGTGCCCTGTGTGGCTCAGGTTTTATAGGCATTTGACTTAGGATTTGGTATATGTCCGGAATAGTACATACACAGTAGGTGTGCAATTTTTTTTTTTCAGAGTTAAAGCAATATGTTGTTATAGTAATGTTTTTTTTTTTTGTGTATCCAAAGTATACAGTTAATTGTGCATTGAACACTCCCTCAGTTTACAGTATTTGAGTTTAGGTTTGATATATATATATATATATATATATATATATATATATATATATATGGCTGTTTTCCCATGACTGTGCAACTTTTGTCACATGTCGGTGTTAGACAATGTGTTGCCACGGCAACCGTATTTTTAGGAAAAAATACCAGTGTTTTGCTCACTCCATTGGTTGGGTTTCTGCATTGAGATTTTGGGAAGGAATGAGCAGAATATATTTTTGATGTTTGTGGTGATTCCAGGTTTTACATTGATATAGCTGATTCTGGGTGCATGCACTGGTCGGGGAGGAAGGTCTCGAGCCTCGGTGATTAAGTTTGCCTTTTCCTCCCCTGGCAACCAGCGGCATGCACCTGGAATCACCACAATTTTTATATCATTTAATACGATTTTCTATTTGCATTTTATGTTCGCTTGTATTGTATGTTGAATTGCCGAATAAATGATAATGATAATAATAATTATAATAATAATGAAGATAACAAAGATATTAACAAAGATATATATAAAAAAAATCATCATTCAAATCTTGCGCAGATATTACCCAATTGCTCGCACCAAACAACATGATAATTATACGCAAAGAACTAGTCCAGCTTCTTTGAATACACTATGCCTGTATTGAATGCATAGTTAAGCAATCAATTACTCAATTAATCGATTAAAACCAATCGATCATTTATTAATCGAATAGTCAACTAATTATTAACATTATCTATGAAATAATTTTCATCAACCTATTCAATCTGCCACCTACCCAAGATGAATACCTAATAAATCTGATAGGGCTTTGAAATGTATGTG
This sequence comes from Diadema setosum, assembly GCF_964275005.1. Lineage (NCBI taxonomy): Eukaryota > Metazoa > Echinodermata > Echinoidea > Diadematoida > Diadematidae > Diadema > Diadema setosum. The sequence goes on along the minus strand of NC_092694.1, from coordinate 8,822,176 downwards.
TTTTTTTTTTTTTTTAGAATTGATTTAGTTTTATATCAGGACTATCTAATTTATTGGAATACTGAAATATAATGACTAGTGCTAGATATTGGAATTCGGAATGGAATTTGAAAACTTCGATGCTTAGGGTGAATTTGAATGGACTTAATGCATTTAAAAGCCTAATCTCTAATGTTGGTCTGTCTCAAAACTTCGAAGTCAACTTTCAGATAAGTGTTATGTACAATGTCTGCAACTACTTTGCGTCTGTTAAGTAAACGAATGCCATGAGCGAAGAACTCACAGCACACGCTGCATTACTCACGTGCCGAATCAGAAGGAGAAGTCTATTTGTACATATATAAATATATACATATATATATATATATATATATATATATATATATGCATATATATCTATTTCCACAGATTTATGAACTTTTGTCAAACGAACCTTCGGAATAACTCCACAAAATGTTATTTATGTTGAAAATTAACCAACCCTATTACGTTTTCGGATCAACGTGTAGCAGCTCAATTAGCCGCTCATTAATTTGTGTGTAGCAGCCCATGTTTTGGCCAGTTTAATTTGCCACTGATTCAGTATTGAATATCAGTAAGATTTCCCCCAACCTTATTTCATAACCTGTGGACATTTCCACGCATAGTTGTTTGACCTTAAATTCTGGTTCAAACCGGTTCACGGTCATGTCATGCATGTCATGTCGCAATAATGTAGCACACGTTTCGTAGATTTGTTATTCATCATATAGTGTTAATCCAATCACTGTAGATTTAAGTGCGTAATCTATGTTACTTTTGACCAATCGCGACCGCTATTCGCACGTCACTCATCGCACGTGCGAGATGTCACACGAACCTTCGCGGCATCGAACCACTCCCGCATCAACCACCGTAGAGGAACGACCTCCGGATCGCCTGCGGTAGTCACCCATCACCTTCTGTGTTTGATCATGGGCCCGCTGGCTGTAAAGTTTCTACCCGGCAGCTGTCTGCGTACCAGAGATTCGAGATGGAGCTTCGCAGTTTTGTTGCCTCCTGCACAGAACTTTCATTTATTCGTCCTCCGACACGTCTCATTGTCGTCGAGTGACTGCAACCATACATCGTTCTCGCCATGGACGACCCACTGTCCGGCTGAGCATCGACATCGTTCCAGGCGACTCACCGTCCTGTTGAACTTATCTTCTTCAGCCTCCCGCCGACTTACTGCGCTGGTAGAGAGCTGCATTTCACCTCTCTCGTAACCTCCGTTATGGCTCTTCAGCCCCGTACGACGGAGCGTCACATCACTTCAAGTCTCCGAACGATCCCTGCGTCGAGTTCTTCATCGCATCTTCGCGTCCGCTCAGCTCCGCAGGATCCTGTTCGTCGAGCCCCTTTTTCTGTCTCCGAGTCCAGTCCTTCAATTTGGTTTTCTACGACAGCGATTCGCTTACCTTACCAGTCGGCACGATAAAATCGCTCTGTTTAATAGACGGTGGACTGTGGACACTTAATTCGCCAATGCTTTGACTTCGAACTGTCTTTCATTAGTCGGTATGTCTTCATTTCATATTGTATTCTGTAGCGCTACATTCTACATGTTATATTGATTAACCCTCCATATTTTTTGATTGAGTGTCTTACAATGTCAGTTTGATATCATGGCCTACATTTTTTTTTTCATATTCAGGCGCGGTGGAGCACCCCAATTATCTCGCAGAAATCCATCGGCAGCCGAGCCTCATTTGCATAAAGTAAACAACATGTACTCGCGTAGTTGAGAAAAAGTACACAACTTCTCAAGCTAATAACAATTTAAGGTAACCTATTTTCGGATTAAAATTGAGTTAGTTTGAATTTGAAAACGTGTCCGAATATGCACATATAACATATTAAAGGATTTGACAATGATAAAATGTGAAATTTTAGCGAAAACCTGGCGAGCAAAATTACCAAAAATATGACTCGAAAATCATCCTAAAATTCACGAAGTGTGATTGCGGAACCAAAGCGCCATTCGAACAAAGTACACCGAAATTTATTTATCTGCTTGCATTTTAAATGTCATACCGTAATATTCCCGGCCATGGTTGTGTCGGAAAAAAACAGAAGGTGATGTCAAAAATGACACGAACGCAAAGCGTACAGGTCGGTCCCATGTATATATAATCGCGTGACTGTAGCGTTGCATGTCACAGCACACACAACGCTGTGCTTCATGCAGCGTGCGCGGCAGCAGCTCAGCAGTCACCGCCGTGCGACACTCAGCAAAATTGACTGCGTCACATGCAAACCAACAATGAGCACGAAATCCTGAATCTCACGTACCACGCATGCCCAATATTACGGGAAAAGAAATGACGTCATTTTCAATTGTTTCGCTGACTACAATTTTCTATTCCAAACCCTGTAGAAACAAGTTGATTTCTCAAAAAGTACAGGTGGAACCAAGCGAAAACTTTCACCATAAATGGATTGAGGCCTGATAAAGTTATGTTGCCAATTTCGGACACATTGGAGCCCGGCCATAGTCCAGTCGGAAAAAAACAGAGAGCATGTTTTGCGAGAGGTGATTTTCAAAACGCTTTAATATCTCAAGTTCTAGTGCAGCAAATTTCATATTTTTTTTCATTAAAAGGAAGGTTTTTAAAAACTTAGTGTGGGAAGTTTGAGTTTACTAGCGGCACGCATAACGGCACAAGGAGAAGGTAAAGATTTGACTTTTTCATGCACACAGTTTCGGGCAGCCGTGGATGCCCGTTGGAAATTCAAATAGAACGGGGCGATAATGAGATGCAAATTGGGGTGCTCCACCGCGCCTGTATTCAATTGGTGCAATAATCTAACTCGAACATACCAGAGCTGCAAAGTTATTTTTACAATAAATACAAAAAGGGAATATTTTGATTCATTTTAATTATTTGTGTGAACTTCTTTCCAGGTAAATCATAAAGTTAAAAAGGGAGATTGATTGTGTGAACACGCATTTTGTTTGTGTGATTGAAGATGCGATTTTATTTTACTTTCCAATAACTTCAAAACCATAACAACACACACATTATCATCAAAATACATGAAATCAATTTTCCCACAAACGAAAATCTATAGTGTACGGAATTCGTGAATTTCGGAATAACGAATATTCGGAATGATGAACATCACCCTTTCAGAATAGGTGCAAGCGATGGAAAATTGTCACTATTCAGACAGGATGACATAAAAGAAGTTAACGAAATCATGATTTCTATTCATGATTTTAGTTTTGGTTTTGATGATAATTGTTTAGTTGCTATCATCCGTACTACGTCAATTATTATTATGCTAGTTGATTCTTTCTTACCGTACATCAACTAATCTTTATTGTCCCCTCTCTTCCTACTTTAAACCTCTTGCCTCTTTTTACACTGTAAATATATTTTTCTTCCTGCTGCTTGTATTTATCATTTCTACGAAAATACAGGACATTAAGCCTATTTGGATTGTGGTGCTCTTTTAATCCAAAAGATAAATCCTGCGATTTGATTTTTTTTTTCAATATGTCTGAAATGATATTTATCATTTCTACGAAAATACAGGACATTAAGCCTATTTGGATTGTGGTGCTCTTTTAAACCAAAAGATAAATCCTGAGATTTGATTTTTTTTTCAATTTGTCTCCATCTAAGTCATATGAGAGAGTTAGAGGAAGACAAATTGAAGAAAATTCACATTTCAACCTTCATCCTTCTACTTAACATTCTCTAGCATCTACTAATGCCTTGTCCGCCTTGAACTACTTAACATAACAATGTCGGAATTTCGGAGATTGGGTATTTGTTCCAAGTTCATCGTGTGACTACCGTAACCAGCGATAGCCTGGTGGTAGTGTCGCTGCCCGGAAAGCAGTAGATGACAGGTTCGAGTAATGTGGTTCCTTTTTTTTCCCGACATGTTTGTTAAATAAAAGATCATCAGTTGCAATCATACAAATTTCATAAGTTAGAAGGGGACAAATTTAAGAAAATTCAAATCTCTACATGCACCCTTCCACTGAACATTCTCTGGCATCTAAAGTAAATCCTCTTTCATAAGTTGTACTTGGTTAAGTTTGCGGGTTTTTTTTTAATTAAGATATTGACATTTCTATGTTAAATACAACACTTTAAATGCTTTGTAATGATTAACATGAAAGAAGTGGAGAGAAGAGAGCAAAAAGATTAACAGCCGGACACAATTAACACAACACTGAGTCTATGGAGAACACATAGATAAGTGATACCAGTACATAAATTATCGAAAATTCCACTTCAGACTGTCGATACTACGAGCACGCCACTCTTGACTAACTTTTCTATCGGGCGGTGGTTCTCGACGTAGTTGCGCAACGACCTCCGGGTTATCGCTATGATGTTGTAGCCGTGCTTCTCCGTAATGTTCTCGAAGCCGCACATCTTGTACCATTCCATGGCGCGCTCGTTCTCAAAGTCAGCATAGGCGTCGATATACTTGCATCCGCCCAGGTAAACTATCTATCGGATTGAAAGTACAGTGGAGATTAAGCCACATGGTTTAAAAAAAATAATAACAAATTTTCCAAAGATAGCTCATGCAAAACCAAAAGCTGAAGATAAAACGTCCATTGATCGTTCTTAGTTCAGTAATCTTTGAGAGTAAAAGGCGAGCACTATGTGTTACCTAACTTTTCTGTCTTGTTGATTCTCATAACATGTAGGTGGAAATTGGGAGAAAAAGAAGCTGTACGTGCGCTTTTTCCTCCATCTCAAAAGAAAACATAAACATAAGCACAGAAACAAATTCGACCCGCAATTCACTTACATTATGAATTCATGTGATTGATAACATAAATTGTATTTACCCTGGACGCCTCGTGGAATAAGACGGAACCGAGTCCTTTTCCTGTTAAAGAGCAATCAAAAGAGGTTAGAAGATTTAATTACGACATTTCACAGGTTCGACATTATCATGGCGGAGTGAATCAAGAACTTAGGCAATGAAGTAGGTATGTGTCCATCAAAGATCATTTTTATTATGAAACAGTCATACTTGATAATTCCGTTGATATTTCTTAGGAGAGAAAAAAGATAATTAATAACGACCGTATTTAATGCAAAGGTGTCTCCCAGCAAAACTGACTCTCAGCTTTGCAATTTCTTTCAGTCTTGTTTAACCCAATTCTTTAGTCAGGTGATCCCATTACTGCAAGCCCTTGAGTTTGTACGGGACACCTTTTCTTTTTCTTCCCTACACTTCTATTTTCTTGTTCTTAATTTTTAAGTAATTTGTTATCGCCTCGTGAAAATGACCTATGTAATCCCTCTCTTGTGTATTACGGGTAAAATATGTTTCATTTCATTTTTATGATTAAATATTGTCAGAACTGTTAAAGAAAGGAGAGTTCTATGATATCAGCCATATATGAGTAAATATACATTTAAGAAGATAAATGTCTCCTAAAGGGTTAATCGCGAATCTCTCTGAAAATAATTTTAGTGGTTATGATTTCGTCATTTCGTTGCTAGTGACGACTTATCCCAGACACAGGTATATGATATATCTATTATGCATACATGTATCCATTAAATGAAGAAATAAACTGGTTATTCATTTTTTTTTTGCCAATAAAGAATATATATATATATATATGTATATATATATATATATATATATATAAACTCCTCAAAAAAAGTTTGTAAATCTGACTTCAGTTGTAAACTTCTCCAGTTTGTAAGCACTATACAGTACATTCTTGATATCAATGAAAAGATTGTTAAATTCTCTTTAAAATGATATCCTACTCGTTATGATTATGTTATCAAGTAAAAGGCTGTACTCAAAAGTGTCTGATAAGGTATGTAATGAAAAGTTGCAAAATGAACAAGAACGGTCCTTATGAATGAGAATGGTCTTTTGTTCTCAACTGGTCAGCCGTAAAGGCAAATTTCAATAGACATAACTTTACATTCAAGTTTTCAGTCGCGTGATGCCATGCCAGGCAATATTGATAGCTCATCAAGTTTTATGGTCGTACATCATTCCACGTGTAAGCAATGTTCAAAAAGCCCGCGCCATAGGGCAAATTGACGCTGGTATGCTTCTAAAAGATGACAACGCAAGACCACATAGAGCGAGAATTGTGCGCAACTTTCTCGAGAGAGAGGGCATCTCTAGAATGGACTGGCCTGCATGCAGCCCCGACCTCAACCCCATATAACATCTTTGGGATCAACTTGGTCGAGCTGTAGGGAAGAGGGTCACAAATGCAACGACATTGGCAGGACTCCGTCAGATACTGGTTGACGAGTGGAACGCCATTCCTCAGCAGCGAATCACGAAGCTAATCAAGAGCATGAGGACACGGTGCCTACAGGCGGTGGTGCAAGCACTTGGGTCGTCACCCAGATACTGAGCCCCGATCATGTTCAATGACAATATAAAGACAAAGTAAACATAAAGTAAAGGCAAAATAATGACAAAATGAAGACAAAATAAAGATGAAACTCCAATAAAATCAAGACCATGCCATTTCACTTCTTTATGTCTTTGTTGTGGTTAATGTAGCGAGGTTCTGTGAGTTAAAATGGTTTGAGTCATGATCATTTGTGTTTGTGCTGGTATGTGTGCGTATGTGTATGTGTTTGTTTATCTGTTTGGTTGAACGCATACATGTTTTACTCCATAAAAATGCTATGCTGATGTTACAATAAATGAACACAAAAGAAACAATGGGGAACTCACTCATAACAAGGAAACTCCATTAGGGACGTCAAAATTGGGCCATTTTGCAGCTTTTACATTCTGACTTTACCTCATAAGCACTGGCTGCACCTCCATGTATACGATAATCATAAGAAGTATAGTATCAAATTAAAGATAATTAAACAATCAATGTGTGTGTGGTACTAAGCACAAATAAATCATTTCTGGGGAAAATGAGAAATGACAGATCAAACTCAGATTTCCAAACTTTTTGGAGGGGTTTTATTATGTATATAGGACCTATATATATATATTGATATTGAAACAAAGAAAGAGAAAAGCTGACCAGAAACAAGTGATAATGGTGAAAGTCTTTGTTTCAATATATATTAAAAAAAAATAAAAAAAAGCTACATCGCTTCGGCGATCCCTCTCATTTATCCCAAAGTTGATTAACCTCCTTTGGACTTATGTCAGGTTAATGCGTGCGTGTGTGGCACACATACACACACTAAAGCTTCTGACCACATAAGCAAAGAGAATCAAGGGTTATGGGACAAGCATCGAACTAGGGCTTTCTAGCTCAGCATCGGTCTAGAGCACAAGTCTAGTAATCCGGTGGTCTCCGGTTCGCATCCCGATGGAAACCCCTTTTCTTTGCTCAAAGTTTTTACCCGATATATATTTCATATAAATATATAGATATATAAATATATAAATATATAATTATATAATTATATAAATATATAAATATACAAACATATAAACATATCAACATATAAGTATATAAACATATAAATATATAAATACATAAATATATGCATATATAATACTTGGAAACAGCTGCAACAGATGAAGTTAAAATAGCTAGTTGATTTGCTGTTCTCTCGAGAAAACTAATTCATAGAATGTTAATTTTTGAGGTATATTGCATGAAGAATTTCTTTTTAACACGAATTATAATGCCTTCGCCGTCTGTATATGGCTCATATTCCCCTCATGAAGAATAACATCAGTCTTTTCGACTGACCTCTGAAATTATCACGAATGAAAAGGTCTTCCCAAATGGCTGAGCGCCCTTTCCACACGCAGTAGCTCCGTGTGAACATGAAGTAACCGATGATGCTGCTGACGCCATTGTCCTGACATGCTTCGAGGAGGATGCACTGGTACAAAGACTCCTCGCCGAATCCATCCCGTCTCAGGTCTATGAGAGAAAGGCATGAATATTAAAACTCTTAAACTACCTTTTTAAACTTAAACAATATTCAATCACTACACTCCCTCAGCCATCTATTTCATTTCATTCATTTCATTTTATTCCATTTCCAACAAAAGTACAAGGTACAATATAACACATTACAATATATAAAGAAAAATATAGCATAATCATTATTATCATATCCACAAATCAAATCAAAAAGAAGCAAAACACAAAATTCAGTTATGATGACATTAAAGCAGCTAAGACAGAAAGGTAGAGGAGTTGGGGCTGATAACGAATTTAAAGGGGTGGTTTTGTTTTGGTGGACATGGGTATTCAGGTTTTATGTTTTTGTGAGATAATCACGAACCACTTACATAAAGAATGTTAAAGAACATGCAATTCTAAGAGGAAATCAAAGTTTGTTTGCAGAGATTCGGTTTTGAAATGGTTGAGATTAGGCCTATGTAAAAAAAAAAAGCAAAATGGTCTTAATAAAATTTGGAACCCACCTTTTATTAGGAACTCTTTGTTTTTGGATATCTCAGCCATTTCAAAACATGATTTTCATGAAATTAACTTTGATACCTCTTAGAATTATATGCTCTTTGATATTTTGTATAAGAGATTTCTAATATATATCTCGCAAAAAGTTGAAATTTGAATCTCCATCTCAACCCAAACTATTCCATGTCATTGATACTTCCAAGTTAGAGAGAAAAAGAGCGCCTAGCCAAAGAACAAAACATAGTTATGTGTATACATTATTGCTGATGAGTCGTATTTATGTAGGCTTACAGGAACTTTGCCCAACTTTTGTTCTGAGCTACAGACTTAAACAATCGAGGTTTGAGATTTTTTGCTCCCCCTCCCCCACCCCCCTCCCCCATAGCTTACTTGTTTGGTTGCATTCCAGCATCGAAGGTCAATGCTCCTTCTAGTCATGGGCTTTCTTGGTTTCCTTTTGGTTTTACTTCGTTTTAATTTGTTTGAAAAGCCAATTACATTGTAGTGTGTTGGGTATATGGGGGGGGGGGGGTGGATGGGGTAAGTGGATGCAGTTCTTCCCTCTCCTTCCGTAGCCACACCTCAATTTGTTTTTATTACTGAATCTTACCTTCTTCTGTAATCTCGACTTGATCTGCCTTGCCCTCCCACTCTGCCATGCCGACAATGAGTCTCAGGATTTTTCCACAGTCTTCGGGCCTGGCTGGACGAACCACGTATCGACTCACGAGCTCGGGATCGACTTCGTATGGGTCTATCAAGAAAAAGATACCATACACTTAAGGATAATAAAGCTAGAACATGATCGAATTCATTGTTGAAAAAAAAATACATATCCAATCTTTGTTCTGTTAATAATGTCAAATAACCTTTATTTGAAAATTCAACAATATGTGCGTGTTCCTGATTTTTTTTTTTAATGCTGATGCATTCCTATTTTCCACTTAGTTTTATAGGACTTAAATCTGGATGGAAAATATGTCATATAAACCTAGGTATTTTCTAAATATAATTCGATTATATAGAAGTTAACTGACCTGATGTCGTCTTCACCTGGTTTGTCACCGCTTTTGCTTTCGTGACGTACGACCCGAGATTTCTCCTCTGCGAGCCTTCGTAGCTGAAGAACTGACTGAAATCTTCGATGGGAAAGTTCCTAATCAGTGTTTTGCGCCAACACATTGCAATGCGACTGAACCCCTCTTTGAATTTGTCGACTGCTGGTGTTGCGGTTGCGATGGCTGTGGCGGTACTGGAACGCAGTGAAGCCAACATGACCCGCAGTGGCACTCTCGAAAGCATGGTACAGAATTTTGTATTCGACCGACAGTGGAGCCCACAGAAAGTTGTAAGTCACTTCTTGTTGTGCGATCACAGATACCTTCCAAGCGCGAGGAACCCGATCCCTCAAAAGGTTATAACTTTTTGTGTTATGAACGGAGCTAGGGTAGATCTGTGCTTATATTGCCGTTGATGCTGGACGTGTGCCGGGATCATGAGGACGTTGTGAAAGTTGGTTTCCTGTATTGGAAGTCAATGCATGCATGGGTCTACACTCATGCATGCTTCAAACACTTAAAGGTCCAGTTTACCTTTGGGAGCAGTGATTTCAGAAATGTTCAAGATATCACATTTGATGCATATGTGTAGGTCTGTTGTATCACAAAACATCCTACCATATAAAATTTTTGCAATAAAGCCTAAACTTTGGGGAGATATCAGCATGCTTCTCAATAAACCATAACTGTATATGGTTTAGTCTGGAAGCATTCTTATTATAACTATTGTTCACATTTTGTGTACTTAACAATACTTAACATCGATTATACGGATTCAAATTTTTACAGTGGTTGTTTCTATCCCTAACTCACATTTTAGATCTATTTTAAAGCACTAATGTTGGGTTTTTGTTTCATCTGCAAATGGTAAATTATGCCTTTAATGAACGATTTTTTCTTGCTTTTGATATCGATATTCTCCACATGACATGTCCCTAATTTCATCGCAACTGATGACGCTTTCCGCTTCGTTTTCTCTTATAGGGTTGACCCAGTCGGAGCATCCTAAGGTCATATTGCTTTTGTTCTTTGCCCTTCTTCAGGCGCGGTGGAGCACCCTAATTATCTCGCAGAAATCCATCGGCAGCCGAGCGTCATTTGCATAAAGTAAACAACATGACAGTACTCGCGTAGTTGAGAAAAAGTAAACAACTTCTCAAGCTAATAACAATTTAAGGAAACCTATTTTCGGATTAAAATTGAGTTAGTTTGAATTTGAAAACATGTCCGAATATGCACATGTAACATATTAAAGGATTTGACAATGATAAAATGTGAAATTTTAGCGAAAACCTGGCGAGCAAAATTACCAAAAATATGCCTCGAAAATCATCCTAAAATTCACGAAGTGTGATTGCGGAACCAGAGCGCCATTCGAACAAAGTACATCGAAATTTATTTATCTGCTTGCATTTTAAATGTCATACCGTAATATTCCCGGCCATGGTTGTGTCGGAAAAAAACAGAAGGTGATGCCAAAAATGACACGAACGCAAAGTGTACAGGTCGGTCCCATGTATATATAATCGCGTGACTGTATAGCGTTGCATGTCACAGCACACACAACGCTTTGCTGCATGCAGCGTGCGCGGCAGCAGCTCAGCAGTCACCGCCGTGCGACACTCAGCAAAATTGACTGCGTCACATGCAAACCAACAATGAGCACGAAATCCTGAATCTCACGTACCACGCATGCCCAATATTACGGGAAAAGAAATGACGTCATTTTCAATTGTTTCGCTTACTACAATTTTCTATTCCAAACCCTGTAGAAACATGCTGATTTCTCAAAAAGTACAGGCGGAACCAAGCAAAAACTTTCACCATATATGGATTGAGGCCTGATAAACTTATGTTGCCAATTTCGGACACATTGGAGCCCGGCCATAGTCCAGTCGGAAAAAAACAGAGAGCATGTTATGCGAGAGGCGATTTTCAAAACGCTTTAATATCTCAAGTTCTAGTGCAGCAAATTTCATAATTTTTTCATCAAAAGGAAGGTTTTTAAAAACTTAGATAGTGTGAGAAGTTTGAGTTTACTAGCGGCACGCATAGCGGCACAAGGAGAAGGTAAAGATTTGACTTTTTCATGCACACAGTTTCGGGCAGCCGTGGATGCCCGTTGGAAATTCAAATAGAACGGGGCGATAATGAGATGCAAATTGGGGTGCTCCACCGCGCCTGTTCTTTACACAGAGACACTCCACAATAAAAAGAACTATCATGGTATTTCCCGTTACCGGACATGCATGGAGTCTCATGCGAGATTGCTAAACCGTGTTTTCCGTGAGTAGGGTATTTGATTTAAATTCCATAAGCTCACCAGGAAACCAATTACATTCATGTTTTCTTGTTGATTTCTTTTTATTTTTTTATTTTTTTGGTCTAGGGTATACGATGATTTTGTAAAGTCTTCCGGCAATTAGTTGCAGTACAGTCGTATTGTAAATAAATGTATAAAAACAATAAAAATGACATGCTGATTTTACTACATTGGTCTTGTGATTTTATAGGTTGTAATGCTCATGAAATATTTGTGGTGCCAGCAGGAAAAGCGCTTCTGCTTGATTTATTTAAACGTAAGCATCCAGAGCCACATATTACCCCTTTCATAAACTCAATAATGCGGATAATATCCGCAACATTTGGTCGTAAAATCGGAGCGGGGATAGAATAATGCGCATTATTTCGACCCTTCTATTATCCGCATAATAGCAGCGTCGGGACCAGATTTTGAGTTTATGAACGCAAACCCAAATAATGCGGATAACTGCCGGGGTGCGGTCAAACGTCACCTGTCTTTCCCGCAGGAGGGACGTGTGCAGTCACCATGACGATTATCCGCCTTTTTCAGGACGGGCGCTCGTAAAAATAATGCGGATTATTTTCAGAGTTTGTGAACGCATTTTCTATTGAATTGTCCGCATTATTCTTATGCGGATAATAGGAGGATGAGTTTATGAAAGACCACGACTTAAGGAATATGCCTAAGAGACCATCATTGAAACATGGTACGATGTGGTAAAATCTGTTTTTCAATATATTATTCATTGTATATATATATATATATATATATATATATATGTATATATATATATATATATATATATATATATATATATATATATTCTATCTACTCTCATCATTGTAAAAATCGTAGTGAAATAATCGAAATTCCATATGCCGTCGAAGGATATTCCAGGTGATTTATAGGCCCATTATAGTTACATAAATTGAAAGTGCCATGATTAGATTTATGGAATATCGTGGTTATTAGTGAGGAGATAAACCAATACTCTGAAGAACCCAAAATTTACTACACTAAATGTATTTTTTTTCTCTCTCTATTCTTTTTTTTTTTGGGGGGGGGGGTGATTAATTGTAACAATATCACATATAACAAGTTCACCTATGTAAAATTAATGCAAGCTTTCTTCTTTTATTCCGTTTCCGCACCAAATCATTATATTCTTATGCGACGGCACAATGTCATCATCCTTGTTCGCTTTTACTTGTTATGAATTTTGAAAACATTCTTATTTCTTGCCCCAATCACTATAAATTCTGTAATTCTGTTCAAATGCACAAGTTTGAAAATCATCCGAGGTTTCCTTTAAAACAGCACGATCATTTGTCATTTTAGGCTAGTCACTATTTCAAACACTGAAATTCCAATGCAAAATAGTACCATTGGTTTCAAAGAGTTTTACATGGGTCTGTCACATACAATGAAAATGGCAGTCATCATTTTTATCATAATTACGATTATCTATGGGTTGTTATCTGAATAATTATATATCCACATTTCAGATTTAGATTCAATTCGGTTTTTATAGTCACTCATCAAAAAGTCCAAAGACTAACAGTGTGAGCTGACATAAAATTAACGTAAAAACAAAGTGAAACAGTGAAATTCACAACAGCATTGCAAAAAAGTAAAACATACACTCTGAGAGACACATATACATATCATTGAAAAAAAAATCAAATAAAGACACATTGAATGAATGAATGAATGTGAATTTATTATCCAATACAATTATCACAATCAGTGTACATGTTTATGAATATACAGTCACATTGAAAAATGCAAGGATTATGAGGAACCAGAAAATAGCATGAATGCTAGTCGAGTCTGGCCCCTTGAAGTTCAGACAGTTACAAAGTCTTTTTTTCTTATTGTTTTAATTGTGCAGTAATGAGTTATCACATTAAAAATCACGTTAAAAATTAGCACCTATATAAATGAGAATTAACTATGAAAAACATAGCAGAGGGAAGATAAGTGTGTAGAGAAAGAGAGAGAAAGATAGAAGAAAAATGAAAGAATAGCAGTACATACAGCCTAGGTGGAGGACGCAGCCAACGTCTGGCGCGGCGAGACCACCGTCCCAGCCAAGTGACATGTCCGACGTGGCGAGGCCACGAACAGTGGAAGCATCCACCGCCCAAATCTACCCGACCCGTCCCAGCAGCCACCCTCCCACCATCGACCATGTTATATATATATATATATATATATATATATATATATATATATATGATAAAAACCTAAAATGGCATTAGACTAAAAACGCTTTATCCTGGCGAGGAAAGCGCATGATATAGAAACAAGACACCAAACAGGTTAGTCATCGCATTCTTCATCAGCGACCAGGATGCGATGTGATGTTAGATTAAAATCCGTTTCTGAAGCAGACATACACACAAGGGTATACGTCTGCTCCTGGTCGGACGGATTTCAAAACTAACCTGCTTGTGATGGAATGAACTATATATATGTATATATGTGTGTGTATATAATTATATACATATATATATATACAGCAAAAAAGAAAGTAAACACAAGTCATTTTTCAGTTCATATTTTTCATAGAAGATTTTAATAAAAATGATTGTGTCATATACCATATTAAAGGTTATTTTACTGGCTATCAACTTGGTATGTTTATACAAAGGGAAACTTTACGCATGAGGGAACACATTCGTTTTTGTCCTCTAAGGCACAAAAGTAAAATTGTAGAGATTGACATTTTGATATTCATTTCCAAATTCCCTTCAAGATAGCAATGATGATAAAAGATCAATTTAACGCAATGAGAGACAAGAATGAAATAGCAGAATTCAGTTTTCGTTCCCTTGTTTCTCTGTAAATTCTCAAACAAAAACAGCGAGGAAACTGAAGGGGGAACATAAGAATTTTCTGTCACCTCAAACTTTAAATGACATAAGGAGTAAGCTGCAAAGGTGATAAAATGGACAGTATTTCTTTAATTGATTTGTTAATTAACGGGAATTTAAGAATCCCTATTATTGAGACAAATACAAGAACCAAATATTATTTCAAATTTCTTAATTTGGAATAACATTTCAAATTTCTACCATCTTTGGTATCATAGTTTGTTCTCTTAATATGTCTTTTGAATATGGATTTGACAGAACATTCTTTGTTTTCCTCATTATTTCGCCTTTCTTTATCTTTGGAGGGTTACAGAAACATTTTAGAGATCATAGGTTGATTTTTTGCGAATCAATTTGTCTTTTGTTCTCATTGTAATACGGAAGAGCACATACGCATGAATAACAACTTGTCTATTTTTTTTATTTTTACTTTTGTGCCTTAGAAGAGAGAAACAAATGTGTTAACTGCTTAAAGTTTGCCTTTTTATTGAGCTAATAAGTTGATAACTAATAGAATTACCTTGAACATGACAAAACATCAATATTAGCCAAATAATCTCTGAGAATAATGAAATTGAAAAAGGATATAACTTTCTTTTTTTTTGCTGAGTGTATAATTACGTATACTGCATATATGTCCGTCTTTCATGCAAGTAGAGATTTCCACTCATTCCATCATATATTTTATTTACATTTATTATGTATATGATAATGTATTGATCTTGCATAACTATGCATAAGTAAATGCTAAACTGTATTTGCATTTTGTTGGAAATTGAAAAAAAAAATGAAATGAACTTATAGCGTGACGGTCAATGGCGACATAGTTCATGACAGAAGCTAATCAAATTAAAGATGGCAGTGAAATGTACATTGTTTACTGTTGGTATTGTGGGACTTCAAACCCACATACACAGCATTTCAAAAACTTTATTATGTGGCATGAATTTCAACTTAAACAATCTCTGGCAACTTCCCAAATTCAAACAACGGAGCTGCAATAATTCTTTGATATGCGGAAATGTTGCAGTTCCAGTGCTTAGAGCCACAACGCTACGCTGCGGACGGCAGACAGCGTCATTCATACCCGGGGTGATCAGGGTATCTAAGTACCATTTAGTTACCGGTCGACAACGGGTGACCAAAAATCAAAATTGCTTGGAAATCAAGTCCCCGTCGGCTATTCTAACTCGTCGGTTGAGAATGATAAGGGCGTTAAGTTGTCTCAAAACCCATAGTGTTCGAAACAACTTAACGCCCTTCTCATTCTCAGCAGACGAACTGGAAAATGAACAAAAGAACAATATCCTAATTTCAGCTGAAAATGACCGACGGGATATTGAAGACCGCCCACAACAATTCCAATTTAGCAGAATCGCTACCCGTTCCATATCCCGTTGCTCCCTGCAAAACAAATACGGAAAAAACAAATATCGGGCTAAGGAGGTTCAAGGAAATGGAGTCGTACCTGTGATGAATGTCTTATTTCCTTTGAACCATGTTAGATGCCGCCAATCAAAAATATTTGAAGCATGCACCAAACTGGATCTGCCGCGCATATCGGAAGACAACTTTTACTGACTTCTGTCGCACTGCATACTCACTAACCACTTTCTATAGGAAGATACGTCTTTGTAATTATGGTTATTACCTTTCCCCATCTCTACTAGATGGGTAATATATAAATGTTAAACATACTGGGATGAATAGAATAGAAAGTAGGCAAAAAAGAAATGAAATAGAAATGAAAATTACTCGACTGGGCATGCCCGGGCACTAATCTGATACATCTATTATTGATAAAGAATTATACTTGAAGATTATACCATATCACTTGTATTTGTCGGAATCACGTGGAAAAGTAATATAACCAGCTTTCCAGGAGCGTACAGTTTTAAAAACTTTCACATGATATTGTTGTGATTGACTCTTTTCCATGTTATATTTCTGGACGGGATTTGACTTTTTTATTTTATACGCTTTATCATTAAAGGGATTGTACAGTATTGGTGGAGATGAGAATTGGGCTTTTAACTTTTTGCGAGATACCAAGAAAACACTTATGATATAGTGCAGTGCATACCATTTTAAGAGGAATTCAAAGTTTATTTGATGAAAATTCAAAAACAAAGTAAAACAAAGCGATCGTTATAAAGTATGGGTCCCACACTTTATTAGAATCGCTCTTTTTTGGATATCTCAGCCATTTCAAAACCAATTTTCATGAAATAAACTTTGAATTCCTCATAGAATTACATGATCTTTCATATTTCATAAGAGGTTTCTCATTATCTGACAAAAAAAATGTTAGAAACCTGAAACTAGATCTCAACCAAAACTATACGATCCCTTTAAGTGAGGTTTCATTTTGATAGATAAACAAGCAGAAATAGCCAAAATTATATTAACGTTCAAAATGAATCCCAATATTGCTCAGCAAGACAGTGGCATCAGACATCGATCATCAAAAGCACAAATGCACCAATGGAATTCTTGTACATCAATAGAAAACTGACAACAGTTTGCATAATATAGGACGGACTTCATCTCTTACATTTTTCTATTTCATATTTTTGAAATGTGAAAGAAAAAGGATTCTGAGTCAGTTTTCGACATTTCATTTATCATTAAACAGTAAACAGGGTTTCAGAAAAAAATGTGATATTTTATTAACATTTTTCTTTCCAGTTCA
Source organism: Diadema setosum (assembly GCF_964275005.1). Classification (NCBI taxonomy): domain Eukaryota; kingdom Metazoa; phylum Echinodermata; class Echinoidea; order Diadematoida; family Diadematidae; genus Diadema; species Diadema setosum. The sequence continues at coordinate 8,804,853 of NC_092694.1, read as the reverse complement.
AATTAGGATATTGTCATTCTCCCGTCAGCAAAAACAACTGGGAACTGGATTTCCAAGCAATAATAAACATTTGTGACCCTGCAACACAAAACCAACAGAAAGTCGCCAGACATGGATTTTCAGTTTGGGACAGATTCTGAAAGAGCAGACTGTAAACTTCAAAATAATGTATAACTCAATTCATATGGAGTACCCTAACTTTCCTAAATACTGTCAAGAAAGCACACACTCTGGAAAAGTGTGAACAGAGAAAAGAAGCGCTGAGGTACACGGTCTATTCAAGTGCTTAGCATTTACCAAGCTGCGCTAGCTGGAAAGGAAAGAGACAAAACACAGGATGCAAACCACCGGAGCAACAACAATGAAGGGATTATCAGATTAAGCTGAAATTGGACAAGTTCTAGGGACACATTCTGCCTATTATCAATGAAAACTTGCAAAGCAGTAGCGTCATCCTTTCAAAAGTTATAAGACATGAAAGTGAAGAGTGTGCAAAGTATTTCAAGACATGAAAATTGGCCTCTAAGACAAACCTGATCATTCTACTCTTCTCCCAAAAAGGGTTGTAGAAAAACTGCTAAAAACACACTTTCCCATTCATGTTATGATACCAAATTATAAGATAATGTAGAAGAAGGATAGTCCTTTCAGAAATATGAAAAACTCAAGATTGACTTGGTTGAACCATTTCACCTTTTTTTTTTTTGAGTCCTCACTTAAAATCAAGGGATGCGACTTTTTGTTTGTTTTGTGGTGCTCGGTCACATTTAGTGACCAATTTTCGACCGGCCACCGACTGGTAGTTTGATACCCCAATTCAATCCTGCTATAATATACTGCTGTTGTCTAACAGTCTGTACAGAGGGACTTTCCCTATGTGGGATGACAAAGCTAAATAATTATTGTCAGTGAAAGGCATACAGTTAAAGGCATGATTTACCATTTGCAAATGAAACAAAAACCTAGCTTTAGTGCTTCAAAATAGTTCTAAAATGTGAATTAGCGACAGAAACAACCAATGTAAAAATTTGAATGAGTATGATTGATTTTAAGTATTGTTAAATACACAAAACATGAACAATAGGTACAATAAAAATGTTTCCGGACTAAACCGTCAGCAGTTATGGTTTAACGAGAAAAATAGTAACATCTCCTTATATTTAGGCTGTATTGCGAAATTTTTATACGGTTGGATGCTTTGTGATACAAGCGGCCTACACATAAGCATCAATATCTTGAAGTTTTTTTTTGAATCACTGTTCCCAAAGGCCTAGGTCTACAGGACCTTTAAAGGGAGTATGCAATGCAAATGCATGCTGAATTGTGTTAAACGAGGACAGCTTGCTCATCACTTATGTGTCCAAAAAGAAGTTATATACTTTATGCTCCATATATTATGATGTTACCATCGTGCTATTTGTTTTCTTCATCTCTTGGATACTATACCACAAAATATTTCAAGCCAAAATTCTGTCAATGATTTCCTCTGCAAAACGTTGCTACATTACTAATCTGATTTTCAAAAAATCGGAAGGCTCATGTTTTCAAAAAGTGCTCCCCGCCCCCGCCCACACACACACACTTGCAGGCACAGACACACACAGGCTTGCCGACATTCGATGAAACTCGTCAGTCACTGACAACTGTTTTAATCTACTGAAATTCTTACATCTGATCAGTAAGTCTGATTGGCTGAGAGCAAGGTTTCGATGAAAATCACTTACAAAGCACTTGATGAAATGCTCCCTGGTATAAGCCACTTCGTAATTTTACTTTTTTTTTCTGCATGAGCAGAAAAAGGTCATTGGTACCAAAACGCATGATGGTTTTTAAATTCACAGAGATCTGTCATTTAATGATTATTCATGCAATCGTTGTATACGTGCCAATACATCCACCTGACTGCAAACCTGGTATTTGGCAATACGAATATTATGTTTTAATGCAATCAATACAAAACAAAGAAATGGATGCTTCCCCCGGGGGTTGTTTGACGGACCATTCTTGTCACCTGGTCTCGCTGTGCAAGGCCATTTTTTGTTTAACACGAATTCCATAAATTGCTACGCCGGGCAAACTTACCGGTACGCATTATGTTGCTTTGAATATGAGTGAAGTGCCTAACCAACTAAGAAAATAGAAAGGTAATTTGTACCAACGTGCACATGAGCTAATTACGAGCTAGCTTATTGGAACATACAAGTTATAATCATGCTCAGTACAGGGGAATTTCTGTGGCAAAAAGCCAGGAAAGAGAGCTGTCGCTTGTGTCAACATGTTTATTTGGTGAAGGTAACCCAGAGGGAAGGAAATCCAAGAGTTTCACAATATTAATGTGGTTTGGACGGTGATGAGATAATGATGGAGCCTACCAATATTCGGAGAAATGAACCCCCCCCCCCAAAAAAAAAAAAAAAAATGAGAAGAAGAAATGAGAGAGCTAAACTACCCCACAATAGTAACCTATACAGACCTATACACACACAGAGGGCTGATTAATAATAAAAACTATAATCAAAGAACATTGGCATCCAATGTCAAATGAATAAGACGGTATCAAAAAGTGTGGGTGCACATCTTTCGCTGTTCTGTGGAATAGTCTGCAAGCGTCAGGGAACTCTGCAAGTTGTATTCTGCATCCTTACCCTTTTTCTACATCGTCTTGATTCAGGCTGTGTGAACATGTTAACTTTTTGGTGGATGGTATGACAAGCACAACACAACCTCTTGGTACTCCAAAAGTCGTGATGAATAGCCCCCCCCCCCCCCCCCTGGTGAAATTACTTGAAACTGTGTGAAATTTGATTGTGGTTATTCAAATTCATGAAATTCTTCCGTCGAGGTGTTTTTATTGCAACTGATTGTTAAATTGCCCTACACGCATGCGCACAATTCCAGGCAGAATGACACATCGCGCGCCGAGGTTGAGCAGCGCGTGAAGCTCGAATAAAGATAATCATTATCTTTGAAAGAGTAAAAAATCTAGAATAAATGTGACCGTGCATCACAAAACGAACAAAAAGTCGCACGCAGTTATTTTGTGTGAGGACTGAAAATAGGTGAAATGGGTCAACCTAACCAATCTTGAGTTTTATATATTTTCTGAAAGAGCAAGTATTCTTCTACATTAAGTTTGGGATCATAAAACAAAGAGGAACTTGTGTTTTCAGCAGTTTTTCTCGAACGCTTTTTGGCGGAATAATGTGATCAGCAGATGTTTCTCATAGAGCCCTCTCTTCATTTCTTAAAAACCCTGTCGATACTTTTCACTTTCAACTCCAAAACTTTGGAAAGAATGATGCTGCCGCATTGAAAGTTGGCTTTAATAATCTACAGAATGTGTTAATGCAGCATGCTCAATTTCAGCGTAATCTGATAATCCTTTCATTGTTGTTGCTCCAGTGGTCAACATCCTGTTTTTTGTTCCATGCATCCCACAGCTAGCATAGCTTGGTAAAGATTAATTGCTTGAATAGACCCTGTACTTCAAAGCCTGTTTTTTCAGTTCACACTTTCCAGCGTGTGTCCTTTCTTTCCAATATTTAGATAGGTTAGGAAAGTCCATTTGAATTGAGTTATACATCATTTTAAAGCTTAGAGTCTGCTCTTTCAGAATCTGCTCTTAACTAAAAATCCATATCTGGCGACTTTTTGTTGGTTTTGTGATGGAGGGTCACAAATAGTTCTGGATGTGACTTCACAGGTCACATGGTTGACCCAGCCCGTAAAACAAAAAACATTTAAATAAGGATGCAAAAGTGAACCAAATTTATAATCTGTCTAGCACGCGTTATCTGATATAGGCCTAATAATAATAATAATAATAATAATAATAATAATAATAATAATAATAATGATAATAACAACAATAATAACAATAATAATAATAATGATAATAATAATACATACATACAATAAAGCGCCGTTCTCCACTTTGATTAAATGCTCAAGGCGCTTTACATCAAAGCAAGCAGACTGAAGATACAAGTACATCACCGTAATAAAAACTTACAACAGGAGAAATAAGCGAAGTTAAGAGCTCTGCTGACGGACCGGCCCCATGTTGACAACGGCCTCAAACGGGCTAACAGCACCATTATACCCAGTGAAGGCAGGGTCAAAAACATCATCGAACTCCGCATGGAGAGACTGAAAGTCATGTTTCGTACCAACGGGGATAATGCAATCAGGATCGAGTGATATCGGGTCAGAAAAACGATGCCCGGTATCACGTGAGACACCACTGGGCACGGGCCTATTGGGTAAAGAGGGGTGATCATCAGACTGAGGCTCTGAAGGAACGTAGACAGGACGAACCTGACAGAAATGTTCATGTTTACGAATCAGGCGGGGTTGAGGCGTAAGATTAGGGATACGCACTTTGCCTGCTACACTGGAGACCATGCACGGTTCAGGCCAAGATGGGTCAGTTGGGGGAACACCCTTTTGAGGGACAATCCTGGGCTCAAGGGCAAGTGTGTCATGAGACAATAGCTCATCAGGAACTGACAGCTCGACGAATTCACCGGGCAAAAGCACAGTAGACTGAGATGGGGCACGAAGGACATGAGCACGGCGAACTGCGTGTGTCACATTGTCCGAAGGCCTGCGAGAACCATATGAAATGATCATGTCATCACCCACACAAACCTGGCGTTTAGCAGGATGAACCGACACATCGTTGTGCTCCATAAATGGGGTACCTGCGAGTACTTCTACATCAAGATTGTCATGACCAAACCCTCAAACACAAATGACTTGCCGTCACGAGTGAAGGACAGAGTGGTCTCCCCAACAACATCAAGGGGGGAAGACCCATCGGCTTGATGAGCAGACTGCGAGCTGGGTTTTATGACACCCTGGAGGGACTGGACAATAGAAGCTCTGATCATGTTACCAGTAGCACCACTGTCGACAGTGATGCGAACAACCTGGTGACCGCGAAACGCATCAAAATATGGAGACTGACGGACCTGGAATCTGAGGGCCGATGAAGAGTCACTGGTAGCCGTATCATCCTTCGGAGGGACAGGCTCATCTCATTCAGGTGGACCTGTTCAACTTGGCACAAATCATCAATCTCATCATCAGACTCTAAAATATGTGCAACCTGGCGGGCCTTAGCAATGAATCGCATGTCTGCTTCGGGTAAGTACGTACACTCACTTAAATAATGAGTGTCTGGCCGACGCGCTTCACGACAGAGAGGACAGTATTTACTGTTGCGCTGAGGGGTGCGAGTCTGCGGATTGCGGCGACTGCGGGGCATTGGAGCACGCTGGGGACGTACGGGGCGCGGGGAAGGGGAGGTCAGGGTGCGCGTAGTACGAGAACTCTCCGTGGTGTGGTTTTCATCCAAAAGACTATCTAACGCCTGAGAGATTTCGGGTTTCAGTGATGCTAAGGTACGAAAGTGCAATTCTGTCCCGTAGCGCTGCTTGACCAGGCAAGGAAGATCTGAATGAATGAGTTGGAGCCAAGTGAGGACGATAAAGTTTTCCAATAAGGTGGGGGTAAGCTCCTCATCTTCGCTAACACGCTTGCCATGGTGAGTTATGCTGCCTGCAGATGTGAGCATGTTGTCTTCGATAAAGGCCACCAACCTTTGGTAGAGATCCTCAGGACGCTCATCCGGCTCTAGTTTGATGTCACTGAAATTAAGAAAGTGAGCGCCGTACTTTGAAACCCATAGTGAAGCCTGATCTTCCCCCAAATATAATTGAGGGAGGTGGAGGTCTTGACTATGGAATTACGTGAGATAACGGGACAATAATTAGCAATCTGTCCGAGCATGAGCTTAAGCATACTGGATTTTTGGTGTGCTGATTTTCGAGACCCGGTCGGGACGCTTTCTGGGTCATCAACAAATCCACGGAGTGGGCAAGATTTAGATTTTTGAGCCCATGAGCAATCGTCATCTAGGAACGGTGCAAAATTTGAGTCTAGGGTGAGAGTGTACACTAAGTTTTGTCGCCAATTTTCGAACGAATTGACTGTTTCATTTTTGGTGAGACACCATTGCTTGGGTGCTCTTGGAGCTGAAGCCATCACTAAAGCCTATAGGTGGGACCGTAATGTAAGACGAAAAACAAGGAACTTACACCAACTCTGGATCGTTGGCCGATTTGGAGCTAAGCAAGCTTAACGTCTGCTTGTGCAGGTGAAAACAAATTCTCAGGAGTATGTAACGTTTCCAGAGCTGCCACCACGTAAATGAGAAGCAGACCCAAATCGAGTTTCCGAGTAAACAGTGACCTTAAAGGCATTTTATAAAACACAGCTTCAGACCAGATAACCAACAGTGAGATGCAGAGAATAACCATACAGTCACCACGAGGTAGCGCTATGTAACAAGCTTGAATTGTAACATTAACAAACATTAATAACACTGGCGGAAAAAGTAAGGAAAAATGTCAATGAAAAAGTAAATACAATGAATATTGTAGTACAATGAGAGCGAAAGACCACATGTAACTTCTTTCCCGTGTGTGTCTTCACTGTATGCTTTAATAATAATAATAATAATAATACATACAATTTCTATAGCGCCGTTCTCCACTTTGATTAAATGCTCAAGGCGCTTTACAATAGGTACATCAAAGCAAACAGATTGAAAATGCATAATTTACTATTTGCAGATGAAACAAAAACCCATCGTTAGTTCATTAACATAGTTCTAAAATGTGAGTTAGGGATAGAAACAACCACTGTAAAAAATTTGAATCCAGATAATGGATGTTAAGTATTGTTAAATACACAAAATATGAAAGAGTTTTTCTAGACTAAACCGTCTACAGTTACGGTTTACTGATATCTCCTTATAATTATTTTAGGCTTTATTGCTACAATGTACAATTTCATATGGTAGGATGTTTTGTGATGCAACAGACCTATGCATATGCATCAAATGTGATATCTTGAACATTTTTAAATCACTACTAGTGGGGGGCGCAAGGGATTTTTGGTTCAAAATTTTCCAAAAGCACCAAAATTTGGCACACATGTAGCCCAAACCATACTATTTCGATTTTTCATGGGCGCCAAGAAGGGCGCCCTCTGGGGCGGCCATATTGGCAAAATCCAATATGGCCGCCATATAGGTTTAAAGGTCACTTGCATTTGAAAACATTAAAGGGTTATAATCATTTAAAAAGTCAGGTTAAGAGGTTTTCTGGGTCAAGGAATTCGAATCTGAAGTTGTTTTTATGGTCTGAAGTCAATTTTTCCTAATAAGGTTACCTTAAGGTCATTTAGGGGTCAAGCCATTGTATTCATAACATTTTATTGAAAAAATGGCTTGCCCATGGTCAATATTCCAGGAATGCCAGCCTTAGTAATAGAATTGCAGTTGTCGACGGCTGAAAAAAGGATATTTCTTGTGAAGGGCGCCCTCCGGGGCGGCATATTTACAAAATTCAATATGGCTGCCACCTACGTTTAAAGGCCAGTATAACAACTAAAAACCTTTAAAGTGTTACAATAATTTGAAAAGTCAGCTTTAGAAGGTTTATGGGTCAAGGAATTCGATTCTGAAGTTGTTTTTATGGTCTAATGTCAACTTTTCCTTATAAGGTCTCCCTAAAGGTCATTTGGGGTCAAACCATTATATTCACAATAGGTAATTTAGAAAATGGCTTGCCTATAATCAATATAGGACGAACGCAAGCCCTGCTAATAGAATTGCAGTTGTTGAGGGCTGTGGGAGAGGGAAAGGTGGGCTTTCTCACGAGTAACATCAATATATCTGCTTTCATGTTAAGATTTCAAACACTGTAGGCATACACCCATGAATTATAATAAGAACCCCTTTCTGAGAGTAATTATGTTTAAGGGATCTTACTGAGATCCTTATTTCACAATTAAAGGACAATTTCACCTTCATAGACATGTGGGTTCAGTGAATGCAACAATATTAGTAGAACACATCAGAGAGAATTTGAGGAAAATCGGACAATCCATTCAAAAGTTATGAATTTTTAAAGTTTCTGCTCACTTAAGGCTGAATGAGAAGACTACTGTAGCTTGTGATGTCACATGTGTACATCGATATAAAGAAAGATTAAAGAAAATTCAACATATTCCCACTTTTCTCGCATAACAAATGAACACTTGACTTCTCTCTTTCAGAAGGCAGGGGGAAATAATATTACCCTTAACATTATGTCAGTAACAAGTCGAAGAAATGTGCACTTTACTTAAAAAGTAAGGTTTTGTGAAATTCTCCTTTTATTTTCTTTATATCGTTGTACGCATATGACATCATACATTGTAGTAGTCTTCTCATCTAGCGGTGACTGCGCAGATACTTAAAAGATTCGTAACTCTTGAACGGATTGTCCGATTTTCCCAAAACTTTCATTGATGTGTTCTACTAATATTGTTGCATTAAGTAAATCCGCAAGTATTAAAAGGTGGACTTGTCCTTTAAATTTGAAGACTCGGTAACCCTTCAATTTCATTTTTAATGATTACTTACGGTCATTTTTTTTTTCTGCATCATTTCAATAATGGCCTGTTATAATATGACTACACAAGCTTTTAAGTGAGGTTCTGTCCAAAGCTATGGCATATCATAGTTCACGTCACAATCATTCCATTAATTATTTTTACATAACAGGCGCTAAGAGGAAATGTCCTCACTGACTAGTCATTTGCGGAATTCAATATATTTGCATTTGCTTTAATGACAGCCAAAAGAGTTAATTAGAATTCTGGGTAATGCCCTTTCAAAGAGTTTTCAAGATTTGATATTGCATTTTTATTTTCATCTTCATCTGCAAGGAATGCAATAAAAACATACATATATGAGAAATAGAATCCTATTGTTACCTAATATATTAATAATTTAGCAATAAGGGGGAGGGGGCTACTCTCTATATTACCAGCGTCCTTGATGTTGCCACTAAAAAAAGAAGTGTTTTTATTTCTCTGTTGCAGTTCAGGAATCATCAATCGCAATAGATATTCATAATTCAGATTTAAATTCAATGAAATAATAATTACGAAGATCACTCCTAATCTGGATGAAAAAAAAAAAATCTGTCGTGTTTAAGAGAGTTTTTAGTACATCAGGTTGGCATCAATTTGCTATTTTCAAACTTGTGTAAGAAAGTTCTATTCTAAAGTCCTTATAGGAAATTGTATGTTTCTCCACAGCTAAATATGCCGTTCAGAGAACATGACGGTCCTGGTGACGCCATGTAGGGAACAAGCATATTTCACTGGTGCCACAGTGACACCATTAACAGGGTACAGATTAGATATGTTATAATACAACTTTCATGACACCTTCTATAGGGTATATTAAGATTCTGTCCAAAGTGCTTGGACGCAAATTGGTATGATATCACAAGACTTTATAAGTTGGTATCTCGTTGGTCTGAAGACTATAGGTTGCAACTCTACTCTCCGCAATATCTCTACGACGCAGGTCTCCTGGAGACGAGCCCGATCTCCAGGATTCGCAGGAGAATCGAACATTTTCGATTTTTGCAGAGACTATTTCCGTCTTCCAGCTTGTCTCCGAGACGTCTCTGCGAAGTCTCCATCACTGTGGCCATGTCTTGGGGAATAGATTTGTCTGCAACATCTTCGAGATGTCCCCGCATCTTGTGGAGACCGTAATAACATAATGGCGACGAAAGGGACAAGTCGCTGAGAAAAGACGTCTCTGATAAGTCCCTGCGACTGCAAAAGCCGTGCCAACATCCCCGTGACTTCCAAGCAAACAAGTTGTCCCTTTGTTTGAAGACGTCTTGGACGTCGCTCTGGAAATCGCGTTAGTTGTGACTGCGAAAATAATTTCTTCGAGACGCTGGCACAGCGACAATGTCTCCTCCCGTCAGATAGGCCCTCAATCCCCTCCCTACCCCCCCCCCCCACACACTTTAAGTTTGCAGCGATATAAAACTACATTGTACTGACCATGGCTCGCCTGACACCTGCTCTTACATTGTGCATTTTCACATTCATTCATTCATTCATTCATTCATTCATTTCATTAATTTTTTTTCAATTTCCATGTTTTCCACCTCCCAATGCATGTCTTGAAACAGCTTTTGTGCAGAAGAATGAAATTTGGTACTGAAGCATGGCGGAGAGTGGCCGATAGTACTAGTAATTGCCATGTACCTGTGCCATCTTTCCCCCAACTCCGCTCCCTGAAGTCAGGGATCACATCATGACCCATGCTGTCATTATTCCACTAGAAACTCACTTGCAGCAGCCAGATCTGCTCCCACGTTATGACGAGATGATGCCTACCGTCGTTGACGCTGGTTGCCCCATAAACCTTGTTGCTCATCAGTCCTTGCTGGACATGAGCACGATTATTAAGGTAGTTAGTGTGTCAGTGAGCTCCGGTTTGCTGACCCATACTACTTAGGCATTTTGCGTGCCACATCAAAGCAAGTCTGAATGTCGCACCCTGTCAGTGCCTGATGTTGGACTCTGGAAGAGAGGTATGCTGTACAGGAACGAGCTAAAAAGGCCTTTATCTTTTCAATACCACGACCCACCCGTAACTCCCTCAGATCAAAGGGATTAAAAAAGAAAGCACACTACCGAAAATGTGATGTTATGCTCATCCGTACGGATGTATACTGTTTTCAGAAAATGCTTTCAGAAAACGTTATGTCATCCTTTGTAAGGATATCTTTGCGTAGATCGCATATAAGTTGTTGGAAAGCTGAAGGGTTGTGAGATCACAATTCCTGTTGGATATTTCCGTCTCGTATCAGGTGCTCAGGATGAGTTGTCCGTCCCACTTATTCTTGGATATTTGTGCGCTGATAAATGAGGGCAGTTCTTTATTTTTCAATCTTAATTTTCAGGAAGCCGCTACACTCGTCCTATCATAATTTGAGATTTGAGTGGTGCCATCACTATCTCTTGTCAGAGGACTGCACATGCAGTGTTGCTGCGCAAAAATGTTAAGATTATTTTCTTCAGGATCAGTATCCCATACAACATCAATAGGTGTTCAGTTTCCCTAGTCATTTGCTCTTTCAGTAAAAAAACGGTTTCGTTTGATAAAAAGAGAATAGAAAGAGATAAGAAAAAAACTTCAGCTGAATTGTCTTCACCTACTCTGATAAGATACTGCCATTAAAGTACTTTAATAATCGAATTCAGCTAACTGCCCCTAAAATACTGGTCTGACCTGGATTGAGGAGCTCGATTCCCTGGAAGCTTCGGCCATTGCTTCCTTCACTGAAGAAGCAGACGCTGTTTTGTCAAGGGAGAACAGGCATACACCAATTTCAGCAGGAGGAGAATCATATCGCTTGCCAGCTGAAAGTTATATAATTGACCATGAAAGGTGACGAGGTGGCTCAGTCGGTAGCGTATGGCTTGCGGTCTAAAGACTTGTGTTACGGCGCGGGTTCGAATCACACTTATCTCAAGTCTAGCTGAGCAATGGTGTGTGTTGTCATACCGTCCCCTCTAGTAGAGGCACAACACTTAGCACCTCATCACTTAGATATAAAAAGTGGAAGTCACTTGTGTGAAAGAATCACAAACCCAGCAGACACATGAAAAGATCCCGAATCGGCATTCCGTTATCGGAAAACTCAAGGTGCATAAAACCGGTAAAGTGGTCCGCCCCAAGTACATACAACTGACCAGTTAGTTGCATATACGGGCTATCCAGCTATCTCGTCAGAAGGAAAAACGAAGACAAAATAAGATTAGGCGTGTTTATTACCCTCTTTGCCATTGCACCCTGATTCGGCACCTTGGACTACTATGGCGGCCGTATTTAAGCATGTTTATGTATTTATATACATACATATATATATATATATATATATATATATATATATATATATATACACACATATATATATATTGAAACAAAGAAAGGAAAAACTGACCAGAAACAATCAATAAATAGTGAAAACTTTGAGCAAAGAAAATGAGAAAAGAAAACGAAACCGACGGAAGCCTGTTTCTGTGCTGAAAATTTCAATATATATATATATATATGTACATATATAATAAAATATAATTTTTTTTTCATTTATTTGTCATAATCATTATTGATATGTAGGGGAATGGAACCCCTCTTGGCCCTAATTGACCATTGAAGGAGTATGGAAGAGATGACAATTGGGACAAATTAGGGGTAGGCCCTACCAGTGAATTGCAGTTGAATGCTCACAGACGCCATTTCAAAAAATGCACAAAATGCCTGATTTGACCCTTATTTGACCTTGAAAGTGACCTTGAGAGGTGATTAGTGACCTTGAATTGCACAAATGATATTTAGAATCACATTCTCTGACCCCGTAAAATCTTCCACATGGGATTCATAAGATTAATCAACCTTTTCAATTTGTAACTGCAGTTGACCTTTAACCCGAATGGCGGCCATATTGGATTTCACCAATATGGCGGCCCCAAGGATTTTTAGTCTTGGCGCCCATCAAAAATCGAAAGAGTATGGTAGACGGGACCTATGAGCCAAATTTGGTGCTTTTGGAAGAATCTGAACCAAACAACCCATTTTTAGCCCTTAGGCCCCCAACTATACTCCCAAAGGTAAACTGGACCTTTAAGGAGATTCATTATAGGGAGCTTTTGAATTTTTAGAATTGAATTTAGGGAGCTTTTGTATTTTTGAAATCAGTAAATTTAAACAAATTTTGACGAAAAGAATATTTAGCTATTAAAATCGTGGAATCTGTCAGATCTTGTTTCGCGTGTGTGTCTTCACTGTGTATCATTTTAAAGTCTATGGATGCGAATATCGTTCACATGGCAATGACAAATAGACGGCAGTAATATGTGGTGACAGGTTTCATAAGAATGTCATGTGTCGCATCATAATCCTGGGATAACGAGATGCGAGCAATAAAATGAAAAAAAAAAAAAAAAACCACAAACAAAAACTACAATCCTTTAACATTAGCGTGATTTTCTTGATTACTGATCGAACTATTTTCAAATCTTATATCTAAAGCAAAAGGGGGTTTGAAACTTCGAGGGAGCAGAACAGGATTTTCTTGTGCGAGGGAGCAAAGCGCCTACAAATCCACAAAGTCCAGCTGCAGGCTTCATTTTTGCACGGCATTTGTTTTCTCTTGGCGATGATGATAACATAAACACCTGTTGAGCAAACCTGAAGCGCGTTGTGTGTGCTCCGCGTACTCGCGTATACTAACAACGTGCTACCATTCTCTGAAACACAAGATCGAACTCAGAAGTCCACTTGATAATTAGGGTGAAATATGGAAATGTAACTCGGTCGGAATGACTGACATGTACACTTTTTACCCTCCTTTCCCCTCCCTTTCGTGGTTCTTCCATCTTTCTATCATTGCATTTCTCTCCGACTATACCAAAGCCTGCATTCCAGATACAAACTCTATAGTTTCTGCAAAAAGATGGAGGAGCCTCCCCGGTTCAACCAGGCTTAAATATATATATATATGATTTTAAACCGTAATATCGATGTATACTTATCAATTCATACTTATCACATAGTTTTCGTGTCATTTACATAGAGATATGTATGCAAAACAATGGTCCGGGAAAGGGCACAGGAGCACTTAACACCTCGATCCTGTCTGCCTGATGAAATTGTACATCATCTATTGTTTCCTATGATTGAATGACTTTTCAACCATTGCAGGAAAACACCAAGAATACAATGATTTGACAATTTTTGTATTGAAATGGCATAATGGACCATAGTGTCGAGACCCTTACGTAGATCTATAAATAGAATACCCATTATTCATTTCTCATCAAAAACATCAATAAGTTAATAAATTCCAGTTAAATGCCGTGTCCCACCTTTCCGGGCAAGCTACGCGGGCTTGTTGCGAGAAGGGATTTTCCAGCACGCAGGAGAATTTTATGCCGGCGGACAAGAATTTTGCGAGTTTCGCACTACATGCGTGTGTTCCGTGTGACCTGTGTAAGAGCTTTGAAACCGATCCGTTTTCTGTTAGAGCGACTTACGAGTACTGCGAAGTACTGCGTAGGAGTTGCCTGCGAGGTGCTGCCGGTAAGGGTCTCCTACTGGTGTTCTGCTTGTATCTCTGCGGGCAAACCCCCGCGAGTCACTCGGAACAAGTTTTGAGCATGCTCAAGGCCATGTCATACCGTATCTGGGGAAGTTTTGCGGCTTGTCTTGCGGGGAAACAAATTTGCTACCCGGAGCTCTGCGCAGTTGATCCCCACCTGACAATACCGCCTATCTCGCCCGTGGTTGCCCGGAGGTGCGTACACAAGTCCAATTTACCCGCAGCCAAGTTTTGAGCATGACTAAAACTTTATCTAGGTGAGTCGCGGGGATTGCCCATAGAGGTCCACGCAGAACGCCAGTAGGAGGCCTTAAGCAGCAGCACCTCGCAGGCAACTCCCACGCAGGTACTTCGCAGTCCCCATATACGGCCAAGATAATGACATTCTGTGGGACTTCTGCCATTCCTTTAGAGGAAGTCCTTATAACTGAGTTGTCATCCCCCACGCGCCTGGCAGCGTTGTTTTAAAAGACGGCACAGATTGGGGCATGGCGCGTGTTAAACCTATGGGAAAAACGTTGGGTTAGGGTTTATGGTTAGGGTTAGGGTTAGGGTTAGGGTTGGGGTCAGGGTTAGGGTTAGGGTTAGGGTTAGGGTTTGATGGTTAGGGTTAGGATTAGGATTAGGGTTAGGTTTAGGGATAGGGTCCCCAATCTGTGCCGTCTAAAAAAAAAAACACGCCGCCTGGCACGCAGGTCACAAAGAATACCCGCAAGTAGAACTTAAGTAGAACGGGTCCAGCAAGTAAGACACATGCGAAACTCGCCCAAATCCTTGTCTGTCCTCAGAAATTGTCCGGTATGCTGGAAAATCCCCACACGCAACAAGCCCGCGTAGCCTGCCCGGTAAGGTGTGACAGGGCCTAAACATGGTTGCGGGTAAAAGGATTTGCGTGCGTACCTCAGGGCGAGTACGGATGAGATACGTGCTAGGTACTGTCATGTGTGGGTCATCTGCGGGGAACTCTGGGTAGTCGCACGCAAGGCTTGCCCGGAAAGGTGTGACACGGCCTAAAGCATGAGATGTGGAACGCCCAGTCCTATAACTGTGTCGATTTCATGTTTTTATATTACATTTACATACATTATTGGTTCATAATTTTCATAGATTTTGATGAAAATTAATGTATCATAATATACCATTATCAAGGTAATTTAGTTGACAATCAACCTAGTAGGTCAATCAAATGGAAAATATACGCATGAGTGAACACAAGTGTTTTTGTCCTCAAAGGCACAAAAATAAAAATTGCAAAAAATTGACATAAAAATTGTCTTTCATTTGCAAATGCCCTATAAGGAAAACAAGGATAACAAAAGGCCACTCGATAATTACGGTGAAATATGGAAATGTAACTCGGTCGTATGACTGTGATGAATACTTTTTATCCTCCTTTCCCCTCCCTTCCGTGGTTCTTCCATCTTTCTATCGTTGCATTTCTCTCCGACTATACAAAAGTCTGCATTCCAGATATAAATTCTGTAGTTTCTGTCAAAAGGTGGAGTGGCCTCCCCAGTTGCAGCGGTTTTGTTTTTTTTGTTTCATTTTAAACCGTAATACCTATGTATACTTATTATTTCTCCCACTCCCCCTTTTTGCGGTGCTTCTTCTTACTCTTCTATCTACTCTAGGTGATTTACTTTGTGGGCTTGTTTATTACTTGCTATTATCGCCAGTAGGCGCCCTATACGTATATCAATTCGATTCATAATTTATCACGTATTATTCAGGGCTAAGTGGACTTGTCAGACTTTCAGAATCCACACCGGGTAATGAGTTGGGTGGATCGCTGCTGTTGCCATAACAATACGTGATAATATCGTTGGCAAACAATCATTGTTGGTTTTGTTTCTAATTTGTACGCGTGTGTTTGGGTGGGTGTTTTTGTGTGTTTGGTATTATTGATAACGATATCTATTCCAGCAGTGGTGGATCTTGTTGAGTGTTGGTCGAGTGCAACTATTGGACAGACCCTTGAAAGCTTCCGTCAATTCGCTATACGTGCTTATTGGCGCTTTATCTCGACATCTTGAATATTGCAGAAGGTTTTCGGGCCAACCTTAACGACAACTACAGGAAAAATACTCGAATTGTGAAGGGGGAAAAGTTATCTGCTAAACACGCTACTGTTCAACTAGAGGAAGAGACAAGGTGGGAAATTCAGAGAAGGGCCAAAAAGTGTTTAAAGTGAAGATGATGACCATCTCCAGGTAACCACAAAAACATTGCAAGTAATTAATTTTGTACGCGGGTTGTTTTTGTCACATTTTATGGAATTACACTGTAGTGTCCTCAGGTTGAGTGCTCAGCCGTACGATGGAAAGCGATTTGTAGGGGTACATAAAGTTCAAGAACTGTAAAAAGACAATACGTCATATCAAAATTGTGCATACATACAGCCCCCTTATACATGATATGGTGTCCTAAAATCTCTAGTACTTTTAGAAACGCTTGTCTTTGTCAAGAAAGGTATGATAGGCCCATAAACCCGACCTATAAACCAGCTTTTCTCATGAGCCTAGGTAGAAGTGTATATAAATGGGGGAGGGGGAGGGGGCTGCGAATCGTTGAGGGGGGAGGGATGTTCAAGCGTCAGTGATCTCCCACCCCCTTGACATTAGAAAACGTTCCAAGCCCCTTTGATATTATATACGTAATTAAACTTTGAATGTTAGGGACCTACATCACACTGTGACACCTCAACAGTATTTTCTTTTCATAAATCGGTAATCAATTCAACCACCTCCATGTTTCAAATGCTTCGTTGATCTAGGATTTCAAGATTAGGTTCATGTTTTCCAGTACCATGAAAAAATGAAAGAAGTACAACAACATGTGTACCTCTTTTTTGTTACTTTAATCCCTCAGATACATAAATACGGTCTTATTTTCGCGACATGAAACTTTCGTGACTTAGAGCCGACGGTCTTTTTCGCAGCATGAAAATTCCGCGAATTGCCACTGGCATCAAATGCAATGTTTAGAATCGCGCACATTTTGCTTTCGCGAATATTAGCTCCTCACGAAATTTGCGAAAGTTTCATGCCCGCGAATTTTTTTGCCAAATGAAATGCAGCATTTATACTATGAAAATAAAGATTTTACAGCGGGCTCCTACTCAAATATCAATGAGTAGATCCTGAAGGGTCATCTCTCCAAATTTGGTGCTTTTATCCGCCGTGTAACGGTAATTTCACTAAGCGACCTGACTATCAGTCGAGGTTCTAAATAGCTTGTATTGCAAGGTCACATTTTGTTAAAATTGTGACAACTTTGGCTTTTGTTTTTTCAGGTTTGTAGATAATTTACCGGTGAGTTACGATGAATACAATGACACGGCAGGTGCTTTTTTGTTGTTGTCAAAAGAGGTTGCTTTGTATCATTTTTATTTTCCTTACGCGTTAAGTAGGTTTACTAAGCTCATGATTAAATGTATGTTGTACTTCGTTATAATTACATTTGAACTTGGAATAAACTCAAGGGTCTAGGATGTATATGGCTCTCGTTTCGTTGACATAAAGATATACATGTATAACAATGGTCCAAGGAAAGAACCCAAGAGCACTTAACCCCTCCTGTCTACGTGATAAAATTGTACATCATCTATTGTTTCCTATCGATTGAATGACTTTTCAATCATTTCAGTAAAACACCAAGAATACAGTAACTTGATAATTTTGTAATAAAATGATGTGGACCATAGTACTGAAAACCTTACTTAGATCTATAAACAAAATACCCATTATTTATTTCCCAGCAAAAACATCAATAAGTTTATAATTTCCAGTAAAGTAAGAGAGATGTGGAAAGTGCACTCCTATAACCATGCCGATTTCATGTTTTTATATTAACATTTAAATAGAAATCTGTACATCTGTTAAAAACACATTTTCTTTTGAAAAACTTTTGAAAAGTACACACCGTTAAATACCTCATATTTTTTCTTACACAGGCGTGTACAAGGGAACTCTTATTTTGCCTAGAAAAACATCAGCAGATGCATGAGCTAATTTACTTAGAGGATATTAGATTTTATGAATAATCTTTTTAATCGTCTCAGTTTTTATTTCATCAAATCCAGAAGCTTTTTTCATTTTAAGCTTGTTACAATCTCAATTAGTCATTTTTTAAGAGTGGGTAGAGTAGCCACTCTTCTTATCATAAACATGTCTTATACCACTGTTGAAATTATGATGAAAGAAAATATTACAATTCCAAAAATTCAAAAAACTGGTTATTACGCATAGGATGAGTATACCTTATAATAATTTTTGTTCAACAATGATTATTCATTTATAGTGTTCCGCCTTTCCATGAGAGAGAGAGAAAAAAACATTTCCTTCGGTATGATATCTCTTAAAAATCTTTATTGTAACAATGATACGGCATACTATCTCTTGCCTACATTCAGCGTATTACCTCTGTTATCATGTGTGTGTGTGTGTGTGTGTGTGTGTGTGTGTGTTGTAGATATCTCTCACACTATGTGTTCGCTTTTATACATTATTTAACTCCTTTGTAAAACCATGGCTTATTCCTACAAACATTCTTATATTCAAACATGAAATTTCGATCCCCAAGAACTTTCTCGAAAATATCTCATAAGCTCTGCATTTTTGGTGTATCACTGTCCAGTCAGAATCATTGATATAGAATCATCCACAAATTTGTGTACATTTCCTGTACTACTTTAACGCATTCTAGAATAAGGCTTCATTTTGTTTTCATTAGTGACATTTCATTTTCTTATAAAGAAAATAGGAAAGTGATAACTAATGTCTTTGAAAAATGTTCCAGAACAAATATTATTGATATCATCAGTGAAAATAATTATTACCTATGAGAGTTTGTGGACCATTTATGAAGGTAAAATGATTTTGTCATTAATTGATGTCATTAGAAAGTTATTTACATTGTGGCAAGATTTAGCATTCAATAGATTAGGTTAATTCTTTAGGTAAATAATCGATAATAGGTACGCTTTTGTGTAATTAAATTATATGGAAAATGTAAAATGCAACCCCACTTCCTCTTTGCCAACACTAAACCAACCGTATAGATTTCATCCGTTACCAGTGTTTTTAAGAGAGAAGAAGGAGGGGTAGAGAGAAACACTTGAGTATTTCAATATCTCTTTTTATCGTGTCCTCCGTGCTTTTATAGTCTCTGAAACAATTTTATGAGGATATAAAACTGATCACTTTATCCATTATGGGTATTTGCTCCTTCTTGCGTGTTTGGCCAATCTAGATCTCGACTGAACAGTAAAGAAGAAAAGCACGCTCTACAAGCTTCATTAAGAAGATAAATTATTGACGGCTTTTTTTCCCTGTTTTTTGTTTGTTTGTTTGTTTTTTTTTACTCTAAAATCAGGATAACCTTGGTTCCTTGGCTCGCTTGGATGGCATTGGTCGGTGAGTTTGTATTGCCAAGATGAAAATGTCTGTGCAAAGGTTCTGATGACACTTTGACCTTTAAAACTGCATTTGGTACTTCAAAAAGTGCCTATTAAACTGTATCTAATATGACAATATGTGATACAAGTGAGAAGAATCTTCTACAGGCTTTTCGTATTGTAACAGACACACAGATTCAGTCCTTACTAAAGAAAAAAACACCAAAAAAAAAAAAACCAACAACAACAACAAACAAACAAACAAACAAACAAAACCGTTTTACCATTTAGATTCCCTCTAACTGAAACAAGAATGTGGAGACTTTTATAAGAGTGCAAAGAGAATTCTGTTTCTCTGCCAAAGTTGAAAAAAAAAAAACTTACTAGATTATTATGACAGCGACAAGACGCTAAAGGTTCCCGTAAAATCGGTCTGATAATAATCCTGATTCATTTCTAATTTTTATAAGATGATCGAGTCATCAACTTACGTAAATTATATACTTACGATCTGCAGACTAATAATATTTTCACTGAGCTTGCTTTTCTGACATGAAGGGCAAACGTATATTATGATTAAGTAGTTTTACATAAGTACGTTGTTAAGCAATGATACCTTAACATTGATGTCTCACTCTTAATAAGGTCGATGTTGTTAAAGGACAAGTTCACCTTCATTAACATAAGGATTGAGAGAATGAAGCGATATTAGTAGAACACATCAGTGAAAGTTTGATGAAAATCCTACAATCTGTTCAAAAGTTATGAATTTTTGAAGTTTTTGTCCAGTCACCGCTGGATGAGAAGACTACTGCAGTGTATGATGTCACATGCGTACAACAATATAAGAAAAATATAAAGAGAATTTCACAAAATTTCATCTTTTGAAAAAAGTACACATTCCCTTGACTCGTTACTATTATGTTATGGGTAATATTATTCCCATTGCCTTTAGAAAGAGACAAGTCAAGTGCTCTGTTATTATGCGAAAAAAAGTGAAAATATGTTGAATTTTCTTTACATTTTCTTTATACTGTTGTACTCATATGACATCACGAGCCTTAGTAGTCTAAAAATTCATAACTTTTGCATCGATTGTCCAATTTTCCTCAAACTTTCACTGATGTGTTCTACCACTGTTGGTGCATTCTCTCAATCCTTATGTTAATGAAGGTGAACTTGTCCTTTAAATCACATCTTGGTACGGCACATAGTGACGAAATTGTTTCATTTGGTATATTTCCCTTTAATTTTCTGAGTACTAGAGAAGATTAGACGTCACCACATATGAATCATATTTGAGCATCAAATTGTACTTTCAAGAAAAGCTAGCCCACCACGAAAGAGACGTACGTCCTATATTTCCAGAAAAGATTATATACCTTTTATTTCATTTTTTTTTTCTCAATCGATGCCCCTGTCTTTGTCGGTCACAAACATATTTCAACGAATACAGTTACTATACACGTGCCCATGCAAAACAATTCAAGTCATACTGCCAAGTGGAAAATGTTTAGAACATGGAAACATGTTTAGAACATGGAAATAGCTCATGCAGGACGTCTTTAACGTAATAAGTGCGGAATAAATAAGCGTTATGTTCGTCTCCAGCATTGTCCAGTATTTTAACCAAGTTAACTGTACCGTTTTACTCTCGCTTCATTTTTCATGTTCTCTCTTTTGAATTCCCTTGGGTTTGGTTTCGCCTTCTTGTCTTTGCTGATAACCTTCAACACTCTTTTCCGTTCCGCCATTTCTTCCGTGTCGCATAGGACCGGTGGTTGTGGCTCACCTTTCCGCAACATACAGAAAACCGTCGATCTGCGACGAAGATGCTCGCCAGCCGTCAAGAATCCTCAAGCACGTGATTGACCGTCAACGATTCTATTTCGACGGCAATCGGGTATTAGTCATAAAGCAACGATGTGTCCAACAAGGTACAAGTATGTGTGTGTGTTGTGTGTGTGCGTGTGTGTGTGTGTGCCTGTTTGTGTGTGTTCTTTCTGCTGCCGTTGTTGATATTAGTATTGCTTATGCGATCAAACTCAGCTAATTTAACAAATTCCATGTTTCACTTGATCAAGTTGTCAGGTGGCTTTGTGGAAATTACCGTTACCACCTTATCTTAGGCCCCACCTTTTATACAGGAGTAAGAAACTTTCGCAAATTTCGCGAAGAGCCATGCAAAATTCTCGAAAGCAAAAAAAAAAAAATATTCTTCACAATGTTTGAATTACACAATTACGATTTGAACTACACAATTAAATGGCAGTGACAATTCGCGGAAGTTTTATGCAGCGAAAAGGCTCATCGGCTCCAACTCGCGAAAGCTTCATGCCGCAAAATGAACACTGTATTTGTGTACAGTTGTATCTGATGGAGTATTGGAGCAGAAAAGAGAGGTTCAGATTTGTTGTAATCGCTTTTCTCGTTTTTCATGGAACTGGAAAACATGAACCCAATCGAGACCGAAACATTAAGCCCCGCAGTGTAATGGAAGGATCGTGGGTTGTTTTTGCCTGATGTCGAACTCATGGTCCTTTTTTTTTTTTACACGTACAGTGTATTTGTACTTGCTGGCTCTTACATCCATTACTGTGTATGATAATGGGCAATGTAAGTATTGCGAATTATTGTCGAACTCGAGGGTCTTGTTTGCCTCGTGTCGGACTCATGGACCTGATTTTCCTTGTGTGGAACTCGCAGGGCTGTATATGACTCGTATTCATAGACTCGTGGCCTGTCTGATTCATGGACCATTTCTTTTTCAATGTAGAATTGGTAGGCCGATTGACTCTTGGGCATCGGCCTCGTGGGATGACCCCCAACGTTCACCGTTCACTGTGAGGTAGCTCACAACGGTGAAACCATAGTTGCGTTCACTTCTACGAGTCGCCTATCATACTCTCATTAATAGTCTGAATCTTTTATACTTCCCCTGTGAAACAGATTGTTTGTCGGCTCCTTGCAATGTAGGGTCTACGTGCGTTGAAACAATAACAGGACACTCTTGTGAGTATCTAATCTTGAACTGTCTTTGTCAGTAAGATTCACTATTTTTGTACGCTATTTTACGCGTTCTGCATTGCACACACTCAAAATATCATGGTGTATTTATTTGTATTACTTGTAGGTTTCTGTTATCATTCATTAAGTTTAATAATTGAGCATGTCATGCTGAAGCGTTTATTTTCGCATTTCACAATCATGTCGCACTCTTTTATATGCTTTACGTTTCACCTTTGAAAGAATTTATTGGCATTTGAAATCAAGCATTCAAGCAGCATTTCATTAATGGTTTTGATAATTTTAATTTTGAGGAAGCCTTTTTTTTTTCTTTTCATTACCTGGGTTTATTGAAACAACATTTTAGGCAACTTGTACATGCAAAAAGAAAATCACGTTGAATAATTCATGCTTTCTTAAAGGTTTTATGAAATACAAATGCATGTTGATTTGTGTTGATTTATGATACCCTTAACACCACTTTTGAGGTGTAACAAATATCTAGAAACATTCCATATATTTTTGAACAATTTTTCTTCAGATTTTTTGGATACGCCAACAAAAAAAAAAACCTTCCAAACCAAGATTCTTGTTGTGACCTCATCTGTCAATCATTGCATAAGTGCTGATATGTTAAATAAAAGACATTGGAATGCACCTTCCCCTCGACTCAGCATAACTTGCATGTTTCTGTGATATTAATATGACTAACAAATGACGTGGTGAGAAACATGCAAGTTACGCTCGGTCTCGGGGAGGATGCATTCCAATCTCTTTCAATGTCTGAAAAATTATTAAAAAATATATGGATTGTTTCAACATATTTGTTTCACCTCAAAAGTGATGTTATTGTACCATGAATCAACACAAATCAACATGCATTTGTATGTCATAAAATCTTTAATATGTGACACAAACTTCCTGTAAATCATCGTTTTCTGACACTGTTTATTCGGATATACTCTGTGATTTCGATCAATTCGTTGTTTGCAATCCAATTTTCTCCATGTAGATATAAATAAGAGAGTCTACACTGTTTCTAAAACCTATTGGAACCGATCTTGATAATTGACATGACAGTGTACATTATCTGGTGGGAATTAGAAGCAGGTTATTTCTGTCTCCGCATACAATTAAAAAAACCCTCTGGATTATGCGCACACACAGACGCATGAAAAAAAAAACGCTAAAGAAAATCAGCAAAAGTAACGTGAGACAGTGCGTTACTTTTGAAGGCTCCTGTATGGTGAACACAAAAAAGACACCATGAATAAAAAAAAAAAAAATGTAACGAACTGAATTCGCCTACACTGTGTCTAGTCTGTGTACGAACCATGCAAGAATCAGACGGTTCCGATTTCAGTTTTACGTGTCTCAAAATTAATTATAGCTTACAGTATCTCTTTTCTGTGAACGAACCATATAAGAAGCAGACAGTTTGCTGAGTTTCAGTTTTATGTCTTTCATAGAAGAGAATTTTGCAGTGCACTTTGCAAACATTTCAGCACGATGTTCATACATAATGAAAGATTCACGTAATCAGGAACCCTGTCTCGTAGACAGTGTCAAGCGCACAAAGACACGTACCCTTTTGTACCGCACGCGAACAATATCGGCTGACAAATGCACACATAGATATCAACACTCATTATGGTGTCGGGATAAATCAGTGTTGAGGTATATGCTATATCCCAATAAAACAGCAACAGCTACTACGTTTCAGTGAATAGAACGTTTAAAACGTCACATGATCGCTCCCCCTTACCTTTAAGCTACGTTTACACCAAATCCGGTACAAGTTACGGAACGGGGTTATTGCTATGGTGCCCCGAAAGGAACCATGTGTGATTCTTTTATAATATCACTTCTACACTAATAATTTTGTTACAAAATTTATCTTCTATTGTTGATTTTGTTGCTCTTGATTTTGAGATAAAAAATAACATTTTATGTGATTTTGTACCGAATTACTGATTCTTTTGAACAGACCCAGAACAAATGGTTCCTTTTGGTGTACCATAAAAACCCGGCCTGTCGCCCGAATCGTGCTCGGTGTAAACGCGCCATTATTCCATGATCATTATGTTGGACCCACTTGTTTGTATTTATTGTAATGAATATTAATTAACGGTTACCTACCTATACCTGAAGCTTTGTACTTATTTTTGGCATTCGTTCTGTATGCAAATCAAGATGAAACTTATGTAATTATATTCCACATGCATTGTATAATTGATGAAAATAATGATAATTGTCGAAAATATTCATGTTACTATCAAATTGTAAAATGTTTTTTTTTTCTAATCTAATGGCATTGCAAAAGATTAGATGTATGTATAGCATACAGAGAATTAATCAAATCAAAGCAAATCAAGTCAAAGCAAAACAAATCTCTAAAACACGAAACAAGATAATCTATTTGACATAACGAGTGTTCAAGGAATTTAGAATCGTTTCAATTAGCAAGGACCAGCAAAAATAAATAAATTAATAAAATAGCTTCGCAACCCCATCGACTTGTAGGGACGTAAAGCGAGTGTGGTCTTTTTAGTTTGATCTTGGATAAAAAAAAAATAGATTTGAAAGAAACGGGAGATTTACTAAATCCTAAGAAGCACACAACCTGAATGTACGTTATGCAGGCGACCATTTTTTTTTTTTTCATTTTAGGGGAAATTTAGATATACCTGCATCTCATTTGCCGAAGAACTACTCAGTTAGTATATATAATGTTTTATTTCTAGCTGATGTTTTTTGGGACAAATTGGGCAAATTTTCTTGTGACGTCAGAATGTACGTTTTCAAGAACAAACTGAATTTTTGGGAGCTTCCTCCATCTATATTGACCCTTTTGTTGTTTTAGAGTGTACTTTTTTTAATCACGTGTAAAATCCATGTATTCGAGAAAAGGAGGGAGGAAAGAACATGAAATAATTATAGAAATTCTGTTTTCTAATTTTGCAAAGCAGTATCTCCCTATTATATATTATGAATACACTGCATATAAAAACAAATTTAATTTTTTCGTTCGGATTCTGTACGGTAACGGCTGTGTGTGTATCTTTCATCTCCAAAACATGCCCTTGCTTGGCTTGAATGTTCTTACCTTAGAAAATGCCTTTCTATTGTTTTGTTTGATATTACCATATTGTTACTATTACATTTACTGTCGTTTCTTTTCTTATTATTGCTTTCATAGGCAGAAAAGAAATGTAACTTTCACATAAGCTCTATCTTGTTTCAGCATTGTTGATGTCAGTTACAGAACTATCAAACCGGCGGCTCAGTCGTTAGGGCGTTTGCTCTCAAGATCCAAAGGACCCGGGTTCGATTCACGGGTCTAACTGAGCAATGTTATGTGCAAACATATACCGTTCCCTCTAGTTAGAGGCAAAATTCTCTGTCCCTCGGATAGGAAATAAAATGTAGGACCCTTGTGTGCGAGTCATAACCCATCCATGCACGTAGAAGATCCCGCTTCATTCGTAAGATTCGTCATCGCAAGGAGCAGGTTGCATAATCCGGTGAAGTGGTTCCGCCACACTTCCATAGGCTAGACCTTATAGAACACCAGCTAGTGCAGCTAGTGAGCTACCCAGCATCTTTTCAGATGGAAATTAAAACAAATAAATAAACAAACAAACAAATAAACAAAAAATCGCCTCCAAATTGCTCATTTTGAATTGCTTGCTTACTTAAAAGATTACAATAATCAGTTGTGTTTGATTGAATTTTATACACATATCCTTCAATCAACTCAACCAGTAAGTTATCGGGCAGGAAAAGTTTTTTGTTCCTTGGCCCTTTGAAAACAAATGTAAAATGTTGAGTAGGTAATTATATTATGATAATGCATTGTTCAATCATATCTTTAGTTAATATCAAAGGTAATGTGAAGGAAATAATTTAATAATCATGCAAAAACCAGGTCCATCAATTTTCATGACGAATGGCAGGTTTCAGCACGTTTATGAGTTGCAAAAATGATATGATGCTAGTTGAAAGTTACATAACTGCAACACAAAATATACACATAAATCAAATTGTAGACATAGTCTCAAATAATACAATGAGAACAATGATTCCTCCTCAACAAAATCACAGTAATAACCCTCAGTATGGTTGAAAGATTATAATTATATAGGCTAATCATTTTATCTAAATATTATGAATGCATGAAGTTCATATTCATATCTTTGCTTATAGGCATCAACACCAAGGATCATGTTGAACCCGAAGTAGAAGAGCAGAGTACCAAGTTTGTGGGTCTCCATAGCAACCACGATGGTGTGGTGCTCGTTCGTCAAGGTATTTCATGGCACCCAGTGGGCGGCCAGTCGTGGGACGTTTATCAGGCGTCCGTGCTTTGCAGACAACTTGGGTTTCCGGGAGTTCTTAGCGCCTACACTCTGGATAGGCGAATCTACAATACGAACACAAATCCGAGTGCGCCCTCAATCGTGCACCTCCGTTGCGTTGGCAACGAGACAAGTCTGGCAGCGTGCGAGAGTGACGTCGACGATTCCGATTGGTCGGGAGGAAGTGACTTCGGAAGCGACAGAAACTACTTGCTAGCAGGAGTCGCGTGCCGTTCCCATGAGAGTGAGATTTGTTCCTCCTGCATGCGTGGGTGTTTATGATTATGTGTAACTGTATTGGTGGAGATGAGAAGTGGGCTTTTAACTTTTTGCGAGATATCAAGAAACCAGTTATGAAATACCATTTTAAGAGGAATTCAAAGTTTATTTGATGAAAATCGGTTTTGGAATGGCTGAGACATTCAAAAACAATGTAAAAGAAAGCGATCACAATAAGAGCTGGGTCCCACCTTATATTAGGATTGCTCTGTTTTGAATATCTTAGCCATTTCAAAACCAATTTTCATCAAATAAACGTTGAATTCCTCTTGGCATCACATGTTCTTTCACATTTTCACAAAAGGTTTCTCATCATCCCACCAAAAAATGTGAAAAACTTGAAGTTAGGTCTCAACCAAAACTATACGATCCCTTTAAGCGCTACTCAATTATTTGGAGGCTCAGAACACTTTCTTTACGAGAGAAATGGAAAGACATAAAAAGAAATACGACTAATTACAACAAAGACTAAAAGTATATAATTTTAAGAACCATTTCAAATGTTGAAAGACAACGTTTAACATTTTCCATATTAGCTAAATCAAAGACCATATCTTTTTTATCAAAATGTGGTCAGACTATCGCACATAAAATCAATTTCGAATTGTCGTCATTGACATAGAAATGATAATATGCTAAACTTCGATTTCTGATCTTCATCAATGTTTCTTAGATTTTGATAAACCTTCAAAAATATATGCGAGCTGTTTTACAGTCCCATCGCGTCAGAATACCGTTGATTCCTACATTCCGGTCATTATCTTTTGCCAAAATATAAGGTTTAGTGGACCCGTCAATAAAAAAAAAACAACAACATAAAAAACTATTAACCATTTCTATAAATCCATGTGAATACATACGTCAAAGACGAGCTCAGTTTCTCTTGTACGTCACGTATGTTACTGTTGCAGAAATATAATACCGTGTCGTTGGCATTACCCTGCAGGACATTGCAAAAGGATGTATGTGGTACAACATCATTTGTATATTGAACGCATTGTACTGCAATAGGGTCCATAATGACCCCTGAGGAACTCCGAAGTGATTGCTCAGTGGTTCAAAATGGACTAAATCTACATGTATATGGAATTGAGCATCAATCGATCAATCTTGGAATTATCAAATCTTAATCAACGTTCGTTCCCAAGCACTAATTCTTTTAACTTTAACAAATTCAAGCATAGCGTGTATATAGGATCAACAGTGTAAGACACTTTCTTGAGGTCAATGACTATACCTCTATTTTCTTTGTCCATATTAACTATCAATATCAGGCGAAGCAACATGGACGACTCTAAATGCAGAAAGTTTTGAAAATATAACTGGCTACAGTGTCATATCCCAAAAGTTTCCTACAACGGCGACTTGCCAAGGACCCTACTGCAAGATATATGCCGACGTTACAGCTACTGTTCCGCTTGAGACAAATTCGCGTGCATCAATTGAGGTAAGAAGAACAAATACTTTAGTACACTAGCTGTGTGATGATGATGCTGAAGAAAATGATTACAAGAATACAAATAATTCTAACAACAACTTATAATGTATTGATGATATATGTTTTTTCAGTCGTTTTTGTAGGTATGTCATTCAATTTGATAATCGGGTCATTCAGAATTGAGCAAATTTTATAGGTAGCGCTATATGAGGATTTAGAAATTAAAAGCTCAAACATTCATTTCTTAGTTCTGTCAAACAACATAGCATTTCTATCATTCAAATTGGAATGCTATCAGAGATCGTTGAAATTCCCCAGTGAGCTTTCAAGTACGAAAGTGGGTTTATTTAGTTTATCAGGGAAGGGTTGGCAACCGCAATAGTGTCCGGCATGAATATGAAAGACTGGCGAGCAAATGCCATGCAACGGGCATGACGGGTCGGAACGCGTAACACTGACATCTATGACTCCAGAAATACATCATAATTATGTATTATATCAATGTATATACAATCCGCTCGTTGTCACAGGCCACCAGAAAATAAAATGCAAATTACATAAAAATGAACTCTCCTTAGATATAAACACTGTAAATTCATAATCAGTCGATATCAGTCGATTGAACATAACGTTTAAACTAACGCATTTTAAAAACAAAATATGAAATATTTTCATTTTTTTTCCTCTCCTGAGAAAGGAGCAGTACATGACGGATAGCCCGCTTTCTTGTTCTGTTGGACTCAGACATACATAAATAAAGTTTGCATACAAACTACACATCTATGTGACATGTAGATGAGCATAATACAGCTTACGACACATGTACCTGCCGCTTGTCGAAGACTTTAAGGGAATATCCTAACAGATCCCGAATAGGCCCCAAATCTCTACGATGGTTATGTGATATTGATAAAAACGAAAGCAATCATGATAATGTCCTACATCATGGTATTGTCGAACTAGCATTTGCCGAGAGCTTCTCATGTGATATAGAATAATTTTACTATAGAAATAAAGTGCATGTGTGTGGACGTGACGTCAGCATCGGCATATATTTCGCCCGAACAAATTTCTAACGTCACTTTTGAAATAAAGGGGTAGGCCTACTTATCTATTCATATTCATATTGTATTCGCAATCGCAATGCAGCACTGTACATGCTGCACTGTTTTCCATTTTGTTTTTATTAGGGAGCTTCAGACTTTCGCGACGGAGACATACAGAGAGAGAGAGAGAGAAAAAAAAAAACAAAACAAACAAACCCAAAATCAAAACATGTTCTGAGCGTGCGCAGAATCGCGCGTCAAGTCAATCTATTTTTAGCTTGCGTCGCCTGAGTTTTTCACTACGGTATGTACGCGTACTGGGCTATTTTCACGTCCGCACAGTTTGCAACGTAGAGAACTACCAGTATACTTGGGTGACCCGCACCTCGTCATAGTTAATGTTTGCGCATATTTGAATCACATTTTGCCACTGAAATTCTTTGAAATCCAACTCACACACAGAAAAAATGCTGAAAATTCCAATGGAATCACACGTTCACTGATCGATATCGAAAATTTGCAGCTATCGTCGTCAAACGCGAACGATGCGAAAAAGTTGCGCGCTAAGGAAGGGGCCCGCAACTCGTCACCCGCGCTTCCATAGACAAAGCACGTAAAAGACGTGTGCGGGTGACCATGATGCTCCCATAGACATACACGTAAAAGATGCGTGGGTGTGACAGTGGTGATACTTATTTATTTATTTATTTCCAGTTTTATTTAACCAGGGTAGCCTCGTCAGTTATAAAACTGCTTTCAATGAGGGCCCTGCAAATGGGTAAAAACATACAAATACAACACATGACATTTGAAAACAAAGGTTTACAGATAAAACTGCAACTGACAAAACATAAGTTCAAAAAATAACTACACATTTGATAACAACAAACTTAGAATGTTATTCAATTTTATGAAATTCTTCCGTCGAGATGTTTTCATTGCAACTGATTGACAAATTGCCCTACATCGACGTAAATAAGCACTGAATTGATCAGTGTCTTAGTAGTAGCCATGATAAAAAAAAAAATCATGGGCGTACATACTCGAGCAGGATTCGAACCTACGACCTCCTGATCACCGGACAGGCGTCATCTCCACTAGACCACCGAGCTTTCGCCCGACAGCAAGTGTTGATTCTAATCCTTATAGCATGCAGCGGGTACTGCTTTGTTATTCAAATTTATGAAATTCTTCCGTCGAGATGTTTTCATTGCAACTGATTGACAAATTGCCCTACATCGACGTAAATAAGCACTGAATTGATCAGTGTCTTAGTAGTAGCCATGATAAAAAAAAAAAAAAAACATGGGCGTACATACTCGAGCAGGATTCGAACCTACGACCTCCTGATCGCCGGACAGGCGTCATCTCCACTAGACCACCGAGCTTTCGCCCGACAGCAAGTGTTGGTTCTAATCCTTATAGCATGCAGCGGGTACTGCTTTGTTATTCAAATTTATGAAATTCTTCCGTCGAGATGTTTTCATTGCAACTGATTGACAAATTGCCCTACATCGACGTAAATAAGCACTGAATTGATCAGTGTCTTAGTAGTAGCCATGATAAAAAAAAAAAAAAAAAACATGGGCGTACATACTCGAGCAGGATTCGAACCTACGACCTCCTGATCGCCGGACAGGCGTCATCTCCACTAGACCACCGAGCTTTCGCCCGACAGCAAGTGTTGGTTCTAATCCTTATAGCATGCAGCGGGTACTGCTTTGTTATTCAAATTTATGAAATTCTTCCGTCGAGATGTTTTCATTGCAACTGATTGACAAATTGCCCTACATCGACGTAAATAAGCACTGAATTGATCAGTGTCTTAGTAGTAGCCATGATAAAAAAAAAAAAAAAACATGGGCGTACATACTCGAGCAGGATTCGAACCTACGACCTCCTGATCGCCGGACAGGCGTCATCTCCACTAGACCACCGAGCTTTCGCCCGACAGCAAGTGTTGGTTCTAATCCTTATAGCATGCAGCGGGTACTGCTTTGTTATTCAAATTTATGAAATTCTTCCGTCGAGATGTTTTCATTGCAACTGATTGACAAATTGCCCTACATCGACGTAAATAAGCACTGAATTGATCAGTGTCTTAGTAGTAGCCATGATAAAATATCATGGGCGTACATACTCGAGCAGGATTCGAACCTACGACCTCCTGATCACCGGACAGGCGTCATCTCCACTAGACCACCGAGCTTTGAATAACAAAGCAGTACCCGCTGCATGCTATAAGGATTAGAACCAACACTTGCTGTCGGGCGAAAGATCGGTAGTCTAGTGGAGATGACGCCTGTCCGGTGATCAGGAGGTCGTAGGTTCGAATCCTGCTCGAGTATGTACGCCCATGATTTTTTATCATGGCTACTACTAAGACACTGATCAATTCAGTGCTTATTTACGTCGATGTAGGGCAATTTGTCAATCAGTTGCAATGAAAACATCTCGACGGAAGAATTTCATAAATTTGAATAACAAAGCAGTACCCGCTGCATGCTATGAGGATTAGAACCAACACTTGCTGTCGGGCGAAAGCTCGGTGGTCTAGTGGAGATGACGCCTGTCCGGTGATCAGGAGGTCGTAGGTTCGAATCCTGCTCGAGTATGTACGCCCATGATTTTTTTTTTATCATGGCTACTACTAAGACACTGATCAATTCAGTGCTTATTTACGTCGATGTAGGGCAATTTGTCAATCAGCTGTAATGCAAACTTAGAATGTCTTGAAACATAATCATTAATACATCATTAGAACATCATCACTTTTAAGCAATTTCGGTGTAGCTGACAACAAGGATGGCTATTCCAGGCAACATTCAGGCAATATTCAGGTAATAATCAGGTAATATACTGGGTAAATTCAATTCAAAATCCAAGGTCCCAAGGACAAGGTCCCACTCAAGTCGGTCTCGGTCTCTGTTGTATATGGCAGATTGTTCAGATTGTTCAGATTGTTCAGATTTTCGCAAAAAGCTGTTCGGTTTTCACCACAATTTGCTTGGTTGTGGTAGCACTGCCAAGTTTCAAGCGTAATGAACACAGTCCCGGGCATAAATTTTTGTTTAGCGCGCTTAAAACAGTTTATTTTAAGCGGGGTGACGGCATTCGGGCCCCTGACGAGGTGCGGGCACCTCGCTATACTTCATGCACCGATCATATGGGGGCGCCATTTTATTTTTTATACGTTGCGTCTCAGTATAATCAAAAGCTACTTTAAAGCACGACGTAGGGGAGAGGAGAACGTCCAGCGCAAGCGACGTCTCAAACGTCCGCGCGTCAAAATCTAAAGATCCCTAATGTTTCATATCTATAATTCGATTCAACTTCAAGTTTTCATCGTTACTGTTGGATCGTTAATTCACGGTAAATTACTCGGGTCTATTGGCCTAGATCCTAGGAAATATAAAAATGTTAGTCGAGACTAGTGCCGGATACGGCGCTGGTCTAGACATAGGCTAACTGCGACCAGCAGCCCCAAACGCGTAGTGTAATGGGGCTGCGGACTGTAGCATTCAGGATCATGACAGGCGTAGTATCGCGGTTAGATATCAACTTAAAATCGAAAAATTTCTTCAATTTGAAGACTTACAGGTGAAGTTGAAGTGTTGACAACAGGGAACGTGCAACATTTGGTTCTGCCAATAGTCCCTTTCTGTTCGAATTGATGACTTAATGTGACTCGGTCGAGAGGAACCTGGGAGAGCTACACTGAATTGACGGCCAGCGCATGCGCACACATCACATTCGCACAAATTTCAAATCCATTGACCGGATAAGATGTCTGTGTGCGCATGCGATGGCTGTCAATTCAGTGTAACGGAATTAGGTAGGTTCCAGTTAAAATTTTCGATTGTGAAGTGACTGTGTGAGGGGCGCAGCCCCGAAGAAAATAGTTGGCAATGCCAGTCACCTCACAATCCACAATTTTAACCGGAATCTGGTCAGCGTACGGTATATTCGATTGGCAAACAGCAGGAAATTTGCACGTGCGATACAATGCTGATAATCATATTCAAATCTTTCATGTGCGGTAATACATGATACCCGTTCCAACTATTTGCATGTAAAAGGGCAGCAAATTTCTCACCAATTATGAAACCTTGGCCCGATTCAGGCTAATAACCCGGA
Organism: Diadema setosum; assembly: GCF_964275005.1. Taxonomy (NCBI): domain Eukaryota; kingdom Metazoa; phylum Echinodermata; class Echinoidea; order Diadematoida; family Diadematidae; genus Diadema; species Diadema setosum. The sequence goes on along the minus strand of NC_092694.1, from coordinate 8,771,161 downwards.
AATTTTCGTTACCGCTGTCACATGTTGCCTTGCGTGCGTGCTGCATGGTTCGAGAGTGATATCAATCGTTTTAGGTGTACATAGCGACACACAAGCGCACAACAAAATAATATACCAACTATTTTCTAGCTACGCAGTACGTGCAATCGCAGTATAGCCCTATACTTATTAGTCTTGATGTGTAGGCCTACGTATGCTTGCATTCTGCACAGGATGATATAACAAAGGTTCATATTTGTTCTGCCTACGAAAAATGGATCAAGGAAAGAGATGAGTTTGAGAGGAAACACAAAATTCGAGCGCATTTTTACCAGGAGTTCGCCGTACACTCTTATCCCAGTTCAGTCTCGATTCGCCTCCGGCAGCTCGCACACGCAGAATCCGAACATATACGATCATTCAGATTATTCAGAGTGCTCGCTGCGTGTAATCGCAGTGTAGGCCTATTGCCCTATAAAGTTGCAAGTAGTCGGAACGGGTATCAGCAAAGCAGGATATGTTTCCCCTGTGATTACAAAGCGCTTGATGCATTCAGAGAAAAAAACAGTTAAAAAAGTGACGTCATCGCTACTGAACTTCGGGTGATGTTCGTTACTCCGCAGATTCTTTAATCCGAAAATTAAATAAGGTTCGATATTCCCAATTCCGAAACTCACGTACTTATTCTCCTTACAGTACCGTATATTAATGTTCGTTAATCCCAAAACGAAAAAAAAAAAAATCGTTTATCCAAACATTTGTGCACGTATTCCTGAAGTTCGTTTTGCCGAAAGTTCAAAAATCCGAAAAGAACAAGAAGATGTCTATTTTACACGAACCTTCCAAATTACGTACCTTATTTCGTTTTCAACAAATCTTCGTAGCACCGTTAAGAAAATGGAATAACAAACCAAAACAGTAATGAATTTTACCTCATTTTCTCATTTACGATCCTTCAAAATAACGAACCTCATTTCATTTTGCGAAATCACGAACTTTCGGAAGAACGAACCTTCGTAATAACAAACTGTAACCTTTGAATTCATTGAAAGGTTTACATGAAACGGGCAGAGGTTGTATATGGCGTGTTTGTGGAAAGCCTTCGGGACTGTGAAGATATATCGTTCACTTTGCGGTTTAATGACGTTCGATTCCGAAAAATCTCCAAGTCGCCCAACGGATATGTCGAAAAGGTAATCTGAATGTCCATCAAATTTCTTCTTTAGTAAAATTCTCACCGATTCTCACCAAGGTAGGCAAACGATAGACGTAAAGACAACTTCAACAAATGGAGTGTGTGTATAAAAACCAAGGGGTTTTCTGTACTTGGTAAATATGTATGAATACTGGAAAGACGATAAAGGAATAAACCGGAGAGAAACACACAAGCAAACAAAGAAACATAAAAACAACAGTCTTTTTATGAGCTGAACTTATAGACATACATCTAGTTGTGAATGGTATCTGAGCCCCATTTCATTAAAAAAAGATATCTAGGAAAGTAGCTCTTGCTGAACTGGTATTTAGTGTCACAGTTGAGCCAAGATATAAAGCTCCCCTATTCATGCTATTAGCTGTTGCTATTGGAAGTTGTTGTTGTTGTCGTTTTTTAAGTATACATGAAAGTCCAGGATGCAGGAGGTGGTGTAAGCCTAGATGGAGAGGATACCAACTTTCATGTATACGTCCAATAAATCATGAATTGGACCTGGGGCAGGTTTTTCGTGGGAGTTTTTATTAAGCAACAGTATATTACAATATATCACATATTTATCTACCAGCATGTACATTCATGACAACTACATAATTCCAAATTATAAATCATCTGGAATGTCCCTTTAATGAATAGTCCTATTACATGTACAATTGTATTTTCATTACTGCATTCACTGAATATACTAACGTGTATGTTTCACGGCCTTGTAATCGTCTGCCACTAACGATCGCGTAAATTATTCTGGACTCTCTGTCTCAAGATCCCGACTGATAGTATAATACGAGGTTCCCTGTACTGCTGATACCTAACACAATGTGTGTGTGAGGGGGGAGGGGGAGGGGGGAATTTTTCATTTTTCATTTCATTTTTTATTTCATTTCCGGCCAAAGCATATAATATGACAATTGCATATAAACAAATTAAGTACAATGTAACTTGTGCATATCCAGATGAAATTTAAATACACGTCATTTGTTTACATGAAACAATAAACATACTTTAGTTGAAGTAAATACACGGACAAAATGTGACTGAATCATAACAAAGAAAATGTCGGAAATGGAGGGGACTGCTACAAAGCCAAGTTTGTTGAATGCAGTCCCCTCGTGAGTCGTGAAAATTATAGTCATAATGCAACGAGACAATTAGACATATTCCTCGGGAAGCAGAAAATAAAACGAGTACGCACACAAACGCACACACAGACAGAAACAAAGCAGCTCTCTTATACGCGTGGAAAGAATAAACAGAAGGTCAAAAGCCAGAAAGGGACAGGAAGACAGAGGAAAGGGCAAAGGAAGAAGAGTTCAAGGGTCGATGCCAGCTGGGCACATGAGACTTTGGTCTTACCGAGAAGTGGACTATATATGAATAATATATTATAACGGTTATGAAATAAATTAAACAAAGTAAAGACGTTAGCAGCAAAGAAATCAGTTAGCGGCTTTCAAAAGTGGGTTGATAGTGGGTTGACACTCGTGCAACGTGGGATCCTTTCGCGAGTATACCAGAAGATTTGAAAATTCATTTAGCCCCGTGTCTACACCAACCACAAAGAACCAACAAGAAGTTCTTTTTTTTTTCCAAGAATGGGACTGTTGGTATAATCATATAAAATATTTGGCATTTTTATCTAGGTTTCCTTCCCCTCCATCCTCCTGTTTCCCAACTCTCCAGGGCGTTTGTCACCTCTCCCTTTGACCTGCTGTGCCAAACCTTTATGCACTATCAAAAAAAGAAGAAGAAAAAGAATAGTATCAATTTTTGAGAGTGTAATGCTGCTTTTATTTGGTTTGTGGTCGAAATTGAGAAAAATCACTCATTTTTTACTCCAATTTCTGTTCTTGTGTGTGTCTGTATGTGTCAGCGTGTGTGTGTTTCTGACCCTGAACGTAATGTTGTTTTCCTTCTCTGCACATACTTAAATGGATGGTATAGTATTGGTGGTGACGAGGAATGGGCTTTTAGCTTTTTGCGAGTTACCAAGAAACCACTCATGAAAAATACATTCTAAGAGGAATTTAGGGTTTATGAGATGAAAATCGGGTTGGAATGGGTGAGAAATCCATAAACAAAGTAAAACAAGGTGATCCTAATAAACGATGGGTCCCATCTTTTATTAGGATTGCTGTGTTTTGAATATCCTATCCATTTTAAGCCATTTTTAAAATCAAATAACGTTGAGCCCCTCTTGGAAATATATGCTTTTTCTTTTTTTCATATAGAGGTTTCTAATCATCTCACCAAAAATATTCATAACTTGAAGTTAGGTCTCAACCAGAACTATACGATACTTAGTACATTTAAAGCTGTTTTTTGTAAGATCGTTTACTTATCTATGGCAGAACTTCATCCTACCTCATGGAAATATCGGAACGGCCTTCTTCACGTCGTCAGCGTTCATCCTTCGTGAGTTCAGCTTGCTATTCGACTATGTAAAACCCGATCCCATGTGTCCATCCGTTTCCACTATTCTCATAAGAGGTGAGATGAATCGAGAGCTAGACTGTAAACTGAATGTTACACACTCTTAAAACATCCGAGTCAGAACTGACCCGGAACTGGGTCCGTTGGGGTCACACACCGTTCCGGGTCAGAAATGGCAAGGAATGGGGTCAGATATGACCCATTTCAGAGTCATGAATTGGGTATGGGTGACTCCATTCGGGGTCTTCATGACCAAGATGATTAGATGAATAGAATATCATTATTTCAATTTTTTATTCTGTAATTTAAGAATTTATGGGACAAATTCTTGAACAACCAATTCAAATTCCTACCATTTTTGTTGATATTGCTTCTTTTCTCATTTCATTTGAAATTGGACTTGACAGAAGGTTCTTCATTTTCCTCCATCATTCTTTAGCCTTTATTGATCTTCTGGGCTTGAAGGAATATCATAGAGATCACAGATTACTTTCTGCCTTTGTCTTTTGTTCTTATTGTTACATGGAAGAGCACTTATGAATGAATGACAACCTGTTCATTTCCTGAGTTTTTATTTTTGTGCCTTGGAGGCGAAATATAAAGGCGCTCACTCATGCGTTAAGTTTTTCTTTTGTACAGGTTGATAGCCAGTCACATCACCTTTCATATGATATCAATACATTAACTTTAGCCAAATATCTAAAAGAATATAAACTTGAATAGGTGTTTACTTTCTTTCTTTTTTTCACGAGTGTGTGTATTTATAGGTGCTGTTCGTTATTCCGAAGGTTCGCTAATCCGAAACACACAAATTCCCTATACCTATAGAGGTTCGTTAATCCGAAAATGAAAAAGGGTTTTGTTAATCCGAACATTTGTGGCGTTATTCCGAAGGTTCGTTATTTCGAAGTTAGTTAATCCGAAAATAAAATAGGGTTCCCTATTCTGAAGGCTCGTTTATCGTCTCATTTAATTTGTCTAAGTCACATTTCGTCTAACTCCCACTATGTCTATTGACCATTTCGTCTATTAATCATTAGATCTATGAATGAAGTAGTCTACAGCTCAGTTTGTTTAATAGCCAGTCGGTCTACATCCACCTTGTCTAATACTCAATTAGTCTAATAACCAGTTAGTCTACTCCCGACTGGTCTACACCCAACTCGTCTACTCCCAACTGGTCTAGTCCCAACTGGTCTATACCCAACTGGTCTACACCCAACTGGTCTACTCCCAACTGGTCTACTTGTTATATAGTTGTTGTTGTTTTTTGTCTACTCCAAACTCCTTACTTAAGTCTACTTCATCCAGTTTCCTTTCCCACTGAAATAAGTTTAACACTCATAGTGCCCCATTTGGTTTAAATTTTTTGTTCTAATTATGACAATTTTAATACTTTTTATCAAAAAAATAATGTCACACTGTGAAAAACGTGCTGTGTTACATTTGTGCTGGATGTGTAATTTATATCAGAAGCAACCAAGCAGCATTTATAAATTATGTCCAAACTTCAACACTCCATCCATTCACCTTTGATACACAGAAATAAGTATGGTAAAAATGAAAAGGCACACATTAGACTACATTATCAGTATTCTTTGTTCTGTCTACCACATACTGATGCATGCAAACGGTTAAATGCCATGTCTTAAAATAATGCACAAAAAAGGTTGAAACATATATACAGGAAATATGATTGATGTACAATATATAGCTATAACGAGTTTGGAGTAGACCAGATGGGAGTAAACCAGTTGGGAGTAGACCAACTGGGTATAGACCAGTTGGGTGTAGACCAGTTGGGTGTATGTAGACCAGTTGGGTGTAGACCATGTAGGGCATAGACGAACTAAGGGTTGGACGATATGATAACTAGACAAAGTGAATGTAGACGAGATGACTTGTAGACGAGGTGGGAGTAGACAAAGTGGCAGTAGGTGAAATGGATATCAGACGACATGACAAGTAGACATTGTGAGTATAGACGACTTGGCTATTAGATCAAGTGCTCAGTAGACGAAATGCTCCTTAGACGAGTTGGGTATTAGACAGTACGGGTAGCGGGCAAAGTGACTATTAGACAATAATGTGTACCAGACAAAACAAGTTGTAGACCAAATGGGCATTAGACGAATCGGTAATAGACGATTTGCCAGTAGACCAATTGGCAAATAGACAGAGCTGTAGACGAGGTCACTATAAACCGGTAACTCAAAACTTTAGTTTTACCACAATTTTTTGTACTTATTATCAAATCTTTGTATTGATATTCGTGAAATTTTTAAAGGAAATTGATAAACTATTCTTTAATTATTTGGAGAGGAGGCAGGGTTAAACGCACATTCTTCTGCAATGCTTATACTTTTGTAGTCTCAAAATGGTTGATGTACGTTCGTTTGCCCTTGCTCAGAAATTAACATGGACCAAAAATCTGCTAGATATCTCAGTAGCCAGGGCTTGGAAAGAAATTGAGTTACTTGGTGTTGTCTGTCTGATGTTAACAAAGATATTGATATTCTTTTTAGGGCCTTTGGCCCAGAAGTGTTTTTTTTTTCTGAATTGTCAACTTTGCAGAGTCTTTTAGAACTTGGTTTGTGGTTAAGACTAAATTTTTGACAACTATACTTGGCAGAACTGCATGAAAGGGACATACACATTTACATATTCATAATATTATCCACTCAACAAGAACTGTTTTGCAGAAATTAGCAAAATTTCAAAATGCCATAACTTCCTTATTTTACATTGCAGTCAAATTTTTACCATTGAACTTTAAAAAAAAAAATCAGATTACCTTATATTTGGACTGGATTTCCCCTTAGACAAAACTGAATAAATACTTATATGAAATGAATAAGAAAGTAGATAAATAGATAAACGAATAAATAAATAAATGAAAAAAATATATATAAATGTATGAATGAATGAATAAATGACTGAATAGATAGACTGATAGATAGATACATAGATAGATAAATAAATAAATAAACAGGAAGATAAGAAGATGGACGTGGACCCAAAAAGGAGACCAACAAGAATATCCGTGGAGTTGATTGGCTGTCCTGGCTCGGGTATGTTCGGAAAATCCCCGTAGCAAAATGTCGATACGTATAAAGTACACATACAAACAAAGGATCTCGATTGGAGTCGATCGTTACGGATGAACAGCGTCCGTTTTGATGCACATTTTCAAGGACGCTTATAAATACGGTTAAAGTTCGTTATTCCGAAGATTCGTTATTCCGAAGGTTCGTTAATCCGAAAATGTGATAAGGTTTGTTATTCCGAAGATTCATTAATCCGAAAATGAAATAAGGTTCGTTATTCCGAAGGTTCGTTAATCCGAAAATGACACAAAGCTTGTTATTCCGAAGGTTCGTTACAGACGAGATGGCATTAGACTATGTGAACAGTGGACAGTGTGGTTGTAGACGAGGTGTTAGTTTACCGAGTTACCTACCTAAATAAGGATAAACCTCTTTTACGCCAGCAATTAAGAGATTGTTGAACAGAGTTTATTCAATATTGAAATTAAGATCATAGAAAGTGTCCAAATTAGGAGGAAACTTAACCCCAGACAAGAAAAGGAGGAGTCTTTCCAAATAAAGCTTTTGTCACTAACCCAAGCCAGACACTCTCAATTTAAGGCAAATTAATTTTACAGCCAGAAATTCCAGCAGAATTATCCGTCAAAGCAAATAAAGCTTCAAAAGAGGTATTATTACCATTTAGAAAACGTGTTGTCAGCATCATCAGCAAGCATGCTGACCTTGTGTTCCGTGTTACCAATTCCAATGCCTTCTATTTGGCTATTTGAACTATAAATTGAAATCTCAAGAACTTCAATTGCTAAAAAAAAAAACAACAAACCCCCCCCCCAAAAAAAAAAAACATAGGGGAGATAGGACAGCCATCAAAAAATGTCTCTTTTCAATTTGATAGAAGGGTATAAATATCCATTGTTCATTTACATAACTCTGTCTGTTTTTACAAAATCCCCTTGATTATATTAAAAAAATGCCAATATTGAACTTTTCTAGAACTTTAAATAAATACACGTGTTTCCACACAGTGAAAAGCCTTTGCCGTATCTAAAATATACAATGGCAATAGGTATTTGTATGAGTATTTTTATAATTTCTCTCTTTGTTGACAGGACCCCACTGCCATGAATTTGTGCAAGAGGCAACCTACGTCCGTAACACCACCATCTTTTCTTGTCGGGTCAGTTCCTACGGTTGGTTCAGTACCGGGACAAGAGAAGAGTGCAATCCTGTTCCTTTCACCCCGGGGTTTTCATGCGTGTATTTCAACCCCGTTCTGTCTCAAGAAACCATGATGCTTATCGTCGAACTCGGTTCTCCATACCTTGTAATGGGACTGCGGGTAAACGTGAGCACAGGATTTTTTGTCGTTAGTTACGACGACGAAGTTGGCACTTGGCGCGACATACGTGACCCTATATCAAAGGTAAACAAATTAAAGGGAAAAAAAAACCCTAAACGATGTTTGTGATAACATTTGATTTTACAAGCTTTCTTTGTCTCATAGGTAATTTTCCCATATACATAATGAGGATGCATTTGCATTACCCTTTATCGAAAAAAAAACCCATAGATTATATCCATGTTTTTGTTTAATGAGAATGATAAAAAATATCGTAATTGTTAGACACCGGTTCAGCAAGATTAAGGAAGTTGTGAGTTGGAATTCTTCCCAAACATTTATGCCAATGATTTTTTTATCATGGCTATCATTCAAAGCACTGAGTCATCAGTATATACCATTTGCATGGTTCTTGCCTGCTCTCTCGCCCAAGGTTCACAGGTTTATTTTGTCATACGTACATCACGTACATAATAGCAGCGAGTCTTTCTATGTTTACCAGAATTGTCAATCTTGTATACCTTTAACCACCATGATGTAGAGTACCCCTCTTCTTATTTCTTCCTCTCTATCCTTTTCTCTCTCTTTCTCTGTCTTTCTCTCTCCTTCTCTCATTTCCCTATGTATGAATAAATTGAACGCGCGTAATACACTTTTTTTTAAAAGATGTTTATGTACATATTAATATGTGTCCGTTATTCATACTGGACGTCCCAGTCAAGTTTTCATAGCTTATGACGATCCACACAAAATGTATAATAACATATTTCGTGTACAAACTATGTGCATATTTGTAAGTAATATAATGAATGTATATATGCATTTTGTGAATAAATCAAATCAAATCAAATCAAATCAAATCAAATCAAATCAAATCAGTATTTTATTTAAGTCGTCCAAGGACAATTTTTTTTCTTAGTTGCAATAAAACATCTCCATAAGATATCATTAGAATGAACGTATTATAATTTATGTGCAGCCATTGAAAGCCGTACGATCAGTGAAAAACCTAGTGAGAGATTGTGAAAGTTTTCGGTATTTTATATAAGAGGGATATATCTCGAAAAGCTTTCATTGAGGTAGGGCATTGCATATAATATATGATAAAGCAGACATGCTATCAATCAACTTATTTCAGTTAAACTTTGCCATTTAAGTATTATTTGTTACTGCTGGAACAATCATCTTTTTCATCAACAAAAAAATAATGAAGAAATATTCATTGAGATAATTTCCAAGGTACATATTGATTGCGCTGTACATTATTTTTGATCATTACTCTCTTAATTTCTAGGATTTATTTTTAAGTCCTAAGGATTTATTTCTTTAAGTCCTAGCGGACTGTAGATACGGACAGAACCTTAGGACTTAAAAGTAAGTCTTAGCTAGGATTTAAAAATTTAAGTCTATGTTCGACTTAAATTTCAAGTCTATAGGATTTATTTTTTAAGTCTTATTAGATTACATTTAAATCTTTCTTAGACTTGTTTTTAGAATAAATCCAGCTTGGATTTAAACGACAAAAGACTTATTTTAAGCCTTCCTTGGATTTATTTCAAATAAATCCATCATGGATTTAAAATCAGACTACTGAAAATGACAGCCAGTTGATGCACTTTCTTCACATGTAAAGGTCTATTTATTTTAACAAAATCAAACTGATGCATTTTCACAAACATCGATAAGTTACAAAATATAGAGATGATTGTCATACACATGTAGGCTCCAGAAAAAATGAAATACGACATGATGAAAACAGAGCATATTTTGCAATAGTCTCAGATGGTCACATCTTCACATTCATGTTACTGATGCTTTTTTCACTGTGTTCTGTAAACAAGTTACTAGACGACTGGAACCTTCATTGCCAAATAGATTACTTTTTTCACGTTTTTTTTTTTTAATCTTGCAAGATGACTCCATACGACTCGATTCACTTTCATTTTATGTATTTCTTTCCCTGGTGAGCATCGTTAAGTCGTAAGATGGAAACTATGAACAAATATAAGATTATATCATAATGAATTCTAATAACTTAAATTTTAGAAATGATGCTGTGTAATAAACAATACAGCCTCCATTAAGTTGACGTTTAGATTTACACGATTTGTACGTCCCATGCATGCAATTTAAAGAATTATTTGATTTTTTGGAATGATGCATAGTATAAATTTAATCAAGAGGGAAGTAAAGGCCAAAATTAGTGTAATCAAGAGAAGAAATTTCCCTACACAGAATGGTGTAAAGACTATGAAAATCAGCTACGAAATAAGGAAGATATGCCTCTTTTCAATTTCACACATTTCCAGAAAACAGATCTTGTCCAGTCTTTATGAACGTCCAAATGAGGGAATTGATGATGTCATTCCTTCAAAATATTTTTACACTTTTCACCTGCATGTATTTGCATATTCATGTTTTCTGAAAACGTGTTACATTTCCTTATTTCTTACCAGACTTTCCTAATTTTTCCACTATTCCGTAGAGAAAATTTACAATTGAATCCAAACTGTATTACATACAACAGTAGGGAGCAAGATCTATGTAAACTCTGAAGTAAATTCACCTTAAAACATTAAGAAGCTCAAATAACAATTAACATTCTAAACTTACTTCTAAAATTCCTTGAATATCGATTGTCTGAAATGGATTTACATAAGTACATTTCCATACTGCATTTTGGTAGACAAAATGTTTGACAAAAGAATATACAAATTCCTGCTTAATCTATTGATATTTAAGAATCCATCTCAACTGATGACAGGGAACCATCTCAAGAGACTGTTCAAGTGAGATGGACCACTAGTTTCTTAATTACTTTGATGTCATATCTCGTAACAAAGCACTATGTTGAAGTGATGCAATCTGAATTTTTAACTAGAATTATCACTCATTGTGATTAATATACCCCCACCCACAACTGAGGGAATTAGCTCAACCAGGATTATTTTTTCTTACTTTTTAATAAAGAAAAAAATTACCATGGCAATGCACTGTTCCACCTCTCAAATCAAGTGCTCAAAAACTGAGTGAGCAAGATAAATAAACTGACGATTTCTATGGTTTTTAATTTTACTAAAAATTGTGTAACCATGGCAACACAATGTTGGACATTAAGAAAAAAAAATGAAGTTTGCACAACTAAAGGCCCTATATCATAGCCGTCATATGTGCCAAATTTCAAGCTAAATGCTAAAAGGGTGAGGGGTTTAGTTGAATTCACATTACTGTATCATTTTCATGCAAAATATACTGTTACCATGGCAACACATTTTCCACACTGACAAAAGATTTTTTGCACATCTAGGTAATGCAGAGGTAACATGTACCAAATTTGAAGCCAAAATGCTCTGATGTTTGTATGATTTTCATTGAAAATGCACCGTTACTATGGCAACACATTGTTTAACAATGATGAAATATGAAGTTTGCATATTTCTGAACTACAATGGTTGCATGTGCCAAATTTCAAGCGAAATGCTCAAAGACTGAGGGAGTTACCTGAATCCAAAATATTTTTGTACGATTTTCATTCAAACTATGTTGTTACCATGGCAACACAATGATCAACAATGACAAAAGGTTAAGTTTGCACATCTACGTACCATAGTGGTCAGGTGTGCCAAATTTCAGAGTAAATAGAGAGTTTCATATTAAAGTGTTTAGCCACAACGTCATAATGAAAATAGCAACAAATCAGCGCTCAATAAATGTGATGGACAATGGCTCAACAACACTGTGGGAGTGATGAAAATTAGGTAATCTTTGAATAATTACAAAAGTGTTCAGGGGAACTTAAAACTTTCTTCTTTCAATTTAAATCAATGCGGATCTGGCATTACTTTTTTTTTCATCATCAACCAGACATGATATACAGAAAACAAGCCAAAGATGAACAATAAATATATTGAAACTGGACGTGTATAAAAACTTGAAATATTGTTTAAATGTTCACGTAGCAATGCAAATGCAAAAGTGAGGCACACACATACATGATAGTACCTCTAAAGGTAACATTGCGGCATGAACTTTCCTTATTGTGTTATTTTCATTTAAAAATGCACACAAAAAAAAAAATTACAAGGAAACTTTACTACAACCAGGGCATGACAGATATGCTTCTTGTGTGCATGGATTTGTAGCTCAATATAAATGGAAAAGTGAGGCACACATAACATAACTCAATATCCATGAGTCAAACATTATGCATGATAGTATCTTCAAAGGAAATATTGCAGCATTTTACCTGTGTTACTTTGATTTAAGAATTCACCGAAAATTAAGAAAACTTTGCTGCACATCAGGGCAAGTCAGATATGCTTCTTGTGTGCATGAGTTTGTGGCACAATGTCGGAAAATCTTACTAGCATCATACACTGACGTGTTCTTGAAGTTCGTGGCTAATGCCCAGAACGAAGCCCTCACTTGGGATTGTAGTAGTACATGAATATGCCGCCACAAAATCAAAGAATGCTTCAAGCACCCAAGCATATTTGACGATGAAGACACAGTGGGCTTTAAAGAGTCTGTCAAATTCTTGCTTCTGGTCATCTCCAGCCTGGACTTAGTATGGTCTCGTCCAGGATGAGAAAATACTGGATGTACGTCTAGTCACTCCCTTATCTGACTAAGCAGGGCTGGCTGAAGGTGGCATCTTTAGCATCACTGAACTTCGCGCTTCTCGCTCGTGATGTATACGTTTGGCGCGGATCAACTTGACGTTTCCCGTTTGCTAGGGCTTTCAGGTGGGAGAATCTCCAGATCAGAAGATGCTTGGGGCTGGGGTTGGAGTCTCTGCATCAGCAATGCCATGAACATTGGTTCCTACCTGAAAAGAGATTAAACATGTATAGCACTACTGATATTTCGAACTAAATTTCACTTGAATCTTTTGAGCAAAGGACAAAGACTACAATTATTATCAAATAAACTTTGCATTACATAGAGGGAAGTTAAGTTCTCAGTGAGAGGGCACTCTGGAGGGAAAAAATATTAAAATATAATTTTACATATTGATCTTAAATACAATATTCATCACATAACTTTTAGTTTGTGATGTACAAGTAAATATTTCTGATATATTTCAGAACATATTATTTTAAAACATTTTGTCTCATCTGGTAAACCTCAAAGCCTTGAAAAAAATTCCCAGAAATCAGATTACTTTTTGCCATCATCGGGGTGGGGCCTACTTGATATTTACATGTTCCAGACTCATAAGATATTTGATATACATATTATTACAAATCAATAGAAGTCAGCATGCATTTCTAATCCGTAATTTAATGAATTTAAAAGAAAACTGTCAAAACACGGTAGATACCCCTACACAATACTCATTGCTGAATGTTCTAAAGTTTGTTTGAGAAGAATCGCTTCAAAAACACTGATATATCAGAGAAGAAAACTTTGCATTTCTCACGACAGCATGAGAAATTCAGATTTTTAAATTCCACCTGTTACTGAGTACTTGCAGATTCTACACGAGTCTTGCTTTGTAAGATACGAAGCTAAAATATTCTTCTCTAAACATGAGCTGGTACTTAAAAGCCCAATGAAACATGCATATTGATAATTCTCAAAATTGGAAGCTCAATGATTTGATCATAAACTGATTTCAAGTCTATAAACATTAAGCATATACTGTACTTACAGGCACATAGTCATTCTGCACCAGGTACTGCTGGGCATCCCTCGGGAGCATGAGAGGTCCTCTCCCTTTCTTGTACATGGGGATGTTGGGTCTGTGAAGCATCGCTGCAAGTAGTGACATTCCACAAAATTCCTATAGAATGGAACACAATACAAAATATTTTTTTTTCAACTTTAAGTATTTCACACATTCTCTTTAACATATTAGATATGACGTATTGTATAAGCTCTGACAATCCCTAACATTCAGTTTTCGACTTATTATCAATATCAGTCTATGAAGAGCAAACTCGTACACATTCACTTTCCTGAAAGGTGTAATAGCAATGAAGCATAAACAAATGAGTAAGTTTTACTCTTACACTTTGGACAGAAATTGTTCCAGTAATTATAATCAATGCCACAAGATCTATGAGGATTGGCGGAAGGACTTACTGTCTCCATCCATGTCTTCACATCTTCTTACGATGTCTTGCAACTAAGGGTAGTTTCGCTTGGCAAGTGCAAGATTCTATTGACGTAAAATGGCCCCCATCTGTTCACCATCTCCTGCACTTTTCTCGGTACAACTGGGCAAAGTCCGCATTGATCTGAAAATAAACACAAAAACTGTGAAATATCAGTGATAAGGAAGTGGAAAATGAAAAACAGAAACGCTTGACAAAAAAAAAGGAAGAAAACAAATATGCTTCGGGGGTATAAACGGTCGCCATAGCCACATTGTTAGATTTTTATGTAATTAATTATTTCTTATTGGTCTCGAGGGTTGTATTTCATGCTGGAGGAAAAAATGAGACCGATATCTCTGATTTTTGTTTCAGATGTTATCGTTAAAATCAATTTTTAGAAATACCAGGGATGTCTTGCATATCTAAACACCAAGAAGGGATAGTCCTGACAGAGTACTTCTTGGAGTACAAATTATACAAATAACAGGTAATTTGCATTCCCTTTATCTTAAAAAATATCAAAAGTAAAAAATAAAAAAAAAAGCCTCATATATTGTAAAACTTCACTACATTCTCTCACTGGTGTATGTGATGCTTAAAGCATACATCTCGGCCAGAAGTGTAGATCTGTAGAATTTTTAAGTCTAGATCCTTCTACTCAAACACAGATCACCACATTGATTATGCTACAAAGAGAAAGACTGGAGTAGAATGTCTTTATCCAGGTGCGAAATCTTGTTCCATTGCACGAGTTAATCCCATACATTATTTGTTTCATACAACGCCTTCAACAATAACACTAAGAGACGTACTAGTTCAAGAAAGAGTCATGAATTCAGTGCAGAAATGGCAACCATAAGGCCTAGGTGTCCAGGCCTACTACTGAGTGGTAGTAATAATAGTAGAAGTATTTTCATGGAATGCAAATCAGTAGCACAATCACATGTACGCAGCCGAGTGCAAGTAGCATTGAAGTTGATTATTCCAGTAAAATGAGTGACATGATGCACGCTTGATAGTAAGAGTGTTGAGTGCACACGCCAAAGGTAATTGTTTATTGTGACATCAGACTCAGTAGACCTAGTCATGCAATGGAACAGAAACTGTTTATTAATTGTAGACCCCCTATTTTAATATGGGAGTCAATGGAAATTGGTGATGTCAGCCAATATGGCCCATGCGATAGAAGTTTTTACAGTTCAGAGCTTGACTCCACTGCTCTGGCATTGCAACATTGGCGCCCTAAACCCTGGTGCGCTCATCACATAGCCTCAGGGGGCTTCGTGTTTGGGCTGGTCGCAGTTCTATTTTATTAGTGCCCATAGGGTCTACGTACTATTGGTGGCCTATAAACACAACATTAAAAATAAAACCCATCTAACAGCATATGCCCTACATTTTATCACAGCATAGGGCATGATAAGGCCTAGAACTGTGCCTTTCTACGTAGAAATTGATAAATTAAACCTTACAAGAGTGTAGGAAGGGGTGAACTGACACTAACTTGTTACTGTTACTCAGTCAGTGTTAGACGACAGTTGAGTTAGGCCTACGCTACAGTAGCCTGTCGTTATGCCCATAACCTTTACCTTTCAGTCAAGACACCAAAATCGTAAATCATTTAGGTCTATAGGTAGAATGGGCGCTTTATAAGAGTCCCTGTTACACTTGTACTTGCAGTTTCACCGAGATAGAGCCCCCACAATACTAGTATAACGTTAGCCTACATGTAACTTGCTACAATGTTTGGATAGACACATTAGCCATGAACAGCTAACGTTAGCACTGGCGCTTTCAAAGGGATGGACAGCGCTGTATACAGCGGCAAGGCTCAAACTCGCCAAAAATGTAGGGCGGTTAGTGCACATCTTAACATCTTTTATCTTTGGTTACTGAGTCCCAGAGTTATCAAACACATTCTTAAGCATTCATACAGTAATATGCTCACCTTTAAGCAACTTGGTCAAGCTTCCGTCAGATCATGCCCTCAAAAAACTCCGGCCTGCATGACTTCTGCCTTCAAGACCAACTCAACTGTTCGAGTCAATAGCGTTTGTTTGCAAATGGTCGATGGTATAGTAGACGTCGACTGTGCACTGAATGTACAACGTGTGTGTATGACTACGCTATCGCTAGCATCGCATGAAGCAAAGTGACGGCCAGCGCCAATTCCGGTTTTAGGCGGTTCAAGATAGCGCATGACGTCATTTACAAGTCATCTGATTGGCTGAAAGTTTAAGTCCTTGTTAGATTTAGATTGCGAACAGCTTCGACACTCAACTTTTAATCGAAGCCACCTAAAATAAGTCTTAAAGACTTAAAATATTTCAAGTCGTAAGAAAGATTTAAAATTTAAGTCCTAGAAATTAAGAGAGTAGGATGCTCTTCCTCTGGCTGACTTGCTTAGACCTTATTTACAATTTCCTGCCATCAGAATCAGCCTCGTTCACTTTATAGTAATATGTATTTCTTTTTTTTTTGTTTCAGAATTGTTTGACAAAGCATGTATACATGTTGCTCTTTTTCACCTTTTTATGCCCTCCAGGAGAATAAACGTATATTTCTTTTAATCAAAGGAAATGGTAATTGAGAAGGCAGAACAAGGAAATACGCAGTAGAATACACTGTGAAGGCAAATCAAAGCAGGAGAAATACTAGACCATTCTAAACAAGAGTTTGTATAGAATGTAGTTCACCTTTGAACGACGAAATAATTTGAAAGGGTATATTTAAACTTCTTTGTTCAGTGAAAAAAGATCGTATAAAATAAGAATAAAAGGAAAGAAAGATGTACTTATGTCTGATTTGGTTGAAACTGAGTTTTGCTTTTCGTCTCTTCTTCTTGTGTCTATTTCCCACCAGAATTACATAGCTTCTACCTGTGAATATTACCAAAATACTGTCGTCTATCCATCCGTTGTAGCAAGAAAGATTCGGGTAAAGATATTACCAACTATTGATCTTGCTCATGACTGCTCGGATGTACAAAACGTAGTAATACGTGGTCAATCATTAGAAGAGTATAAGGGTAAGTATGAGGAACTTGCAAATCCAGATGATAAATCATTCATAAATATGCTATATATAAATATCTAGATAAAACATTAGATGTAATAGCAATATATAAATGTGAAACACGTAAATTTTCCCCCTCTCCTTTTTTACTTTAACACTTTTTTGACCGTCTCCCAGAACAAACACGCATAAACACGTAGACTGTTTCTTTACCCTCTTGCTAGACAATATGTTCATAACTGTACATGGTACAGTAAATAATGTGGCGTGTATATGTTTTATGCACAGTCTGTTAGGGTGGGAATTTCACATAAAAGCCGAATAGTTTACTATGTAACAATGTTCAAGCTACTATCATCGGGATTTAATCCTAACAAAATGCAGACTTATGCCAGGATGAAGAAAAACTTTGAGATTATCCTTTGTGTATTTCTCATCAGCGGCAGGTTTTCGAGACCAACCGTCTTGTAGTGACTTTCCTCTGGTACCGTTAGGTGTAGGGGATGGCAGTATCGAAGACATGCACCTCATGGCTTCGATCCCGACGGATCAGCAGCACCCTCCCTCAGCTGGGAGACGCGGTCATCCTTCAGGATGGTTACCAATTTTTTCAGATACCCCTCCATTTTTTCAGGTATTCCTGCAGTACTTAAAGTGTTCTTCTATATTTTGTGGAAAATTTCGTAGCTTTCGAAGGTAATTAAGTTCGGTAATCAATCATTGTGTATGTGTGTATGTTTGTGTGTGTGTGTGTGCGTGTGTGTGTGTGTGTGTGGGCTAATGTGTGTCTGATAAAATGCATTTCGATGGCAATCAAAGCAATCAGACTTGATCACCCTCTGTTGGGTTTGTTGAGTTTCCTCAATTGAAGATGATGAAAAAGATGGTATTGAAAACGTAACATGCATAAGCTCCTTACATAAGGCATGTAATGGGTGTGAATGTGTGTGTGTGTGTGTGTGTGTGTGTGTGTGTGTGCGTGTTTGAAAACAGCTAGGAAAGTAAAGAAAAAGTCCAAATTGATTCCTCGTGGTTTAAATTACTATTTTGCCAGATATTCATAACACCACAGCATTTCAAACCTGTTTGAATATTCATTCCCTCCAACAGCATTCATCGTTTTCACAAATGTGTTCTCTCCCATACAGATTAAACTTCCAATGCTCTCACAAGTGTTTGCCTTTTTGGTAGAACTAAGGTCTCTAAAACCATTTGGGCGGGTCATCCTGGGCGTGTTTTCCATCGATGATTTCTCAAAGGTACATCCCGTCATGGACTCATTCTTCTCGAGAAATGCGGTAAAAAAAATCTTTATTCATGTATTCATTCATTTAACACATAGCCTCTTGTTTTACTGATCAATCATCATCAATCTGTCAACTATTATTATCTCTTGACCTTTCCGTTTATTTCCTGGTAAAAGCTATCCAACCGAGTCATTGCATTTGCACTCTCGGAATGTAGTTTAGTACTCATTCCTTTGCAAGTATCTTAAACTAAAAGCTGAAGTACTGCAGTTGCATATTGACATTGATTTCACACAACTAAAAATATAGATTGAATAGGCATTGATAGGCCTGGTTCATTTTGACGTGAACCAGAACCAGAAATAAAAGTAGCATTGAGTGCACGTCTCAGTTTGGGTGGAAATCATTGCTATGACGATATCATGAGCTTAAACATGCCAGCATCCTTGTTAAAGGGAACGCAAACCCAAGGAGCAATGTGGATTGAGTGAAAACAGCAACATTAGTAGAACACATCAGTAAAAATTTGAGGAAAATCGGAGAATCGATGCAAAAGTAATGAATTTTTAAAGTATTGGTGTTGGAACCGCTGGATGAGGAGACTACTAGAGGTTATGACGTATGAAAGGACAACAACATAAAGAACGAGAATTCCACCAAAAAAAAAAAAAAATCATTTTTCATGAAAATTACACATTTCATCAACTTGATACTGACATTTGTTAAGGGTAGCAATTATTTCCCCTGCTTTCTGAATGCGGTTAGTCAAGTGCTGTTACATAATGCTAGGAAAGTGATTTTTTTTTTGGTGGAGTTTTCTTTACATTTTCTTTATTTTGTTGTCCACTTATACGTCATGACCTCCAGTAGTCTCCTCATCCAGCGGTTCCAACACCAAAACTTAAAAAATTCATAACATTTGCATCGATTGTCCGATTTTCCTCAAACTTTCACTGATGTGTTCTACTAATGTTGCTGCTTTCACTCAGTCCACATTGCTCTTTGGGTTTGGGTTCCCTTTAAAGCCTTTGTATTTCCCGACTACAAGTAGGCCAAACCAGGGGAATGTTCACCCCTTGATTAAATATGGCCCTTCCTTTTGCTGTCTTGTAGTGTTGTTAACAGTGTGGTTTCGCAGAGATGGTCAATGATGTGTATGTTAAACATGTATTTGTTTTACTCTGCTTGGTTTGCAGGAATTCGTAATTACGAATGAGTTCTGTGGTTTTCGATATTTCGAGGAACCAATCTGGTCAAGACGAGTCCATTTCAAGGTGAAAGAGATAACCCCGAACACCACCCTTACCTTTGAACTGTATGGACCAAAGCTGAAGTGGAAGTGAAGATGGTTTGTCGCACGCAAAGGCAACGAGAATAGCCTTTGTTATGTCTATGTTGTGAAAATTCAAAAATATCTTCAAATAAGGGAGACAATGGCATTTTCAGAAATAAGGAAAAGCCTCAGGAGAGAACAGACAGTGACAGAAGACGGCGGGCGGGTGTCTTTGTAGGGCGTAAATACTGTAGGGCGTAAACTATATTGCTGGGCACTGCCTCCCGCGAATAATACAACGAATCCCAAGTTTCTTCCTGCCAAGCCCTGTACATCTCTGATAACAAGATGATACAATGATGTGTCATTCTAAAAACTTACGGAAACAAAAAAAAAAAAGAAAGCAAAACCACAAAACAACTGACCAGAATGAATATTATTCATTAGTGGAATATTGAGCAAAGAAAATGGGGTTCCATTGGATGGAATCCCATTTTCTTTGCTCAATTTTCCAATAATTCTCTAAAAACTTGTTACAAATGTAGGCACCATCGATATTGTTGTAGGGTGCGATGCTGTTTAACGATTAGAGCTGCATTCGCTATAGAGAAACCCTCGTGGGAGGCAAACGGTAAATATGTCATCCCATGGGGCTCCATTTTTTTTTTTACCAACCCTAGGAGGTCAAAAGGGAAGATGACATAATCACATAGTGCTCCATCTATGATGTCTGTACCAATCTTTATCGGATGCAGAAAATGCAGAACACCAACCCAAAGTCAAATTTGGGTTTAAAGGTCAAAGGTTGAAACATAAATATATCAGAGGTAAAACTTTCAAGGGCAGTGTCTGAGGTAATAATGTCAGAATAAAAATAGCAAAGGTTAAAATGCTACAAGCAAAAGTGTCAATAGTAGAAATATCAAGGGTGCAAACGTCAGAGGTAATGTGACTCAGTGGTATGAATGTTGTCATGAACTGTAGAAGTCTCTTGCAGCGTTGGCCTTTAACATTTCATAAATTTTGAAAGGATTGTCCGGTTTTGTTCAACTTCGCTATGGATGTGCTCTACTGATTGTTGCTTTCACTCAATCGATAACTTGTATAACTAAATGCGTAATAAAACAAAAGGGGTAAACTACTATCATGGCTTCGTGTCCAGAGGGCTGACGGGGTTATCAGTACTGGTTATACTTGCTTGTAAGGAACTTGTAAAGAACGTATGAACTTAGAATTAAAAGATGAAGATGAATTAGAAAAGGAATGGACCATCCTATTTTCAGAAATGGGTCAAACCACTCTCAAGGTGTTTCAATAATGATTAGAAATTTAAACCCAATTTTACAAATTTTAACTTTTTAAAGTAAAATATATATATGACGGTAGAACTTTCGCACCTAGACTCATGCACAAGAATTTTTACCGTGTGTACTCATAACTGAATGAGAGTACGTCTTAACGGTATCCCATAAAAAATAAAACATCTGCAATTCGTTGCACAAGAGAGATAAACAAAAGAATAGGGATATACCGGACTGTAAGAAAACATAAAATGAAATGGAAACCCAAAGTGCACTGTATATCAAAGCTACCTGATGCTGTCAACGAGTTGGTAAATGTTTATTATTTCATAATGAAGGCATGGTATCTGTCCAATCAAATACTGTTGTTTAATTCTCACGTTTTGTATTCACTATTAGGAAATGCAGCAAGTCTTCATAACGCATATTTGAATATGAATTTCAGAAAATTTTTAATTTCTTGCAGGATTTATAGTAATTTACAAGAACGCATGAAAAAATCTCCGAGTGTTTATATGACTTTTGTTAGAATAGGTTTCATTTTTTTTTTTGATAATGAGAGTACGTAATGCAATTAAATTACTTTGCTCGCACTTTTCGGCGGTTAGTCTTTTAAAGTCAAGTGGCAGAAATAATAATCGCAAAGAATGATAATCTGAAATAATGATTGGACTTTTTACATTTTTGTTTGTTTTTGGACTGTAAGTAGTAGTTAGATTAATGCATATATCGTTCATCTCTTTACCGCTTTCAGTTTAACACCGAAACGATGGTATAGATCGATGAATTTTATTTATCAGCTTTGATGAAATTTTAGAATGCATTTCATTTTCCTTTCTAACCACGGAGGAGAGATGAGCCGATCTCCATTATCCTGATTTGAAAAAGAAAGAATCACGCACAATGGTGAATAACGATTCAATTTTTGTAGATAGATTTTTGTTTAGTTATCTTTGCCTGGGATGTTTTGTGTCTTTACTGACGTGATTGGTTTGTTCGTCTGTCTTTTTTTTTCTTTTTTTTTTTGCAATACAGCTCATAATATTATGAAGGAATGTTAATGAAGGTGCATATGGTTAGAGTCCGTTCTGGTGAGAAAAAGCGGCGGTTGTTAATTTTGTGGTAGCGATTGGAATCATAAGATAGCTCAAGGCTCTTCCTTTTCCTTTTTCTTTTATTGCGTGCATATGATGTGAGAAGGGTTTGAGGTGTTTAAGATCCTAAATATTTGCCATATAACGGCCTTGAGCTACGGTCACAACTCCCAAAGTCAGTCTGCTCAGTAACCGGTCGGCAAATCTTTAGCTCATTTCGGTCGATCACCCACCGGTGATCTCGTCAGACAAACGACCCTTATTAGATGCTTTTAAACGAAACATCGGAAAACGCACCTTTTCTCACTTTTGGATAACGAACCTTCGGAAGAACGAACTTGATGTTATTTTCGGATTAATGAACACTCGGAAAAGTTTGTAATTTGAATAGCGAATATTCGGAAAAGCAAGCCTTTGGAGTAACGAATCTTTGAATAACGAACTTTCGTAATATCATTCCTTTGGATTGACGAGTTTTGACTGAATCCTAAACTATAATTTTTACACATGTGCCCAACGACCGTGTTGATAATCAAGGGAAATATTGACCACTGCGATGAGTTACTTTGTACAGAAGTACAATGTATTTCGTGAAGATTTGCATACTCTTTATAAACGTGGGGCATTTGGGGATTTATTCTGTTAGAAACTGCATTTGCTTTGTATAGAGAACACAAATGTTCATGATTATGTAGGAATGTATGTCTGCATAGATGTGAATAAATAAAAGGTTTCGTTCGCTTTATTTGAAAAAAAAATGTTTCCCTTGAGTTTCCTTCTTACTTAATCAATCAAATTTACCTCCTTTGAAATTTACAATACATCTTAATTTTTCTCCCTGTACCTCCCGCTCCCAAAATGTAAGGACAGTAAAACGCAAAGAATTAAATAAAATTGAATTTTGAATCAGGGAACATGTACATATAGACTTTTTAAATATTTAAGGTCCCGCGACATTCGTTACATGTAGACACGCATTGATGGGAAAGGCTTGAAAAGTCATGAAGTCAATATCTCTTTTAAGGTACTGTTTATCATTGGGAATGTTCGAGCCATGACATTATTTTAATGGATATCTATAACTCAGTTGCATCACAATCCATCCTACCATATAAGAATTTTGCAATAAAGCCGTAATTTTAAGGAGATATCACTAAATGTATTTTCTCAATAAACCATTACTGTATAGACGGGTGCACGTCACGAGACCGACACCCACGAGTCATACAGCCCACAAGTTATACAGCTCACAAGTCATACAGCCCACGAGTCATACAGCCCACAAGTCATACAGCCCACCGGTTATACAGCCCACGAGTTCGACACTGAGTAAATAAAGCCCACGAATAAAGCCCAGGAATTATACGGCTCACGAGACCGACACTACGCACAAAAGGTTCATGAGACCGACACTAGGCAAATAAAGCCCACGAGACCGACACTACACTTAAAAGGCCCACGAGACCGACGCTACGCATACAAGGCTCACGAGACCGACATTACGCAAAAGAGGTTCACGAGACCGACACTAAGCAAAGAAGGCCCACGAGACCGACAGGATGAACAGCGCCAGCTATAGATCAATAAATTGTATAGGGTGTCCTGATAATGGCATAAGGAAGATATGAGAGATAGAAAAGAAGACTTGCCAAGGTGTTACCCCATCAGTTGCCCCTCCCCCCCCCCCCGAAATGATCAGGATCTTTAATTGTGTTTGCGTGGGTGTGTGTTTGTGAAAAAAGTGAACAAAATTCAGTAAAAGCGTGCAACAGATCTTTCCACATTAACTAAAGATGCCAAGACACCCTCGTTTGCATGTTAACCCTTTGACCTCTTTTATATATTCCTACTCCCAGCCCCCCCCCCCCAATAAAAGAGAGAAAGAGAGAGAGAGAAAGAGATCTGCCTTTGGTGATTGTTATTATATTCTCGTGGGAGGCATTTTATAGGGTAAAAATCGGCATGATTCGAGTATGCGTATGATTTGAATAGAGAAAAAACGGCTTGTAAGAAAAATTGTTAGTGCAATTCAATCTAATCTGTATTAACAAAGTGGCTACCAAAATCATTACGTTTTTATTCTTGTAGGTGATTGCTTGTGGAAAACTCGTCACAGAACTGGTAAATTAACATCACTTAAATTACATGATGAGAAGGTGGAGCTGCAGACAAGAATTTAATACAAGTCAACGAATTAGGAAGAAAATAAAGCATATACATTTTGTTTAATGCAAATACAATACATTGAATTGATGAGAGATAAGTGGTCTTAGCTATACTTCACGGATTTTGGGATCTTATGAGATTCTGTTGTACTATGATGTTAATCTGCATTGGCTCGACGAGTCAGACTATCAAGGAAAAAAATATCACGAAATGTGATGGCAGTAAATGATTAAAAAATGACAATTTCTCATATAGGCGGATCCTATATAATATATACATATTCGATTCGGATTCGGAAAAAAAAAAAGATGCATCCATGAAAACAGCTATTTTATTTCACGAAAAATGTACTGTTTTGGAGGAGAATAACACAAGCCACAAATCGAGGTGACTCCCTGCGATATGAAACGTTTTAATCAGTTGAATTACATACATTATAGTTACAGAGAAAATTACAAATAGATCTTACTCCAAAACGTCTAAGCACGGGGGTAGGATATCTAATATAGCCTAAGAAAATAGTGAATAGAGAAAGAGAAGAGGTAAAAAGTACATCCTGTCCATCTTCTAGCTAAAAACTAGGAAAGCCTATTAAAAGTAACACGGTGGCATTATCAAAGCTCTAAAATTAATCCATACATCGTTCTTGTCCTCTTTTTATCAATTCATTTGACCATGTGTTTTTTTGTCTTCTCCTTTTTTTTTTTGGGGGGGGGAGGGCATGAAGAATGCAATTCTATTTTTCTAATTGAAAACAATGTCGCTCCCTGACATACCTGCCCCCTGGAAGTATGTGGAAATACATATTTGATGTCGTTCATGATATAGATGGTTACCATCTTTCACTTGATAGCGTGACGAAATTGCACCCGCCAGTATGTTATTTTTCCGTTCATGGAACACCCTGTACAGGTAATTGACATGTAGATGGCGCTGTTTACCTTGTCGGTCTCATGGGCCTTCTTTGCCTACTGTCGGTCTCATGGGCTTTCTTTGCTTAGTGTCGGTCTCGTGAGCCTTTTTTGCTTAGTGTCGGTCTCGTGGGCCTTCTTTGCCTACTGTCGGTCTCGTGGGCTTTCTTTGCTTAGTGTCGGTCTCGTGAGCCTTTATTGCTTAGTGTCGGTCTCGTGGGCTGTGTTTGCTTAGTGTCGGTCTCATGAGCCTTTTGTGCGTAGTGTCGAACTCATGGACTGTATGACTCCTGAGCCGTATAACTCATGGGCTGTATGACTCATGGACCTTTTATTGATGTCGCTCTCGTGGACCGTATGACTCGTGGGTGTCGGTCTCGTGGGATGACCCCGTATAGACGGTTTGTCGTAAAATCAATGTTATTACTACTATTGTTCTGATTTTGTATATTTAAAAATAATTAGCATTGATTATTATCATTAATATTTTTACATTGGTTGTTCCTAAAACTCATATTTTAGATCTATTTTGAAGTAGTAAAGCTGCGTTTTTGCTTCATCAGCAAATGGTAAATATGCCTTTAATCAAAATTATATATAGCATACCCTTGTGGTCTTATTAATCATTCATTTTTTTTTTCTGCATCCACTAACCTTCGTCCGTTCAAAAAGAACTCTCTAGTTTGGTGTCACCATTTTTTTTTTTTTTTTTTTACGTTAGAGGTACCGTACTCGACCCTTAAAAAAAAAAAAAAAATCACTGACAAGGAGTGCAGACATGGCAAGACATAATAGAAAATATTGTTTAGCATCATATCTGATCTTTTTTTCTTTGCTTCATCTTGATGGACAATTACACTATCATAAATTCATTATTGACGAAATTATTCATTTTCAAATATGAAAGATATATATATATATATATATATGCAGCAAAAAAAAAGAAAGTAAATACTTTTTCGTTTGTAATTCTCATAGATATTTGTCTAAAGTTAATGTATTGACGTAACCCTGCCTATCAACCTGTTAGGACACTAAAATGGAAACTTTGCTTGAGCGTTCTTCCATGTAACAATGAAAACAAAAGACAAATTTAACACAGTAAAACATGACTTAAATTGCAAAAAAAAAAAAGTTCCTTGAAGCCCAAAAGATCAATAAAGGTTAAAAATGATTGGAGGAAAATAAAAAATCTTCTGTCAAATCCAAATTCATGAAATGTGAGAAGAAGCAATATTAACAAAATGGTAGGAATTTCAATTGATTTGTCAAATTAGGAACATTGTAAATAGCATTTGGTTCGTGAATTTGTCTCAATGAATTTCTAAATCTCTAAATTAAAGAATGAAATTTTAATCGCCTTTATGGCTTGACTCCATAATTCATTTGAGGTTTGAGTTGACATAAAATTCTCATTTTTACCCTTTAGTTTCCCACTTTGATTTTGTCTGAGGTTATAAAGAGATAAAGAGAACAAAAACGTACTTTTTTCTATTTCAATCTTTTCTCTTATTGTGTTAAACTAGTCTTTTGTTACTGTATCATTAACTTGAAGGGCATTTGCAAATGAAAAACAACATGTCAATTTCTGCAACTTTTACTTTTGTGCCTGGGAGAAAAAAAAAACCAATGTGTTCACTTATGCGTATAATTATGGTAGAGTGGTGTCTTTCCTTGTGGGCTTTGTGGGTTAGGAGCCCACAAGGGAGGACACCACTCTACCGTATTCTAATTCCTCGTTGGCTGCTTCCCTTCAGCTTTATGTATTCCAAAGATCCGTCTTTACTCTGTGTTTGCCATGATTGTTAATCAATGTAATTCTCTGTTGTTGTTTTTCATGCTGAACAAATAAAATTCAATTCAATTCAATTCAATTCAATAGAAGAGTTTGATGAAAATAAGTGTATTATATACGATATCAAATGTAATTCAATTTGCTATCAGTAGTTGAACATAAATCGCTACTTTTAAAACGCCCTCTCCCAAATGTTAACCAAATTTGGTGACTTGTCCTAAAATTTTATTTCTAACATTTTAGTATATGATTTAGCTATGTCCGATATTGCTGGTTACCATGGCAACCGTAATCTGACAACCATGTCCGTCAAATATTGCATGTTTTTTTTTTTTGTTCCAATTCTAGTTAACAATATAATAATGAATGAAATGGCAGTTTTCTTGGCTGTAATTTGCTGAAGAACCAAAATGTGAAGTAATTATGGTCGTGTGTTAGTGTGAAATGGTCTTCTAATTCTTTTTTTTTCTTACATCTTGTATGTGACATAGGTATCTAACAGTAAGTGTAATAGAAACAACTGAAAATATAATATTTTCCAAGAGTACTCTTTTATTTTGTGTCATTTTCACATTATGTGTGCCTGTGTGCCTGTATTATCATTTGTTGATCATATTATCAGTCTGCAAAGTAAAAATTCCAATATTATGGAAATGTGAGATGTGATACCAATATAAATCCCAAACAGTACATCATAGGTCCCCTATAAATCTTTACATTGTAATAAATAGTACCTCCATGTGTTGACCTTGGTAAATTCCACCCATAACAAATGACTTGCTTTTCCTTTTGGCACATATAAAAGTGATTGGTATTAAATAAAAACATAATATACTGGGGATAAAAAATATCATTGTAAAGAAAAAAAATGATTTTAGCATAAATTGTCAATATATTTCTTTATACTTTGGTAAATATCGCCCTCAATATGTGGCCTTGAGAAATTTCAAATGTTTAGAGTATGAGTTGCTCTTAGAATACCCAAACGTCAAATAATGACGGTGATGCATCATAAATTATAGAGAAGTTATATAGAATATACAGATATTATAAAGAAGTTATATAGGGGGCAAAATATGCCCCCCCCCCCCCTCCCCTTGAGCATGGAAGGGGTAAAAATAGCTTGAGCTTTATAGGGTTAAACCGTTTTCGCTGCCCCCCCCCCCCCCCAGGTCTGTTGCCATGGTCAAGCTCTAAGGATGAGTAGAACTGAAATCAATCGTTTTGATTATCCTTAGTATATGTTTTCCCGGTCAATTTCGCACTTTTGTCAGTCCATTTGAAAGAAGGTTCATTCAGTTTTGAATAGCGAAAATCCTCCTCACTGCACATTCTGTCATTCAAAATTGCAAGTTGTTCGTTCAGTTTAGCATTTCGATCAAAGAAATTTGTACACGTGCCTTTCGAATTTGTAAAACGGGTGTTCAAATTGGCACGTGCTCTTCAGTCATTCAAATTCACCAGCACTGGGCGAAAAGGGTATTTCAGTCATTCAATTTCGCGTATGTGCAGTCAAATTTCAAACACGTTGATTCAAATTAACGTCATGTTATTTCTTTTTTTTTAAACATTTACACGTGTATTTCTATGTGATTTTTTGTTTCATCCACGCTCTGTTAAGCAGTAAAAGTATCATATTTTTGACCCTATATAACTCGAGTTTGTTGTTCTGTAACGCCCCTTTTCTTTCATACATGTCATTTTATGCCTACATGTACCAATACTAGAGATGAACTTCATCTTCTCACAGTCACGACAACACGAGTTAGATACAGACGCATTTCTCAAGAAGGCAGAAAAAGAATTATAGGAACATTTGATGATCATAACCTTGACTTCCTAGAACTGGCCGGCACAAAGAATAAAGCGCTCAACGGCCAGGTAAGTTGTGGCCACATACACTATAGATAGGACTGGACGACTCAATAAGTATACATTGAAGAAAAAAAAAGTTGCCAAAATCTCTAAAATGAATACGAAAATATGAAATATAATGACGCTTGCAAAACAATAACTATGTTGAAAAAAAATGAAGAAAGAACCAAAGCATAAACATGCGTGCTAAATTTACTGCAAAAGATGTTAAATTGGATGCAAAAAAAATGAATTCGAATGAACGCGTGCAGCATGTTTGTGAAAACGTGACTACATAATTCTAAACTGAATGAACGAATAACGAAATTGTGCTTGTTTTACGAATTTCAATTGAGAAAGTGTTGATTAGAACGAGGTTAAAGGTTATTTGAATGAAGAGATAATAAATTTGAAATACCGAACATGTCATCTACGCTAAATTTTGCTAAATTGAATGCAGCAATCATGAATTGGACTGACAAAAGTGCGAAATTGGCCGGGAAAACCTATAATCAAAGTATAGGAAACTTGATTTCTTAAAACAATGGAATAGTGTGTCATTAAGTTTATACCAACAGAGGTTGCAAAGTTGTAATTTTCTTTGCCTTAGTATTGACGTGTATTCATTATTTCTCCGATATTTTGTTGCTGCTGTGCTTCTTCTTATTCGTGTATTTTCGTTACATACATTAGAAGCTTGTCTGAATAGCTATATCGTTATACCTATCACTTGCCTACTGAACAATTCTATTCATAATTCATTATGATTCCATTATCCAGGGATAGGCCCTAGAAGAAGTTGATAATCACAGGTGCCGACTTCACATTGGATAATGAGTTGTGTGTTGCACTGCTGTTTCCGGAGCAGTACGTGACAATACTGTTGGCAAGAGATTATTGTTTTCTTTTTATTTCTGATTTTTATACGTGCGTGCGTAATGGCAGCTTTGATAGTCTAGACGAGTTTTGTTAATTTGACAGACTGTTGCGACTGAGACACGGGCTGTAAAGCCATTTTTACGACAGTAAAGACATTCGAACACTATAGGGAACAATTGCAGACTGAACACGCAGTCATTGTTGACCCAGCGGAAGAGACATGCTTGAAAATTCGAGGAAGGGCTGAAGATTGCTTTAGATAACTTTAAACATGAACACCATCTCCGGGTAAGCACAAAGACGTTCTCATGATTTCACTCAAGATATTTTGATACTGCCATGATTACTTTGCAAAAGTTTAAGGCCCTGTCACATCTTTCCTTGCAAGCTACGCTGCCTTATTGAGTGTATGGATTTTCCAGCACGCAGGGTAATTTTCCACGGGCGGGAGTTTCGCTTGCGTCTTACCTGCTGGACGTGAGCTACTTAATACGTTTTACTCACGTTCTAGTTGCTGGCTAGTTGCGTGGGAGTTGCCTGCGAGCTGCTTACCCTACGGCCCTTCTAGGACCTACTGCCCAGCTAACATTTGGACGTTTTCTGAACGTTCTTGAAACGTTTCAAGTTCGTTATTTGGAGGTTTAGTCAAAACGCTTTCAGAATGTCTTTTTGTGGAAGGTTTTCAACATATTTAAAACGTTTCAAATGGAAGTTATAAAAACGTTTTTTAAACGTTTAATAAACCAATAAAAAACCATTCGGAATTTTTAAGGACCTACAAAAAACATTTTGGACGTCATAGACGTCAGTAAAACCTTTTAAAAATATTCAAAAAGTTCTGTGGACGTTCTGCGGACGTCCAGAAAACCTTTGAAAACCGTCTAGAACACCTTTGAAAACCGTCTAGAACGTGCAAGAAACGTTCTAAGAACGTCTAAAAAGTCTTATGAACCGTTCCAGAACGTTTAGCGAACCTTTCATATCAGTCTAGAACGTCCAGAAAACCTTTTAAGAACGTCTAATGTTTATTCTTTATTGGGTATTCAAAAAATAAGCACAATCTGGGATTAATGTACCCTAATCCTAAGCCTATATAATCCTATCCTAACCTGTTCCTAATGTCCTACCACCTATACCTATGCTACATCCTATTCCCAATTGATGAATCTGTATCACATTCTTTTATATACCAGCAAAATGTTGTAATGCATGAAGACATGGTTACTAGAATTAGATTACACACACCTTAATTAGGCCTATTAGCATATGGAAATACATCTTCATAACGCAATTTGAAATTGTGAATAACTGAACAATAACGTAGGTAAGTTTATTTTTAACACAGAAAGTTTGAACCCAGCATAAATCCTTAGATTTCACTGTCTTTTGTCTATTTCCACTAGTTTTCAAATCTTATATTTTCGTATTTGAATATTCATAAGTAGGCATGAATATTCTTGATAAAGAAACCAATGACGAACACGTAGCAGACCAAATAAAAACGTTTTTTAAACGTTCAGTAAAGACGAAGTCGACCTAGAAGACCTAATAAAAAGTTTTGTGGACATTTATAGAGGACGAAGACGTTGCAGACATAATTGAAACGTTTTGTAACGTCCATCGACGTTTTTAAAACGTTTCCAACAAAAAACCCTGTGCTTTGCGGTAAATGCTAAGTCCCAAATTTGACGTTGCATGTACGTTTTCAAAACGTCCATTTTATACGAAGACGTACGGAACCTCAAAAAAAAAAAAAAAAACGTTTAGGAAACGTTGTGAAAACGTTATGTGTTTGCTGGATGGTGTTCTGCGTGGACATCTGCGGGCAATCCGCAGATACGTGCTAGGTACTGTCTTGTGCGGGCCATCTGCTGGGATCTCCGGGTAACAAAAATTGCTCTCCGCAAATCACACGCAAAACTTGCCCGGAAAGGTGTAACAGGGTCTTTACGGAGCTAGAATCCTAAAACGTTCTCAGCCTAACGTTTGAAAGCAGTTTAGGACCTATACAGGCAGGCCTATACTTGTTATTTGATTCTTGTTGCAGAGACCCAATCGCAGATCTTTAGAAGGTATACCGGGATGCCGATCATGCCATGTGCCAATGGAGGTGCCGAAGTGACAGGATTGTGCAGTCTCTCTTTATATGTACAATAAAAAGTGACAGTGTCTTTGAATTATTTGTTGACAAAAACGATATAAAAAAAAAAAAACCTTCTCCGATATATCAGAGAATAATGATATCAAGACATTACAGTTATTTTTTCTATCATGTAGATTGACATTAAGTGATTATAGATTAAGTCGTCAAAAAAGCGTGACTTTCTAATTAACAAGAAGACTTTAAATACACATTTTAAAGATCCTCTGAGCACCGTTCTATGAAATTTGTTAGCCCTTACAAGTTGTCAGTCTCTGACAATTTCAGTAAAATCCTTGGTTTTAATTGGCTGAGAAGCTCTGGTCATTGACTGTAACTATGGTGACTATCAGAGACTGACAACTTGTCAGGGCTGACAACTTTCATGAAACGGTGCCCTATCTGATGAAGTTTGCAAATCGCCACCATGTTTACGTTCTTCTAATTCTAAACTGAAATCTCTAGGATATCTACCTTATGGAGGGATGTGCGTTTTTATGGAATTAGACCTATATTTCTGGGAGATATACAATGCAACCATGTCTCCTCTTTGCCAGCACAATGATCGACGGGAGACTGCAGTTGTTATCAGTGTAATAAAGACTAGGAGAAAGAGAGAGAGAGAGAGAGAGAGAGAGAGAGAGAGAGAGAAGAAAACAACAACTTTGCATTCCAGGATTCCTCTCATTCCCGTTCTATGATGAAAAGTGTTTGGTAAATTTATGTTTAGCTCACTTCTAGTCATTAGCAAAGTGAAGAAAGCGATACATATAAAAAAAAGCTTGATCCTTGATGAAGAACAAATAAAATACTGACCGCTTTTTCGTTTAACTCTATCATCAGGATAACTTTGGTTCATTGGATCGCATTGATGGTATTGTCAGGTGAGTATGATTCGATAAACATTCGACGGCACTTGGATTTTTGAAACTGCTTCCGTAAAGTCATAGTACAGGGTGTTCCTAAAAAAAGGTAACCGAAGTTCAAAGGTCAGGTATGTCAAGAATGCATGCTGTATTCTTCTGAAATGTTTACTAAAATTCAAAGTGGCTCATCAGCTTTAATTTGACATCTTGTTTGCGTCACCATTGCCACGGATCACAGAGTTAGGGTCCTTCGAGGTGAAGAGTACAAAAGCTACTTTTTCCAAGTTTTTAATCAATTGTCTGATTTTCCCAAAACTTCACCTAATTAACATTAATACCGCAGCATTCACTCAATTTTTATTTCCTTGAAAAGAGCTTATGGCGCTTTAGTGACATGACAGATTCATGAGTGAATAGACGAATAAATCTCTTTAAGGTTTATTAACGTTTCGACTGTTGAAGACATACAGATGCTTGTCCCTTACTCAGTTAAAAAAAAAAAAAGAACAGAGAAGAAAAAAAAAAGACTTAGAAATGGATGACCATTTACAAATCCCTCTCTAACACGCTGCCAAGGATAGAGAGGGACGGTGTAGATACTTTATAAACAAATGTAGTTGATGCTTTTTTTCAGAGTAAAATAGACTAATCTGGTCCATGGACACAGTCTATTGAGAAATAAAGAGCAAAATGAAATCGTCATGACTCTGACGGTTTCAGTATAAAAATCGGAGTGATTGTAATTATAATTCATTCATAATGTGTATGCCATGAGAAAATCGTAAACAATCTTTAGAAAATTAGAAATTAGAATTAGAAAACCTTTTGACATTAAGGGAAAAGGTATGATGATTCTTTCATTGGTTGATTGAAGTCATGATACAATAGACTGGCTGTCTTATATTTCACGTGGTGATGTAAAATTTGACCTGCCACAAGGCGGCGAAATCATTTAATATGACCCTTTTTTCTGCATATAGTTTGTTTAAGGTACTGTTTATCAATGGGAGCAGTGATTTAAAAATGTTTGAGATATCAAATTAACATTGCACATGTGTAAGTCAGGTGTATCACAAAAATCCTACCATATAAAAATTTTGCAATAAAGCCTAAGATAAAAGAAGACATCACTATTTTTTTTTTCAATAAACCATACTGCCCTACTTTGGCAAAAGGAAGCAAGTGACATCGAGTACAAATGCTACAAATGAAGAAAATATGTTTTTGGGTAGGCCCTTCAACATGGACATTTGTGATGAGAAATAATGTCGGTATTCGTGCCAGTCATATCGTGATGCATTTAAGGCAATTCGAAGAATTTTGATATTCCCATAGAAACTCATCATTATGTAACTTGCTTCCTTTTGCCAAAGTATTATAGATGTGTAGCAAACATGAAAAATCTGCCAAAAGGAAGCATGTGACAATCATATCATGAGTATGTTATTTGCTTCCTTTTGCCAAAGTATTATAGACTTGTAGCAAACATAAAAAAGTGGCAAAAGGAAGCAAGTGACAATCATATCATAAGGATGTCACTTGCTTCCTTTTGCCAAAGTATTTCAGAATTTTGGAAAACATGAAAAATCTGGCAAAAGGAAGCAAGTGACAATAATTTCACGAGAATGTTACATGCTTCCTTTTGCCAAAGTATTATAGATTTGTAGCAAACATAAAAAATTGGCAAAAGGAAGCAAGTGACAATCATATCAATAGGATGTTACGTGCTCCCTTTCGCCAAAGTATTTTAGATTGTGTGTAAATATAAATGATTTGGCAAAGGGAAGCAAGTGACAATCATATCATGAGGTTGTAACTTACTTCTTTTGCCAATTTTTTTCATGCAATTTTGTGCACTTGCTTCCTTTTGCCACCCGAATATTTCAGAAATAACCCGAAATTGTAACTTTGGGATTTTTCAGTTAAATAGAGCATGCCTCAAATATGCCAAATCAATAAAAAAAGTCAACATCCATAAAAATGTCACTTGCTTCCTTTTGCCAAAGTAGGGCACCATAACTGTAGGCAGTTTAGTCTAGGATTTTGTATTATAACTGTTGTTCATATTTTGTGTATTTAACAATATCTAACAGTGATAAAACCGATTCAAATTCTTACATTGGCTATTTCTATCCCTAACTCATGTTTTAGAACTATTCTGGGCTTTCGTTTCTTCTGCTAATGGTAAATTATGCATTTAAAGTATTCAAGTCTCGTAATCGTAGTGAGATATCAAGTTGTACTTTTAGGAAAAGTACGTTCAACTATATGAACGTGTTCCAAGGCAGATAATTACTTCTTCTTCTTTTTTTTTTTTTCAAACGATCAGATTATCTGTCTCTGCCCCCCCCCCCACACACACACACACCACATAGTCCATGGGCCAAGAGCCGAAAAATGGGTTGTTGGTACCACCCGAGGTGGCAAAACCTTTTTGGTGTCATTTTGTTTGTCGGACATAGATACGCTTATCAAGCTATGATAGCATTTCCAAATGAGTAGCTTAGTCATAATAAATGAATTTTTAACCAATTTGGTCTCGTTTTTATATCCCTATACTTCTGAATCGAAACTAACCGCTATACAAATACGAGCACTGCCTTCTGTATGTCCACAGGTGTTCTGTTGTAAACGCGGTGCGCTTAGTCTTCATTCAAGGCAGCGAAGGGAATATCCAAAGGGTTATGATGTCCACAGCTGTCACGCGGTGCGCTTAGTCTTTATCTAGAACAATGTACCGTTATCATATCTAAAGTTCCTAATAAAAGGGATTATCTATACTGTTTTTATACCACCCTCTCAACAAATACATCAGTTTTAAACAAAAATCACTCTGTTCATTTACAACATTATCAATTATAATGTATTGTAGTGTACCGGTACATTGTTTTTGCATAATCTTTCATTGTTGGATGGAAATAAAGCGACAGTGGCGTGGTATTAGCGTTTTCAACCCAGCGTTTTCACCGGAAAATGATAAATAATTGAAAAAGACGCTAAAATTCACGAGAAATTGCTTTTTTGTTGTTGTTGTTTTTAGATAAAGGGATATACACTGTATCATAAGCTTTGGATATTCCCTTCGCCATCTTGAATATTAGACTAAGCGCTGTGGACATCATAACCCTTGGATATTCCCTTCGCTGCCTTGAATAAAGACTAAGCGCACCGCGTTTACAACAGAACACCTGTGAACATACAGAAGACAGTGCTCTTCTTTGTATAGCGGTTGGTCTCGATTCAGAAGT
The DNA here is from genome assembly GCF_964275005.1 of Diadema setosum. Taxonomy (NCBI): domain Eukaryota; kingdom Metazoa; phylum Echinodermata; class Echinoidea; order Diadematoida; family Diadematidae; genus Diadema; species Diadema setosum. Next base: position 8,735,263 of record NC_092694.1, on the reverse strand, counting down.
ATAGGGATATAACAACGAAACCAAATTGGTTTAAAATTCATTTACTATGACTAAGCTACTCATTTGGAAATGCTATCATAGCTTGATAAGCATATCTATGCCCGACAAACAAAATGACACCAAAAAGGTATTGCCACCTCAGATGGTACCAATATCTGGCCTGGCCCATGGACTAACATACCAAGTTATACTTTCCAACAGCTTATTTTCAGAATATACATTCAGCAGAAGTGTAGCTTTAAAGGTAGGGGATACCTTTTACAGACCTCCCAAAATGCAGCAAAATATTAAATATGAACCTCAGGGGACTTGTTTAGGCCACTGCTGAGAAGTTTGGAAGCCAACAGTTATCTACAATTTGAATAATGCACAAAACTCAACTACTCAGTAGTTCTGTGTGTCAGCCACACTTAAGCCTTTTTGTTGCAGTCTTCTGTATTCTTTTAACTATAAACACAAATCTAAAAGTATAAGAGCTGATGTAATAACATAATAGAGTATGTGGCAAGAATGTATATAGAAATGTTTGTAAGTTTTGATGAACTTTCTTCACAAAATATACATGATGGACACACATGCAGTGCATGGGTCTGCAAAGGTAGCCTAGTAATGTACTGGAATTTACGGTGAGCCCCGAAAAAAATTCATTTCAAAATCTAACGGTCAATAAAAAAAAAGGTACTAAATGTTACCTTCCACTTTCAATACTTTATGGGAGTTTCTAAAATGATACTATCTTCAACATACCACTGTATTTATACAACTCTTCATTTAAGGCATGCAAATGGGATTCCCTACCTTTAAACGTGGTCATAGTGCAGTCGGCGTTTGAGTCATTTTTTTTTAATGGGTTAATTTTCGTTTGTACCGTAATAATTTTGCTTCATTTAGTTATTGTGCTCCACCTATTTGTATACCTTTGCTTCTGTTGATTTTTGTTATTCCTTTGCTGATAACATTCAAATTTCTTAACTGTTCTGCCATGTCAAGGGCCGGTTGTAGATGTTGCTCGCTCTTCGGCAACTCACCGAAATTCTCCGATCTGCGACTTATATGATGTTGGGCAGTTACGAATCCCGAAGCACGTGCTTGACCGCCAACGATTTTATTTCGACGGCAATCGGAAGTTTTTTGTCTTTAAGCAACGGTGTGTCCAACAAGGTAGTTAGCAGTGTTCTTCGTTTTCTAGTGTATTTTTTTTTTTTTTTTTGGTAGGCCTATTGTACGTGCTCTATGAGTCGCCGCTGTGATTGTTAGTGCCGTTACAGCGATAAAACTTAACTGATCTTATCACTCCGAATTCCTACTTCAGTACTTCTTTTATGCTTTTTGATGTGTGTGTTATTGTGTCCTGCGTAAGGGCGTGCGGCATTATTTGAACTACATAGAATTGAACAAAAACAAACATATAGTGTTGGTCGAGACTTAGTGTCAGGTTTCTGCTATTATTTGGTGAGATGATGAGAAACCTCTTATGAAGTTGGAAGAGCACGTAATTCCAAGAGGGATTCAATATTTATTTGATGTAAAATTGGTGTTGAAATAGCTGAGATATCAAAAAGAGAGCAATCCTAACAAAAGGTGGGACCGACCTCTTATTAGGATCGCTTTGTTTTACATTGTTTTGGTATGTCTCAGCCACTCCAAAACCGATTTTCATCTGATAAACTTTGAATTTCTCTTAGGATGGTATGCTCTGTATTATTTCATAAGTGGTTTCGTGGTATCTCGCAAAAAAAAAAAAAGTCAGAAACCCAATCTCCACCAATACTATACAATCCCTTTAACCTATATTTTCATTGAAAAAATTCAATGATTGAATTTAAATTGTAAAGTAGGTCTAAGTACGTATGGTGTGAAACCACGGAGGAACGCTTGTGTTCATTTCCTCATATTGCCTGCCTTCATAAATATGATATTATTCTTTTACACTTATTAAATTTGTCTATGTGTAAACAGATTGCCTGTCGACACCTTGCCGTGAAGGTTTAACTTGCGTTGAAACAATACGAGGACACTCATGTGAGCATCTATGATTATTCAATGATCTCTCAGTTACACTCACTTTCTTTGCATGCGATTTCCTTTAATCTTTGTGCACGCACCCAGTGTGCTTTATTTGTGTACACCATTCATAATTAACAGGTTTCTGTCAATGTCTGCTGTCAACCCTAGGTATAGATTGAGTTACTAATTTCATTTTGAAGTGTTTATGCCGCATAAAGCCGTATCATTTAGTATTCTTTAATATGCCATGCGGTTTCAAAATCAGCCTACATTGATAAGCAAAAGCGAATACAAGCAGAATTACAACATAGATCCATTGGTTTTATTTTGCGTGAAGCTTTTTTTTTTTCATTATCTGCTTTCATTCAAACAACGATATAAAAGCCTAGGTAACATACATATGGAAGCAAAAGAGAATCACATTCACTAGTACTAGCTGACCATGAATTTTTCACATGCGATATTAACTGCCCACAACATCACCATATTTCTGACTATTTCTCTTTTTTTTTGTTCCGATATGTTCTCTATTTCCTATCACTTCATGTCTATGGGTTTTTTTTTCTTTGCAATTCTAATAACTTAATTTTGATAAAGAAGAGCGCCAAATTGTTATCGGAACAGAGATTAATGACTAAAATTAATGTACTGTTACAGATGTAACTTTATTCAGTAGGTGCATGGACGTGGCTTTTATTCTATTCATTTTCTTGCTGCCTTGAACACAAAAAAAGAAGGGAGTAGGGCGAATTTACCCTTGACCCTTTACCAAAACCAGCACTGCCGTCTTATATTTAGCCTAATTCAATTTAGGCAGTTAGTGTGTCTGTCTGCTGTCTACTGATATATACGAGAAGCCGACAATTTACTCAATTTCCTATTTTTATACCCTTCCAAGCAAATGCGTTTTAAGTGAACTTTCATGCATAATAAATGACCTACGTATCACGAACCCTGTCTTGTATGTTGTCGAAAGCTTCAGGCACGTACATGATACAAAAATGATGCTAATGGCATTACTTTGCTTAATCATATTTGTGTAACCTACCTGCTTTCGGTCTTCAAGCGAACACCTATTATTAGATTTCAATTAGATTAGATTGCAAGACACCCCCAGTTGCGAGGGGTGCTTTTCGTTATTCTGAAGGTTCGATATTCGGAAGGTTCGTTATTCCGAAGGTTCGTTAATCCGAAACACACAAATTCCCTATACCTAGAGGTTCGTTAATCCGAAAATGAAAGAGGGTTCGTTAATTTCTTTCTTTTGCAGTAAGAAAAGGTTTTGCGTTTGGGAAGAATAAGTATTATAATAGAATAGAACAGATAAAATGTCAGCATTATCATGAGTTAATAAAATATACCTGAGCAAATCATATCTTTCGAATAATACGATAGATTCTTGAATAAATATGAATCTGATCATTCTAACTTAACTTCCTATGTAACACAAGACCTGAAAAATTTGCAGATTCATAAGCTTTCAAACGTGTTTCACCAATTTTCAATTATATCAGTATTATATTATACACATCCGCACAAATGCAGGAGTTTAGAAAAACATAAGAAATCCAACATAAATGACGGACAAACACGTAAAATTAATCATAAAAACGAAGAAATGTTATATGACTATAGGAATGGCAAAGAAAACATGTCGATGACGACAAAAATACAATTAGGAGGGTGAAAAAAAAACATGGGCAGCCTATACAAAGCATGATAAATAATGAATTTTTACAAATGAGCGAGAAGAAAAATTGCTGCAATAAAACTTCCTTGATTTCTCTTGTGATAGAGCTCAAGTTGTAAATGATTTGAATGGTCATGGGTAGATTATTTCATAATATGTAACTACAGTGACGAACAGACTATGCATGCTTTTAAGAATTTGGTATTGGTTTGGGCAGCAATGTTATCATTGTTATGAACATTGCAATAATGCTCTCTTGACACACTTTCAGGAAATCGGTTCTGAATGGCTTTATCAATTCAAGCTACAATGTTGTTGTTTTTTTTTCTTTTCAATGATCATTTAAACGACATATTTTTATACTGATTTGTTGTGCCACTCTGTTAAATCAATCATTCTTCCCCCCCCCCCCCAACAAAATACAGGCTCTATTCTGTAGAGTCTGGTGTCTTTTCAAGTCCAATTCACCCACATCATAAGATAATAACGAAGTGAGGTTGAATGATTGTTTTATGCAATACCATATAATGTCTCGGGTATATTTGCAAAGATTCTGTTATTTTTTCATTCTAATCTCGCCTTTATGCACTGGAGCAAAGAGAGTAAGAAGTAATTAACAACTACTGACATTCCGTGTTTTAATTTTGGATAAAGCTGTGTCTTCCAAAGCCTGGTGTAGTAGAGACAATAATGCGCATATAGGGAAAATTTCGCCTGAATATTTTCCTGCGAATTAAATTGAATAATAAACTGAATTGAGTTGACTTTATTACCAATTCATGGAGGGGGAAAACCGTAATTAGCAGAGATGGTATCCATAGAGGTGCATTTACAAGTAGGTACACAAATAATAGTAAAATGCAAAAAAAAAAGGGAGAAACTTATATACGGCTTAAAAAGAAACAAATTTCATGTATAGAAAAAAAAATGCATATAAAATAATACAAGATATATGGAACAAGCGATCCTGAACAGGTGAATGGTTCTCCTTCTTTATCCACAGCATACCTTCCCTTATATAGTACGAAACTTTAACTAACATCAATATTAGGGACGATATCCATTGTTTTAATAGTGCAGCTGTATTATGTATATAGCTTTTTGTAACATTTTTCATTATTTCCTCTTAGTTCTTTATACAATGTTATAGGGTGGACTAGAAAGTTTCCGTTCATCTTGGGCTTTGCTTTCACTATTGTTAATATAAGTTGCAGAGTTATCGAACGCCTCAAAGTCGTTGAAGTTATCACTCACCTTTAGATTTGTAACCCATTTTAGAATATCAGTGTTTCGCTGACTCTGTACACTAAATTTCTGTAATATATTAGACTGTAACTTTGTTAACTTAAACTTGTTATTAAATCGTTTATATCGAAACTAATCTCGGCATGCCAGTGGGGGCTAGATAAATTACATGATAAACATAATCATATATATATATATATATATATATATATATATATATATACTTATATGTATATGTACTATATACATATATATATATATATATATATATATATATATATACATGTACATATATACATACAGTATGTGTGTGTGTGTGTTCATACATAATTTACATAATTCAAAAGTTCTTGTTGATATTGCCAAAGGTATCAACACCACGGATCATAACGAACCCGAGGAAAGAGAGCAGAATGCAAAGTTGCAGGGAATCCACAGCAGCAGCGATGGTATAGTAGTAGTTCGTCAAGGCATTTCTTGGCTTCCATTGAGTGGCCAGTCGTGGGACATTTACCAGGCGTCCGTGCTTTGCCGACAGCTCGGGTTTCCGGGCGTTCTTCACCCCTATAGCCTAGATGGGCGAATCTACAATAATCCAAGTGCATCCCTAATCATGCAGTTTCGCTGTGTTGGCGATGAAACCAGTCTAGCAGCGTGCGAGAGTTACGTCGACAGTACCAATTCGACGGCAGGAAATGATTTCGGAAGCGATAGGAACTACTTGCTGGCAGGAGTGGCGTGCCGTTCCCACGACAGTGAGATTTGATCCACTTAGTATTTTTATGTTTGTGTGTGTGTGTGCGTGTGTGTCTGTGTGTGTGTGAGCGCGCACATGTTTGTTTGTGTGTATATGTTTGTTGCCTTGGAATATCTTTTGATATGCTTATGTTTCACTTTGGTGTTTTTTTTTTCGAGAGAAATGCAGACAAAAAAACACAATCACACCATAGAAGATGCAAGCACATCCTCTAAAGTATGACACATGAAAAAAAAAATGCCTGTATAAAATCACAGCGAAATTGACTATACAATAGTATAGGATGAATAAAATACCACATCTGCTTAATCAAAATACGATAAGACCATCGCAATTTTTACAATTGTCATATACTTATTTCATTAACACAGAGATGATACTAGTTTACTTATCTTCGTAAACATACCGGTATATTCCACATTTCCATGCCATAGTACACCAATGTAATGCAAGCTGCTTACTATGTCGACTTGGTCAATTCGGAAGCGAGGATTCATACATTCATGCCATTGTGTTTTATCGACAGGTGTCATGAGAACATGGATAAATTCAATCTTTCAAATTAATATTGCCACATCCACGTAAATAATCATGGTATTTCACACGTTTCAAATAAGAATTCAGTTTCACTTGTACTTAGTAAGGATATATTAATAATGATACCGTCGCAGAGAGGTATATTTTTCCGACAATAACATTTCTAACATACAAATGAAGTAACATTCTTATTTCAAACGTGTACTAGGTGTGTCGGCATAAAGCTGGACACTGGTAAAGGATAAAAGATCGTTTATATTGTAGGCAGTGAAACTCTACAGTGAACACTCTGATCTAAACCCATAAAAAGTTTAAGCAAGTTTCTTGGTAGAATCTTTCGCTATATTGCAAGCATATGAAATGGGTCAAGACGGGTTCTCAAACCCTTACCAGAACTATGTTTTCACTTTAAAGTGATAACAAAAGGTACGTGATTGAAATAAGAGCGAGTTAGGAGATGCGGTTTCGCAGAAAATGGAGAGAAGAGGATATTAAGATAAAGGTCACTCACGCGTGTTGCGCAGAATTTCATTGAAAATATGTTCAGTCACAATTTGTTTTTTCAATTGCGTGAAGATAAAGAGAAATTATCTTTTATTTGGGATTTTGTTAAACATTCAAGGAACACATAGTATTTTTTATTCAGTTTGACACTCTTCAAGGTGACAAACATTATACGCAAGGGTCGACATTGATTAACTCTTTTGACTCTATTGTATTTTTTCCCTTACAGATGCCTTAACGGGCACCGGTCCTTTAGGTCTGGAGAGTTATGCTGTCTCCGATTCACAACTGTCCGCATCAAGTGAGTATGACGCAGATCACGGGGCGAAAAGATGCCGACTCAACCTGGTCAGTGAGGGTAGACTGAGAGGAGGGTGGTCGCCTCGTTTTGAAAATGTTTACCAGTGGATACAGGTAATTAATTATCAGTTTTGTGTCTACGGCTCTGTGATTATGTACACTATGATGTTCTCTTAAAACACTTTGCGGGTATCTTGTAGCAAATACAGTGAAATAAGTCAGTCAAAAGTTCTCGGCAATTGGTAGGATCACTGTCGAGACAACTTTCTAAAACGCGTTTTTTTTTTCTTTTCAAGCTGAATCATTCAAGCTGAATCACCCTTTTAACATCTCTCTCTCTCTCTCTTTCTTTTTTTTTTTGGGGGGGGGGGGGTGGCTGAAGATATCACACCTGATAAGCAACCTTGCAATCAATATTAATGATGACAATATCATTGCAATAACGGCCACACACACACACACACACACACACACACACATGATTATCATCATCATCATCACCAATTTTTGCCCGACTATACGTTCCATTCCAACTGATTATAATTTCATAATTTCTGACTGATAGTATTCTATTCCATCATTACTTTGAATCTTGTTTTCGATTTATTGTTAATACATGCATTTGTCATTACCTGTTATCATCCAAGCCGGTCTGTAAAGTAGACTGTAGTGTCATTAGCGTCATCTGCGTCATGCATGACCTGAAGAGTTCAACATTCACACTGTGCGGATTATTACGTATCCCCTAGCTCCTTTCCCAACTTCCTCTTCCACAGGTGAATTTCTTGACCCCTTACCTCGTCGTTGCCGTGGCAACTCAGGGACGCCAGGACTACGGTCAATGGGTACGAACCTACAAGGTGGCCTTCAGCTTGGATGGAACAACCTTTGATGTTGTTCGGGACAGCTCTACCATTCCCGGAACACACAGTGTGAGGATTAACAGTCCTGGCCTTTTTTTTTTTTTCATTTCTTTAAACAACTGAATACTGGAAGCATAAATTGTCATTGTCGGGTTTTCCAGGTTCGGCGAGTGCAGAAATGTTGCAAGAACACATCGTTAAGACTCCTAGAAAATCTGACTTTTGGTTTCAAAATCTTTTTTCCGTCGTCGCTAGAAAAGAAAGCACCGAACGTGATTTTACAGAAATGAAACAATTTTCCTTCATGTATAATTATGTATGCCTTGTTTTGTTCTGCATAGGTATTTAACTCATAAAAGAAGACCGCACAACCTATAGAAGTATTGATATTATGAGAGTCAAAAATCGATTGCGTGTTTACTCTTCATCGCAAAATAAAATTTTGTGGATTTATCTTAATAGATCTTTATTATACCGTCTTAATATCATGATATTAGGAAGTGTTTATCCCTGTAATCTAGCTATTCACTGCCAGTAGTTCGCTGAAGTCAAACCTAACTTTTGTGTTAAAACACAAATTCAATAACGAAAGAAAAATGCAGGTCCCATAACGAAAGTGGTCTGTGTTTGGACGGCTTGTCCACACTTCCATCTTCCACTATTTTATCTGCATTCAGCTATTTTTGGACTAACTGAAGTTATATCAAATTCAGTGTGCCGTCGTCGCTGGATGCGAAGTCGCAATCTGTGGAATGCGCTCCGCTCTATAGCAAAATAAAGATAATCTCACGTAATTTCATATCGTAGCACAATGACATATCACTTGAATTATACCTGATTCAGAAGGCATGAAAGGAACGGCATAACTCTAACGAATTTGCCAACGGAAAATGTGTTCGTCATAAGAATAAATTAAACGTATCTGAAAGAAAAGCCCTATAGGAATAAAGCTTAGTAGCTTAAAAAGAACAATGACTGAAACTAGTTAAAGTAAAAGGCAAAGTTGAAAGAAACTTGCGTCACATTTGTAAACTTGTTAAGGCTTTGCAGTGCTTTTTTAACATCACTGTATCGTGCTCCGTGGTCGAGAATCCTTATCCACAAAGAGTCAGTTACATTCTAATAACTTTGAAAGCATATGGGGAAAAAAACCACACACACACAAACAATTTAGACATTAGAAGAAAAAAAAAAGAAAGTCGTTGCATCATAGTAAGAAATGATGACTCATTGGATATACGCAATCAAACGTATAGAGAGACCAAACAGTTTTCCGTTTTTACTTTAAAGAACTTTTAAGGTTGTTAAACTCCGGTGAAATTTTGTCAAGGAAAATGCAATCAGCGTTCGTTTCATATCTCGAACATTAGAAACTACTTCACAATATTCTTTCATATGAGATTTGGAAATGTCCACACTTTGGTAACCTTTTCCTCTTCTCAATATTCAGTTTTTCGTCTCGTGTTTATTTTGAAATGAAGATCTTTACAGGAAACTGGGATCGCAACACCATTGTGACCAACCAGCTTCCCGTACCCGTCATCTGTCAGTACGTGCGCATTTTGCCTCTGACCTGGGAAGACCACATCAGCATGCGCATGGAGCTGTACGGAGAAGGCCCAGTGCACTAAAAGTACAATCGGCTGGGATAGCAAAATACTGTGGAAGAAACATAACAAACAAGACAAACAAAAGGAATGAAGAGTCTAACACTAGACCCTAGCAAGGATATGCGGCTAAATGGAAAGCACATATTCCCGTTGTTATTGCATCTAGTGAAAACATAACACTTTCTATTTGTTACTGCCCAGGTTAAAAACCCACAAAAAAGTCCAAATTGATTTTCTTTATTTCTGCACATTTCAAAATCGTAAGTGCTAAACGTTGAAATGTTGTTACTGGTTGAAATTGGGCCATTCACTAAAAGAAAGTGCTTAAAATAAGAGAGAGAGAGAGAGAGAGAGAGAATGTTATAAGAAGCCGTTTCATAGAAAAAGGAGTAAGAAGGATCACTCAGTTACGTTGTGGAAAAGCAACAATAGAACTTGTTTTATTTCACAGGGAAAAGGGCGCCTATCCGGGAAAAAAAAATAATGATATAATGTGTCCATAAAAAATGCTAAGATCCCGATATTTGTTTATTTTTTGTTTTTGTTTTTAAGATGCTTAATTTTGAGAATAGGTAAAGAAGAAAATGTATAAATCCCCCCGCCCCCCCCCCCCACATAAGACCATTTTTTGGTCCACATGCTATGAAAAAGTTTCACCCTAAAACGCCCAGAAAGTATTACGCGTATAAGGGCTAAATGCATTCGTACGCGCACGGATCAAAATTCCCAATCCGTACGCTATATACACACACGCCCTAGCTACGTGCACAACGCAACGCCTAGGTACATACTACCAGTATAATGTACATGTACTAGTATACTACATGTTACAGTACGTATAGAACTTATAAGTAGCAACGCAGCAGGCGCCTACGGCTACATGATGACTGCTCGAGAAAAAACACGCTTCGCCAGTATGTTGTTTATTGTACTAGCAACGGCAGTGGTTATAGAGCCGGCTTGAGCTCGGTAATATAAACCTCACCACCTTGAGTCTTCGGTTATTTTCTCATTTAATGGCGTGGTAGCAGCGCTGGATCGAATCTACAAGCCAGTATAGATAAGCTCGCGTTGTACCGAAACTGAGGAAATCTCGCTGTGTATAGATATAGGCCCAGAGTTCAGCTGTAATTTGTTGTGATAACGACAGGTATTTATCTTAGGTTTGGAAGTTGTGGTTTGGTTAGTCCCGTGCATTCATTATGCCGTATGCGCCAGCGAAAAGGTGCAGCCCTATTAACGGGTCCAAGTCCGCGCCCCCAGTGCCGACGAAGTGGCACGAATCGGTCCTACCAACGCAAGGGTTGTTTTCCAGCTCGGAAATCTGTAGTGTAAAGTCTACTAGTAAGATTGCTAGTCCTGATTCCACCCCTTACTTTCTCGAAGAGAAAGATGATCAAGTGGTTCGTGTGAGTTTGAAAAACGGTTCATAGTTCAATTTGATAGGCGAGTCAATGATTGCTGAGCTTGAATGCAATGTGCACGTGGATGAGTACACTGAACAGGTTGAAGATGAACAAGAATGCAGTGTTTTAGGCCTCACAGAGTTCAGTTTATCTTGCAATGGCCTTCAGCTACAATAATTGATCAAGGTGTTGTGAGTAATCTTGAGGCTGACATTGTGGCAGGTATGCCATTCACGGAAAAAAAAAATGACATCCTTGTTCGACCAGCAAGAAGGCTTGTCACATTTGGATCCACTTTCCAGTATGATAGTAAAGTTCCAAATACAGGTACATCATCTGTTGATGTGAGCTGCCCCTTCCTGAACATAGTGATCATGCTCATTGTCTCATTTCTGGTAATAGTGGTGAGAAGTTGAATGATGATAGTGTGAGCTTTTCTGATGTTAGTAGTGTCAGATAACAGTCACAGCCCTGAGGTATTAGTTGCCAGTCATTTTGGTTACTTCATTGAGCATCCATGTGTGCTTGGTGAGACTTCTGCTCGACAAATATCCTACGCCCCAGGTCACCTGGTTAGCCATGCTGGTGATCGCAGCCTGACAGACAAGAGTCTCCTGCTCGATGATGACAGACTTCCTATCACCGACGATGACCATCCAGTCCATTGGTATTCACCCCTACTGACTACCGTCCTGTTGCTCCTGGCGGTTTGCTGATCGTTCATGATGAGCTCTAGCACGACTGGTTCACATCACTGGCTGTCAATCTATGGTCAACGATGATCGTGCCCTGGTCGCTGGTTACGATACTGCTCTGAGGTGTCTCCCACCTCCAACGCCACCTGACAACGTCCCTGCCAGTGGCGTATCTAGGGAAAACGGCGCCCGGGGCAAGCGCGGAAATTTACGCCCCTAATTTCTGAAAAAGTGTTCAACCCCAACCCCGTCCCGGTAGGGAATTTATGCTTTTTCATATATGCTTTTTCAAGCACTTGACAGTGGTCTTTTGAGAGTGATTTAAAGATAATAAAAAGTTTTGGTACCTCAAAAGTTTCCCTGAATTTCCGTGTTTCAGGTTAAAGTATCTATCATATAACTAACACTGTGAGACTTACTCGCCCCAAAGTGCTCTCATTTCTTAGTAATCATGCAATTAACTGCGACCAGCAGCCCCATACGCATAGCGTAATGGGGCTTCGCATTGTAGCATTCAGGATCATGACAGATTTAGTATCGCGGGTAAATATCAACTTAAAATCCACAAAATTTTTCAATTTGAAGACTTACCAATTAAGTTGAAGTCTTGAAAAGAGGCTTCGGGCAACGTTTGGTTCTGCCAATAGTCCCTTTCTGTTCGAATTGATGACTGAATGTGACTCTGTCGAGAGGACCTTGGGAGAGCTACGTACACTGATTACAACGACCAGCGCATACGCACACATCACATGCGAACAAATTTCAAATCCATGAACGGATAAGATGTTTGTGTGCGCATGCGCTGGCCGTCAATAACAACAGTGTAGCTCTCCCTTTTGGCGAGCGAGCGCAGCGAGGGAGCCGAAAATTTTGTATTTCAGCTTACAAAACATGGAATTCTTGTCATTTTTTTTGCTTATTAAATCTTACAATTCTAATCATGATATAGTGACGGCCTCATAACGATTTATACCAACAAACAGAGGACTTGAAAAAAATACTCTAAATTAGTACGAGCGAGTGAGCCGAAATTTGTATATTTCCGCGTCATCATTACGTTTTGTTCTTATCTCTTAGCGCCCCCTCCCCCATGTTCGAAACCGTTGGCGCCCTCCTTTGATCCAATTGGCGATCGCTTCAGAACGAAAGAAATTGCAGGCGCTGCTCCGTGTAACATTTTGCCTGCTAAATATAAAATGACATTATTGTGTGAACACAATATACATTGTCATTTTGTCCGCATCATCAACATGTTTTGTTTGTTTGATCTTGTTTGATTTGGTTTTCTGCCCCCACCCCGTCCGGGCGAGGGTTTCTTCTTCTTCTTCTTCTTCTTCCTTTTCTTCTCTTTTTTTCTTCTTCTTCTTCGTTTTTTCGTTTTTGGCGCCCCAAGGAGTGGCGCCCGGGGCACGTGCCCCCCTTGCCCCCCTCCCCCCCCCCCCCCTTGATACGCCACTGGTCCCTGCACTCAACGACCATCCTCCGTATGTCGTGTACTGGGTAACCTAGGTCGCATCGAGGCCACTCCTTGCTCTCGCGATTTAGGTTCTACAATTTCCCCTGGCCAGCACCCCCACTATTTTGGACATGGACCGCTGTGGACTGCCTTTGTTTTGTTTCATTTGCTTTTATTGTTGTCATTTCAGTTCAACAGTGTATTATTATGTATTGATGTGTGTGGAATACATGCTGTTTTCTTGATTTTGGTAGAACAGATATACTAGTGTTAGGTGTGTTTGTTCGAGTTCCTTCTGATTTAATCCATCAGCTAATTTTGTATCCATGTTTCCTTCCATACAGTGTATGTATTTATGTATATGTACCTATGCTGTGAATACATAAAAAAAAAATCAGATTATTGTTCATTGCCTTAGCATAGATATACTGTATAGCGGGAACGGAAGGTAGATAATTATGCACATTAATTTTGTGTTTTAGTGAACATTGAGGTGATCATCGACTCCTGATTTATCAGTTGATTGCTATGTCGTCCCCTTGTGGTGTCTCTTCATATTTAGGTCGTTTCTTTTATTACGGAGAAAAATGAGACGGACGACAACCATTTCTGTCTTATACAATGTTATGTAGCGGAAATTGCATTTTTTTTTTCCATTTAACATACAGTGCACTCCCGTCACAACGAACACGGTTATAACGAAATTCCTGTTACAACGAAGTAAAAATTCAGGCCGCAATGGTATCCACACTGTGTATTTTGAGTGTTTATTTGTTCGGTTATGACGAAATTTTGATCTAACGAAGGAAAACTTCCCGATCCCGAAGACTTCGTTATAACGGGAATCCACTGTACCAATACAGTCTGTATTAGGAAGTGTGTTTGATGTGCATAAAGGCTTTTATGCAGCATTTTATGTGATTGTTTATAATTGAGTCATGATAGCTGCTAATATTATTGAGTATCTAAATGTGCGTGGTTTGAGTACACATAGGTTTTTTATTTTTTAAAATGAGCTGTTTTATGACCCATTTATCGGATATTTATAGCATGGTACAATGGTATTAGGATTTATTAAAATGAACTTTCATGTACATAACATGTACGTGTCATTTTTTTTCATATCTTGCTCTGATATTGTAGTAAATGTAGAAACATTCAAGGTTGATAGCTGATCCGGATTTATGCATCATTTTGTATAGGTTTGAAAATAAAGTTTTCATGCATTATTGTGTGTCTTTGTTTATGCCAACCATGTTGATTCTAGGTGTATACATACACACACACACACACACACACACACACACACACACACACATATGTAAATACATACCAACACATTCATACACATACTCACACATGACCTACGTGTACATAGTCTATAAATAAATACTATGCACGTTTGTTTGGATTCAGACATACACGTACAGTACATGTATGTTCCATGTTCTCGATTTTGAATTGTTGCCGGACGTGTAATACATGTACATTGTACCTTTTGATAGGAAAGGTTCTGTCAGCCACTTTAGTGTAACCAGCATTGTTACAATATGCTTCAGCTGTACTGATTGTCGATTTCTTATGCCTATTGTTGTGATTGTACCTCCCTTTTTGTTGAATCTTGTTGGTGAATGTATCACATTGGATGTGATATACTTGTATTCCTACTTAGTGAAAAAATATAGGCTTGTTCCACCAATATTATATGATAATCGTGGTTATACCTCACTCTTGTGTACAACACATTGTAGGATTTATCAAGGTTAACACACTCTGTGCTGACTGTTTATGCAGTTTTAATTAAGGAAATGAAAATGTTGTGCATGGTATACTGTATGTATGTATTGGAATATGCAGCATCAAGTTTGCCAGCATATATGTTTTCATTTTGCTAGGGTTTTATTTAACTGATCGGGACAGTGAATATAACTTGTGTAAGTATTTTGGTCAGGCATGTTTTACCTTTAAGCCAAACAGCAATTTCTGTTCAGTGTTTACTGGATGCCCAGCTTTTGTTTACTGGCTCTCCACTTTGTATCTTCACTGTATAAGAAAGGGGATAATGAGTCAGAAGAAAGGGAGACATGAGACTGAGGTGTGTGATTATGATATTTCATTGAGGGTTAATTGTGTTATTGTGTAATACAGGTGTTCGTAAGATTTTCGCCATCTGTTTCCTATAGTATTAGGTACTGTACACAAAGTGTGAATGTCCAACATTGTATATGTCATGAAACGGATACATTGTATTTGTAAGTTCACTTGTATTGCACCTACATTTACGTGATTTTGCATCAAGCTTGTGTCTGGGACTCTGGGTAGTACTTTGGCCTGCCACTTTGTTTTCATCAGTTTATAAGATAAACTTGCCGGTTTAGATTAGTGCATTTGTAAGCACCAGTCAATGATATTTTTATATCCCAGGTGTTGATTGCTGAAGTAAGATTTCATATTTTATTTCACAGTTCTTTATGTACTTGATATGGGTATAAATCTGTTAACAATGGTTAAGAACATGACATATGTCTGTGAATGAGGAACACAAGCGTTATGTTGAGTGTTCAAGTCGAGTTTACATGCATTTTGAACTATAATACGCACTTCCCGGTGCATCGATTAGATACGTGTGTAAAGAGGGGGAAAGTAAAAGGCAGCCACGTCACTATGTTGTTTATTGTTGTACTTGTTGATGTTAACGCCATCTAACGGCAGTGGTTATAGAGCCGATTTGAGTTCGGTAATAAAAACCTCACCACTAAGTACTTCGACTCTCTTGTTATTTTCTTATTTACTGGCGCTCTGTTGATAATTGGTAGGTACTCTAACACTGAACGTTTTAATAGAGTATGCATTTTGTTATTCGTACGTCAATCTTATTCATACTGAAGTAACAAATGCACAAGCTATCTAACTTGATGACCTCTTTCAGTAGCCCCAAATCATCTAGTTTCAGAATCCGCCCGAAGTAAATTGATACCATATTCCAGTAAAATTTGACGAGCCTTCGATTGTACACCCAGCCCTCGAAATCGGGAAATTTAGCGAAATCTCCAAAGGGAAGATGAAAACATGGATATTTCAATGCCAGAAGTGCTATCCTTTCCTCTCATATCTAGTATCATTGTGCGCAAAACATTTTAAAGTTTTAAAAACCGCTCGAAGGTTTTCGTAAAAAGTAACTTGCTTGACATAATTACAGTTAACTAGCAGCACCCTTGGAAATCCACGGGTCTGAGGACCTCATATTTGTTTAATTCATGAGATATTCTGTCGCCGCGTGTTTATTAGTTAAAAAGAAAGAACTTTACTATTTTCTCCTTCCTTCCTTTGCATCCTCTTCTACCCATCCACTGCGGACCCGGACCATAGAATGGGACTTTAAAATAGCCCCGCTTGCTTTTATCACAGATCAACTTGGGTTTTGAAATATTAGCAACACCCGTGGAAATTCGAGGGTTGTTTTCTTGCCTCCCCCCCCCCCAACTCACACAAAAACCTCCGGCACCAACATAATACCCATGGTAAGCCATGGATTGTTTTCTTGCCCCCCCCCCCCCGACACACTTTTGACTACAAAATAAACAATGATAATTAAAAAAAATCGGAAAATGTTCCCTAAAATGCTTATGACTTCCAGATTTTTGCCAAAAGATTCTTCCCGTCGAAACACGGGGGAGGGGGGGGGGGGGGGGGACATTTGCCCTGCATATTTCCCCCTCCCCCATGCCATTCACCCTCAGTCTCCCCGCCCGTTGAAAAAAATACATGAGCCCTTTCTGGCCCCCACGCACACATATCTTTTCTCCTCATTAGAAAGCTGAAAAGAGGCGTATGTCATGAATGATATTTCTTTTACCACATTTTCATTAAAAACAAATCCCACCCAACGACAATCCCATCTAAGTTGGTTGTCGTCCGTTCCTAATGTTGGTGCACTTGACTGATGGATGGATCATTACACATACATAGACACACACACACACACACACACACACACACACCTTTTGGTTCATTAAAAAGATACAAATTGGTTATATCATCATTAAATTTTATATTTCTTTTCCCACATGCTTATTTGAAAAACAAAACTGCGTTTTTTCTAACCATCTGTGCCCCTTCAACCCAATGACAATCCCATCTATTGTTGGTTGTTCCTGAAATACATTATTTTGATGGATCATTCATCGTTTTTCCTCCCTCTCTCTCTCTCTCTCTTTCTTTCTGATGTTCTTTCACTCCCACTCGATAACACGAGTCTGTATAGACAAAACCAGACCTTTCATAGAACCACCCGTTCACGTGACTCGGAATTTTGTTGAATTTGTTTTACTTCATTTTTATATATATTTCGTGTTTGTTTTCATCATTGGGATTGTGAGTTTTGCGTTTACTTTTTTTTTCTTTAGAATTGTCCCTGAAAAAACGCACACTAACTATTCCACTGCTCAGTTGTACAGGATATAAATAATGTGTGTGTGTGTGGTGTGTGAGAGAGAGAGAGAGAGAGAGAGCGAGAGAGAGAGAGAGCGGCAGAGAGAGGGAAAATTTCCAGAGAATGTTTTGTTTCCTCTTTCTTTGTCTGGCTTTCTTTCTGATAATATTTTTCCCCATTCAAGAACATCTATGTGTCTGCATCGAAGAATTAAAGCCTTTTAGAGAATCACCTGTTCATCTGACTGGGCTTGTTGTTATTTCTGTTTTGTACTTCATATTTCTATTTTTTCTATTTCTTATTTTATCAATTTTCGTGTTTTGTTTTGTTTTGCTTTGTAATTTTTCTTGTCTTGTCTTTTTTTGTGAAGAATAGGGCAGAGAGGTGTTTGGGTGTGCAGTGAAAAAAACAACAACAAAAATGAACAAAATTACTCTATAGGGAGGAATAAAGGGAAGGGAAGAAAAAAAGTTAATTCGTCCATGACACACCGCCGACATGTGATCATGGAGGCGTCTCACACCTCCCCTGTCATTGCCTGTGTACATATTCATACAATGTTACTGTATACAGTATCCATCCCGAGCACGCAGGTGAATCGCCGAGTAAAATCTCGCAATTAGTCTCAGATCATGTACACAGACAGTTTTAATGACCAACACAACGATTCTACAACATGCCCGTCACAACAACATCCTTATATATTCAGTGAGGAATTCTGTGAATTTAATTGTTTAGAATTTGATAAAATACCAACGCTTAGGTTAGCAATGGATGTCCAGTATACAGCAACATTCTAACCGGCTGACCCAGCGTGCTCATTCCCCATAGAGTACACCGAGCAGTAGGGCCTTCTGAGTACACGAATGGACTCGTCTGTTCTTCGACGAAAATCTGCGATCACTTTCTCCTTCGCAGATGAAGACTTAAGAATATAGACGCCCTCTGCCACTCTCCATTGTATTGGAATCCGCTTTGTCCTCCACACAACCTGCATCCAACTCCATACAGACGAAGCAGTCGAGGGCATTTTTTTTTTGTACAGCTTGTACGGCAGTCCATTCTGACAAGGGAACGAGGCGTTACGTGCCATCTGTACACTGTCTCCGACTGATTTTCCTTAAATGAAGGCGGCGTCTAGCTGAACGGGTCATCAGGAAAGTCGGGGGGGGGGGCACTCACTGGCCACACCTCGAACCCCTCGCTCGAAAAACTTGTATAAGTGTCACGAAGATGATTGTCAAGATCATTCTGAGAACATTTCAGTTGAGATTTAGTACAGAGCATCCGCAGCATCATCGTCAAAATCAGTCCATTCACGCACATCTGACATTTATTGGCCATCTAACACGAGAGCGGCACTCTGCCTTCTCCAAGACTTCCTTGTCATGAATCTCTGGCAGCTTGAGCGGTTCAGGGACCCATCGCAATGGATCTTACTTTGGTGTGTACACAGGCCTCGTGTTCCCTTGAAATAATATCTGCATATCTAGCATATGCAATTATAATTATATACATCTTTAAGGACGCCTTTAATTCCTTTCTTTAAGCTTTGTCGTTGCTCCCTGCACATCTGTTGCCAAGGTCTAACTCCGAGGGTCTATTTTCTTTTTACTTTATAGGCTCGCCTAAAAAGCTATATCGTTACACCGACTGATAAACTCTATTTATTATTTATCTTTTATCCAGGGATAGATCGTACATCCTGCTACTAAGCGGTGCAGATTTTAGATTTAGTAAATGAGTTTTGTGTCGCCCTGGTTACCAGAGTAGTACGTGACATTTGTTGGCAATTAGTTACTGTTTTTGTTGTTATTTCTTATTTTTATGCGTGTGTACGTGTGTGCGTGTGATTCAACGGTAGCTAGGATAATCTAGGCAGGTTTTGTTGAGCGCTTGGTGATTGCATTTTGATAGAGGAAGAGACATGCTAGAAAATTTGAGGAAGGGCTGAAGATTGCTTGAGATAACGTCGACATGAAGGCCATCTCCGGGTAAGCAAAAAGACGTATACCTTGATTACATTCTAGTTATTTTGATACTGCCATGGTTAATTTGCATGATTTTAAGGAGTTAGTATCCTAAAGCGTTTCAGCCTTACCCTGGAAAGCTATGTAAGAAATATATAGGTAAGTCATACTTGTTGCAGCAACCCCAATCGCAGATCTTTGGAAGGTTTACCGGGATGTCGATCATGTCATGTGCCAATGGAGGTGCCGAAGTGACAGGATTGTGTAGTCTCTCTTATGTACAATGACAGTGTCCGTATGAATTATTTGTTGATCAAAACAATATCCCCCCCCCAAAAAAAAAAAAAAAAACCTTCACCGATAGATCAGAAAATATTAATATCAAGACATCACAGAGTCAATTACCTTTATCATGCGGATTGACATTAACAAGTAGTTATACTGATGTAAATTCTTCTCATTCATCCAGTCGAAGTACAAGATCACAGATTAGTTGAATCAAGTAACTGGAAATAAACTCACTGTTTGCGACGTTTCGCCAATTATGAATTGGCTTCTTCGGGCGAATGAAGCTCCCGATGATGGAATGGCCTTTAAATAGTGCGAGATTGTGCAGAGCGCACTGGACCTTGTCCAGCGCGCGAAAGACGGCTTGGGATTTTGCGAACGGCCCGGTCCCACGCGTTACATCGATTCCCTCATCAGAAACAGTAAATGTGGTTAAGACATGTCTTAGTCGGGATAACAGCTGGAAGGATCGTACTTCACTTTCCATAGATCAGATTGTTGAAGCGTTAGGAGTTTGTTTAGGAACAACCTATTTCTCCTTCAACAGCAAGCACTACATACAACAACATGGTTGTGCTATCGGTTCACCAGTTTCTCCCATAGTAGCTAACATTTACATGCAAGAATTTGAGACCACAGCACTAAGTACCTTCTCTGGACAAAAAACCACGTATCTGGCTCCGTTACGTGGATGACACTTTTGTCATCCTCCATGAAGAAGAGAGTGCGTCTTTCTTCGGTCACATCAACTCCTTGGACACGCACATTTCCTTTACACAAGAAACATGCAAGGATGGACATCTGGCATTCCTAGATGTTGAGGTTCACGTCGATTCAGATGGTACCCTC
Organism: Diadema setosum; assembly: GCF_964275005.1. Taxonomy (NCBI): domain Eukaryota; kingdom Metazoa; phylum Echinodermata; class Echinoidea; order Diadematoida; family Diadematidae; genus Diadema; species Diadema setosum. The sequence continues at coordinate 8,714,654 of NC_092694.1, read as the reverse complement.
TCCACTTCAGTGTACAGAAAACCGACCCATATACGGACCAATATCTTAATTTCCAGTCACATCACCCCTTGGTTCACAAACTTGCAGTCATCAGGACCCTCTTCCACAGAGCAGACACTAATAGTTCACAGTCCACCTGAGGTTGAAAAAGAAAAGACCAACATAAAAAACGCCTTAGCTGGATGTGGATACCCAGACTGGGCCTTCTCTAAAGCCGACACCCCGAAACAACCTAACAAGAACACAAGGAGAACCCACGGTGTACAGGGACGGAAAGTCACCATCACTATCCCGTACGTGTATGATCTGTCGGACAAGATCAAAAGGCTGTTTCAGAGACAGGGCATCACTACTGCTTTCAAGCCCCACAACACATTAAGGCAGAGATTAGTCCACATCAAGGATCGAGTCGCCAAAGAAAAACAGAGAAACGTAGTCTATGGCATCCGATGTTCCCAGGAGGATTGCTGTGACTTCTACGTAGGGAAGACCCAACAATCACTAAAAGCTCGCATGAATCAACACAGAAGACCCAGTAACTCAGAAAGCATTCCGGATTCAGCAGTATACACACACATCAACGCCAGCCAACACTCATTTAACACCAATGAAGTGATTATTCTGGATAGGGAATCCAGGTGGTTTGAGAGGGGCGTCAAGGAAGCCATCTGGGAACGTGTGGAGAGACCTACACTTAACAAGAGAGGAGGTCTCCGCTTCAATTTATCGCACGCGTGGGACCGGGCCGTTCGCAAAATCCCAATCCGTCTTTCGCGCGCTGGACAAGGTCCAGTGCGCTCTGCACAATCAGGGTGTGTACAGTTCTGGTCGAGGTGATGATTTAGCTTTTAACGTTTTGAGAGATATTCAGAAACCACTCTATGAGATGTCAAAGAGCATGCAATTCTAAGGGGTATATCAAAAGTTTATTTGATGAAAATCGGTTTTGAAATGGCCGAGATATCCAAAAACAAGGTGAAACAAAGAGATCCTAATAAAGTTGTGGCCCGTAGTCTTTTATTATTATCACTTTTTTGGATATCTCAGCCATTTGAAAACCAATTGTCATGAAATAAACATTGACTCCTTCTTAAAATTACATGCTCTTTCATATTTCATAAGAGGTATCTCATTATCTCACTTAGGAATGTAAAAAACGTGAATCCCCACCTCAACCAGTACTGTACAGCCCCTTTAAGGGCCATTCCATCATCGGGAGCTTCATTCGCCCGAAGAAGCCAATTCATAATTGGCGAAACGTCGCAAACAGTCAGTTTATTTCCAGTTACTTGATTCAACTAATCTGTGAACAAGTAGTTATAGATCGAAACGTCAAAAACATAGCGTCACTTTCTTTTTGACAATTAAAAGGCTTACACATTTTGCTGATCCTCTTGGGTTTCAGCTCTGATGAAGTTTGCAAATCGTCGCCATGGTTACCCAAAACTTTCTTTGATTATTTGAAACTAAAATCTCCGGGATATTGGCCTTTATGGAGAGATCGATGTAAGTTTTTATGTGATTATCTATTACACCTATATATTTCTGTGAGATGTACAGTGCAACCATGCTTCTGCATTGCCAGCACAACAATTGGCCGTAGACTGCGGTTGTTATTAGTGTATAAGGAGATAAAGAGTAGGTAAGGGAGAGTAAAAAAAAAAAAAAAACAACAACAACCACGACAACAACTTTGCATTCCAGTATTTCTCTCATCTTCTATGCCTTAAGAGTCTCTGAACCAGTTTTATTATGAAAAGAATTTTCCTCGGTGATGCGTTCTGAGAATCTGCGTGTAGCTCCCTTCTTCTATAGTCATTTGCAAAGTGAAGAAAGCGATAGAAAAAAACAAACAAACTTGAGGCTTAATGAAAACCAAATAAGATACCACTTTTTTTAACCCTGTCATCAGGATAACTTTGGTTCATTGGCTCGCATTGATGGCATTGTTAGGTGAGTATGATACGATAAATATTCGATGGCTCTTTGGTTTTTGAAACTGCATCCGTAAAGTCATAATACAGGGTGTTCCTTAAAAAAAGTTAGCTGAAGTTCAAAAGTCAGCAATGTCAAGAATACATGGTTTATTCTTCTAAAAAGTTTATTAAAATTCAAAGTGGCCCATCAGCTTTTATTTGACACCTTGCCTGCGTCACCATTGTCACGGATCACAGAGTTAGGGTCCTTCGGAGGTGAAGAGTACAAAACCTACTTTTTCCAAGTTTTGGGTTTGTACGAAACGAAACAAACTTACTTTTCTGTAAGTTTTTGGTTTCATCGGTTGTTTGTTTTTCATACCAATTTTAATGAAATGCTATCCTCTCTGTTAACATTTTGCAAGTGACTGTAATTTAAAATCTCTGGTGAGCATATCATTCAGCCCTTACCGTTTATGCACCAAAACCTTCGACGTGTCCACCTCTACTGTCGACACAAAGCTGTGAACGACGCTGCATGTCTCGCACTGCTCTTCTAACCATCGCGGGATCATAAGACGAAGAATATCGATGTCATGCCAAATACGCACAATAATATGTGTGTGTCACCCAGATCATCCGGTGGGGATGTGTATACCCTGCATTTTAGGTATCCCCAGAGGAAAAAGTTACAGGGTGTCAAGTCAGGAGATCGTGGAAGCCTTTCCACCTCATGATTGAGGGCTATTATGCGTTGGCCAAATAGCTCAACCCAGCCTCTCACGGACAGCTTAAAGACGGTAAGCTTGAGCACCACCATGCCAAACAAACTAGTAGGTCTCGGAACACTCTTCGATCCTGTCTTTCGAAATTTTCTTCCAGCTGGGACACAATGTCCTCATTGATCAAGTCTTAGCACATGCCACCATTCATCTTTCTGTTGAAGAAGAATGGCACATTTTTTTCGCAACTTCCACACAGGCCAGCCCACACACTCTATTTTGTCTGCTCATGATTACATTGCAATTGAACTCTGGTGGATGTCCTGCAGCCGCGTACTCCACAACATAGTGGGTGTTCACTTTCCCGTCTACAAGGTCTATGAAAATGCGGCTTCGTTACCAGCAACAAGGTTTCTCAAGAAATTTGCATCGCCGTCAATCCTGCCCAGGACTCCTTCTAGAAATCCCTCTCAAGCGGTTGATGACGCTCATGCAATTTGTAAGAATACAAGTACAAACCAAAACTTGGAAAAAGGTAGGTTATGTACCCTTCACCTTCGAAAAGGCCAAAGTGACCCGCGCCAGGAGCAGGCTATTTTGGCGCTGCTAAAGCTAGCACAAGGCGCGGGCCAGGCTCGGGTCTGATGCCGATCGAAGAGTTTATGAACGACAGCAGCGCCAGGCTTGGTCCAAAATTTCTTGCACTGTCAATGGTCACAATTACCTGGTCGTGCCCTCGGCCAGAGCGCGCGTTCAGTTACCATGGTAGTTATCCTTTACGTGGCCAAGTTCGTGAATGGACCATCGTAAAAGTAGCGCGGCTCTGCTATATGTTACTGAACGTAATTTTTACTGCTCGGGCCAGGAGTAGGCTAATAATGCGTGAGTTACTGAAAGGGGTATAAAACGTGATCCGCAAGCAAGGTGTCTAATTAAAGCTGATGAGTTACTTCGAATTAATCATAGTATTAAAGCATTTCACAAGAATAAACCATATGCTTTTGACATAGCTGACTTTTGAACTTTGGTCACCTTTTTTAAAGAAACCATCCTTAATGTGGATTGGATGATAGCAGCAGTATTACTGGAACATATCTTTGAAAATGTTGGGAAAATCCGGGAACCGACTAAAAAGTTATGAATCCGTAAATTTTAGTGCCGTTATCACTGGATATGTAAACCTATTGACTTCATGACGTCATCATGGACAATATAAAGAAACTATAAAGAAAAATTGATATGTTCACTTTGAACAATAATGACAAAGAACTTGACTCTTTCAGAAAGCGGTATAATATAATCTCTAATTATGTCGATAACAAGTCGATGGAATGTAAACTTTTCATTAAATATGGAATTAAGCGGAATTCTCCTTAATATTTTCTTGATATTGCCGTCCACAATGACGCCATAAACTTTAGCAGTCTTCTAAAGGAAGGGCGGCACCGACGCCATAAACTGCAAGAATTCGTAACTTTTGAATCGACTATCCGATTTTCCCCAAACATTACCTCCAGTTTTGGCTTACAATTTTTCTTTCCTTGAAACAGAGCTCATGAAGCTTTATTCGATAAGACAATGAAAAGACCGATAAATCTCAGGCATGAAGTTTTTTTTTTTTTTTTTTTTTACGTTTTGACTGTAAAAGACTTACAGATGCTTATCCCTTGCTATGTTAAAAGAAAAAAAAAAGAGAGAAAAAAGACTTCGATACGGATGGTCATTTTCTGATCCATCTCCACCTCGCTGCCAAGGATGGAGGAGGACGTTGCAGAAAAATAATATAGATACTGAGTCTATTTAGTAATAAAGAGTAAAATGAAATGGGCAAGACGTCAACAGTTTCTGTAAAAATTGGAGTGATTTTAATTGTAATCAATTCACAATGTATATGCCATGAGAAAACCTTTCTTTTGACATTAAGGGAATATGTATAATGATTCTTTCACTGGTTAATTGAAGTCATCATATGTTAAAGTTGCTGTCTTATTTTTTATGTGGCCTATGAAAAATTCGACCTGCCACAAGTCAACGAAATCACTGAATATGACCTTTTCTCTCTCTCTCTCTCTCTCTCTCTCCCTCTCTCTCTCTTTAAAGTAGAATACATAGAAAGTCTGTTTGTAAATCTTAGTTAAGTATCAAGTTGCACTTTCAGGAAAAGTACACCCACCGAGATGATTGTATTGTAATGTGACTGCGGAAAACTGTTGTTGATGTTGTTGTTTTTATCGATCAGATTCTCTTTGTATGTCACAAATGAACACACACACACACACACACACAAACACACACACCACAAACCAAAGTATACTTTGTGATATTACATAATATTTAGAATATACAGTATATTCAGCAGAAGTGTAGCTTTAAACGTGATCAGTGAAGTGGGCGTTCAGGTCATTTTCTTTAAGTGGAAAGGTTAATTTTCTATCGCATGTACCGTGATTATTTTGCTTCGTTTATTTCTCATGCTCGTCCTGTTTGGATATTCTCGCTTCTGTTACTTTTCGTTATTCCTTTGCTGATAACTGTCTTAACCGTTCTACCATGTCAAGGGCCGGTGATAAATGTGGCTCACTCCTCCGCAACTCACCGAAATTCTCCAATCTGCGACGAAGATGACGTTGAGCAGTTACTCATCCCGAAGCAGGTGCTTGACCGCCAACGATTTTATTTCAACGGCAATCGGAAGTTTTTTGTCTCGAAGCAACAATGTGTCCAGCAAGGTAGGAGTGTCCATGGGTGTATGCGTACTTGTTTTTGTATCAGTCACCGTTGATGTCGGTAGTGTTAATTGATCTTATCATTTTGCATTCCCAGTTGAATACTTCGTCAAGTGTATATTGTTTGATGTGTGTGTGTTTTTGTACCCAACATCAGTGCGTGCGGCATTATTTGAACCACACAGAAGTGTACAAAAATGAACCCAAACTAGCCTGTATTGATTGAAAGATATGATTGAATTCAAATTGCAAAGCAAGCAGGTATGCTGTGAAATAATGGAGCTACTCTTGGTTCACTTCTTCACGTCGCCTGCCTTCACAAATGTGATATTAATCTCTCACTATATTTTTCCATGTGTGAACAGATTGCCTGTCGGCACCCTGCCCTGAAGGTTCAACTTGTGTTGAAACAATACGAGGACACTCTTGTGAGCATCATCCATTCATTGATCTGTCAGTTACACACACGTTCGTGTATAAACTATGCACTTAGTACAAAACTGTCTGCTGATATGCGAGTAGCAGATAATTCGCTCCATTTCATATTTTTATGCCTTTCAAATACAGTTTTAAGGGAACTTACATTCATACGTAATAAATGATCCACTTGTTCGTACCAGGGACCTTGCCTTGTGAGTTGTCGTGAGCTGCAGACACGTACCTAGTATAAATAAAGATGATAATTGTAATACTCGGGGTTCTTTTTTTTAATTTATTTTTGTAACCTCCCTGCTTTCGTACTTCAAGCGAACACCTAGTGATACATTTTAGATTTCAATTAGATTATATTGCAAGGCACCGCTTTTGCGACAGATTATAAACTAAAGAAACAGAAACCAGCAAGAAAAAAAAAATGAAAGTGATACTCCAAAATATTCCGTACCTTTCCACAACAGCACAATGTGTGTTTGCGTTTTTGTGTTTGTGTGTATGTGTGAGTGTGTGTGTGTGTGTGTGTGTGGTCATCTGAGCGTTTTTTTGTTTTATTTTTTTTTGTGTGATGTTATGCTTAAACGAGGTATTTTAGATACACTATTAGCTAATACTGGCAAGGTGTTGGCACGATGTGTTCTGAATACTTTCCATCTTTTCCAACAAATAACACAGAACATACAAATGAGTGTGTGTATTCTTATATTCTGAAGAATAAACACGGATTAACAGTCAACTTAATGTAATTGTTTTCCCCGTAAATTATCTTGTTACCACAAAAATCTATCTAGATAATAATTTTGATCGCATGAGTATAGTGCTTCTAGTTAGTATTCAAAGGAATTTCACATTTTCTCGCACAACTGAGTATTATTTATCAGCATCCAATCAAATGTACGATATATTCATCTTAAATGGATAGATGAAGTCAGGAGAGATTGTGGGGTAGGCACGTAGATGAATGATGGTGGTGATTTTGCAAAGAAGATGTCAATCTTATAGATGAAGGTGCAAGTTCTATCAAAGATGTCGTCAGCAGATTGTGTGTTAACCGAAAATATTGCTCCACCCCGCTCCCGCCGAGTGTTGAGTCTGAGTGCATTTTCTTCTTTAAAGAATTGTGTTAGTTTCAGATTTAGTAAATAGAAGATAGTAAACTTTTCATTCAGTTGCTGCTTATGACATTAATTCATCACATGCGTATTCAAGAAATATAAGATTTTGAGTAAAATGAAACATATGTTACATAGAAAATATTCAGAAGATATATAGAATAAAGTACAGACAGTATTTATAACACATATTGTCGCATTATTAACCATAAAGTAAAATGGTCGAGAGACTTTCTAAGAGAAACACATTCTTGCTGATAGAAATGTGTTTAGAAAACAAAGATTATAAAAAATCAATTCCTAAGTGAATATTGTAGTGATTGTACACATGCTTATATGTGTAATATATTTTCAAATGTTCGTACAGACAATTGCTTTTACTCTTTCATCACAAATTTAGAATTCCCACGACTTTTGAACGAAATAGCTACCTATATCTAATACCATATCCCTTTTGTTTATACTCCCATTGTTCCTGAAAAATCAATGTGACTATACATATATATATATATATATATATATATATTTTTTTTTTTTTTTTAATGGAGTAAAAAATGGGGTATGGGTAAAGCTCAAGCTTATAAGATCAAAAACATTACTCCTTTAATCTCTTGTGCACTAAATTACAATTTTTATTTGTCTGCATCTGCTAGAGTGTGAAGTCTTTTCAGGTCTCAAAAGTTCCAGTTCATCCACAAGATGGAACTGTTATAAAGTATGGTTGAATGATTGTTTGTACAATAGTATAGCTGTCTGTACATTTACGAAGCTTCTATTATTTGTTTTGAATTCTAATCTCGTCATTATGCACTGGTGGAAATATGGGAAAAATAATAAACGTGACTTGACACTCTGTGTTTAAATTTTGGATATGCAGTGTCTCCCAACTGAATAGATTACTGTGTCATTCATTGCATCGCTGATATGTTTTGTTGTACATTGTAAAGGCAATGAAGAAACTTACTTATTAACAGTTAATGTTTGTGTATACATAATATGAATGGCACCAACAATGTATGTAATATATGTGTATGTATCTGCATGAGCAATGGTATAATGCAGGAACCAATAAATCAATGATATATACATACTACAGGCCCTATTTCATATGTGTTTATTGATACACAGTTTACATAATTCAAGTGTTCTTTTTGTGTCTTGCGTTAATATTGCTTAAGGTATCAACACCAAAGATCTTGTTGAACCCGAGGAAGGAGAGCAGCGTGCAAAATTGGAGGGTCTCCATAGCAACAGCGATGGCATGGTAGCCGTTCGTCAAGGCATTTCTTGGCTTCCACTGAGAGGCCAGTGGTGGGACATCTACCAGGCGTTCGTGCTTTGCAGACAGCTCGGGTTTCCGGGCGCCCATGACGTCTATAGTCTAGATGGGCGCATCTTCAGTCATGGAAGTGCGTCCTCAATTATGTATTTCCGCTGCGTGGGCAACGAGACTAGTCTGGCAGCGTGCGACAGATATGTCGACAATTCGAATTCTACTGCAAGAAGTGACTTCGGAAGCGCTAGAAACTACTTGTTGGCAGGAGTCGTGTGCCGTTCCCATGACTGTGAGTTTTGTTCCTCCTGCATGTTTGTGTGTGTGTGTGTGTGTGTGTGTGTGCGCACACACACACACACACGTGTGGCTTTGTTTGTAGGCCTACATGTAGGTTGTTCTTGCAATTTCTTTTATATCCTAGTGTTTTCACTTTTGTCTTGTTTTCGAGAGTAAACGCGAAGGAAAAAAACATCACACAATTACACCATAGAAGATGTTATAATACATCCGGTAAAGTATGATGTTAAAAGTATCAGTATCCATTACAATAAGAGAGAGATCTACTCTATTAAATGAACGAAATATCACATCTGATTGGCTTTACCAAAATGTGGAGAGACCAGAGCACTTTAAAATGTTTTCGCATTTTCTTCATCAACACAGAGATATTAGCTTACTTACGTTCTTAAGGATATAGTCTTTTATACTTTATGCCATTAAAAAAAAAAAACAACCAGTTAAAATAATGCAGGCTGCTTTAGAGTATTGACTTGATCAGTTCGGATTCATACATTCACTCCACTACCTAAGTTCTTCAGCAAGTGACATTGAGCCCATGAATAAGTTCAGTCTTTTCAGCATTTAGAGTCAAATCATTTTTGACATCCAAGCATTAATACACGTTTCAAATAAGAATTGAGTTTTACTTTCTGAAGATATCATGTCGTCGCATAGATGTATTGTGACGATAACACTATTAATACACAAACGATATTAAATTTCATTTCATTTCATTTCATTTTTATTTCATTTCAGGTCAAAGCATATAATATGACAATTTCATGTAAACAAATAAGTACAATGTAACTTTGACATTTCCAAATGAAATTTAGATGGCGTCTTTGTTTACATGAATCAATAAACATACTAGTTGAAGAAATACATGGACAAAATATGACTGAATCATAACAAAGAAAAGGTCGGAAATGGAGGGGACTGCTAAAAAGCCAAGCTTGTAGAATGCAGTCCTCTCGTGAGTCGTGAAAATTATAGTAATAATGCAACGAGACAATTTGACATACAATGTAATCCAGGTGAAACAGAACATAAAACGAGTACGCAAACAAACGCACACACAGACAGAAACAAAGCTGCTCTCTTACATACGCGTGGAAAGAATAAACAAGAATAATCATAATAATACCAATACTACTACTAATAATGATGATCGTTTGAAAAACACTGTGAGAGCGCAGCCCTCCACCAAGCAGTTCATATCGACTTCTGATTCTGTTCTTCTATATATTGATAGAGATCAGTGATTTCTACTCGTACGTGCATGCTGAAAATGGCCCATTTTCCCAATTAAAAGTCCTTTGTTTTCGTCATCATCTTCCAGCCTCACCCGAGCAGAGTATGCACTTTCGGATGGGATTCTGCATTGACCCTACCTGCCAAAATATCGAAAATCCTTTATAAAATCCTTAAACTTTCCAAATCACTACCAAAATTTAATCATCTGTTGTTGTTGTTTTTTTTGTTATTAAACATTTCCTGAATGTAAGTTCAATTTAAATCTGTTCTCAACTTTTTAAGTCATTTCTACATACAGATAGACAGACAAACAAACAAACTAACGCCGATGAAAACATATAACCTCCTTCATTGGCGGAGATAATAATGATAGTGAATATAAAATACTACGATAATACCCGTATTAGGATCAACCGTGTTAATCCTAATGGTGAAACGTTTTCTTCAGGTCAGTAAACAGAGTCTATCTTCCTGTTCGATATCAAGTATTCATTGCAGGCGAAGCAACCTGGAAGAAACTGAGTAAAGACACCTTTGACAGTAATATGACGGGCTACAACATCATAAATCAGAAATTTTCAAAAACGGTGACATGCTACGAGACGTCCTGTTATTCAAAGTACAACGTTAGAGCTGATCTTCTGATTAAGACTTATTCGCGCCCTTCATTTCAGGTAAGAAGAACAAATGATCTAGTATGACAATCTTGTTGAAAAAATACCGGTAAAATTAAGGATGATGCCAACAGCAACATAAGAACAACATAAGAAATTGATAATAAGGACCTTTTTTGCTGTAATCTCCGTACATTTTTTTTTTTAATCGAATTTTAAAATTGGATCATTGAAAGCTGCGTAAAATTGGTACCATGAAGAATTCAACCAATTTCTGTTCTTTTTTTTTTTTCATTCAATTTTGCAGATCGGTGAAACAATATAGTACTTCTTTCATTCATTTAGACCATTCAGATTTTCACGAGAGCACTTGAATTCGGAGTAAGGAAGAGAAGGCGGTGACATGCGCATGACAGAACATAATCATACAATGAGATCGACAATTATGATTACATTGACTCGTTCACTCCAGAAAAAGAAATATGCTCGTTGGCTGTAACACAGACCCAGAACTATACCTCCCAAGATGGCAAAGACTCTACTGATTATGAATAAATTGAAACGACAAACCTGTCACGTGTGCCCAAGGCCCTCTATATTTATTGATCCTAATATCAATTTGACGATCAACGAAGTTACGAAATAGACAGCAAAAACGTACATGATAATGGTACGCAGATGAATAGAAAATGTGTGCCATAATAGCTCTTTGTTGATTTTGTCATGGTAAAATCAACAATATGTCACAGATTTTGGTCAACTCCGTTTCCGCTGATTATGTATCAACCATGGCAACGTTGCGTGCATTAGGACAGTGCTACAACTTAGGCCCTACATGCTTCCCTAATGCTGTGGTATGATGCGTGCACACCATCACACACACATCAAAGCAATATGCTGTATGGCAGATGAAATCCAATACAGCTTCTAGCAGGCTTGATGATTTGATAATCTGATGACCTGACTTGACTTGACATGACATGACTTGAAATATGTGACGTCACTTATAGTATACCTACACGGGGATTTCAAATTAAAGGACAAGTTCACCTTTATTAACATAAGGATTGAGAGAATGTAGCGATATTAGTAGAACACATCATTGAAAGTTTGAGGAAAATCGGACAATCCGTTCAAAAGTTATGAATTTTTGAAGTTTTTGTGCAGTCACCGCTGGATGAGAAGACTACTGCAGTGTATGATGTCACATGCGTACAACAATATAAGGAAAATATAAAGAGAATTTCACAAAATTTCATCTTTTGGAAAAACTACACATTCCCTTGTCTCGTTACTGACATATGTTATGGGTAATATTATTCCCATTGTCTTTTGAAAGAGGCAAGTCAAGTGCTCTTTTATTATGCGAAAAAAGTGAAAATATGTTGAATTTTCTTCACATTTTCTTTATACTGTTGTACTCATATGACATCACGAGCCTTAGTAGTCTCCTCATCCAGCAGTTCCAACACAAAAATTTTAAAAATTCATAACTTTTGCATCGATTGTCTAATTTTCCTCAAACTTTCACTGATGTGTTCTACTAATATTGCTGCATTCTCTCAAGGCTTATGTTTATGAAGGTGAACTTGTCCTTTAAGGATATTCATGTTAAATATTTGATAAAAAGCATTCGAATAATCATTACAGGGAAAGATAATCATAATTTCTGAATTTTCATGATGTAGGCTTGTAAGGGGTATACAACTCATAGGGAATAATACTTGCAAATACATATGCAATATGAAGAAATATTGAATTTAAATTGATAGATAGCTTTGGACTATTACCAAATCTGTGACTAGGACTACGCCAGGGTACATTACTGGAGGTTACCTTACTGGTATAATATCCGATCACGCTGCAAAATCTCGATTTTCATTTCCACCAAGTCCTCTGTGAAACAACTTCAGATGTATTATGATTATGTTACAAGATATGTTATTTACGCATCCGTAAATATTTTGACCAGGAAAGCTTGAAGACGATTGTCCACGCATGTGTTATAAGCAAATTAGATTATTGCAACAGTCTGTTGTACGGATTACCGGATTCACAGATAGTTAAGTTGCAGCGGGTTCAAAACACGTGTGCAAGATTGATTTGTAATCTCCCAAGATTTGCTCATGTTACACCACTTCTAAAGGAATTGCAATGGCTGCCCATTCGCCAAAGAATTGATTTCAAGATATTGATGCTGGTTTATAAAGCTCTTAATGGTCAGGCACCTGGTTATATCAGTGAATTATTGAATTTTAAATCTCAGACTCATAGCCATAATCTCCGCAGTACAAATGATAGATTGACATTGCAGATACCCCAAATCAAAACAAAAGTTACCTTAGGTGACCGATCATTTTCTTGTGCAGCCCCTAGGTTGTGGAATAGATTACCATTATACATTCGGAAATGTCAGACTTTAAATAGTTTTAAATCAAAAGTTAAAACTTTTTTGTTTTAGCATGGGCTTATTTCTTTTTGTACTTCCCATGCAGCATTGTGCAACATAGGAACTTAAGAGCTCTTGAAGCGCAGTAGAATATATAGACATAGTTTCTGCGCTTAATAAATGATTTATTATTATTATTATTATCATTATTTGACGTTTGTATTACCTGTGTATATTGATTGGAAATGAATATAAAACATGAGAGAATGAACGAAAATGAAAAGGAAATGTTGAGCTATATACAATCCCTGACACAGAACATGCCCTGCATGTTCGCCTATTAAAGATAACACTCACACGTCACATTTACCTGTGGCTTTCCGTGCACATCCGTGTTATGACGAATCTCACTGACAAATATTCGGTTGTCCTGGCAGAATTCAAGTCTGGCAGTTGACCAATGTCATAAACGGAACAATGGTTATGATCAAAGAATATTGGACTGACAGGAAGCCCTCGGGCACTCAGACGCTGGATAATAGTGTAGGGCTAGAAAACCAGCCAGGATCACTATAGAGTTAGAACAGCAGGTGATAAGAGGACACGAAAGTGGAGGCCACACTGATCATCTTTATCATGACCAGAAACATGGATTGTACTATAGGCAACTATTATACCGGATGCCAGAGCATTAATAAGGATGTTTCAAGGGATGGAGAACCCTTCCCAGAGGACACTCACAGACCTGCTGGTCCTTTATAAGAGAGTCATCATCAACAACAGTTTCTAAAACCGAGAAAGATTGAATCTCTTGGAGATGTGCAATACACAAAGTTTGTTTTCAAGGAAGGATGAAACTAGGCACAACGCTATTTACAGACAAAGAATTTACGATGAAGAAGAACACGTTGTCACTCTTCAGTCTGCCGTAGACCAAGGCTTTGTCAAAGCAGCAACTGCAATATACCAGCAGTGAATATTGAGTGCAGTCTCTTCTCAAGGTTATACATTTCATATAAGTCACATGATGGGAACCTTGGCCATTCCTCCTGCCCCGAGAACCGGGCTGCTCACTTGCACTATCAACGGAAGGAAAATGGCACTTTGTAGTCAGAGCAGATCTATTGAGTTGCCTTACATCAGATCAACTTGAAACCAAAGCGCACCTGAGGTAGATGCCAAAATTGATTACGGAGTAGCTTTTTTTATGTTCATTCCTATATCGGTGAAGACCTAGGTAAGTTGGAGAGTACAATCTTGGGATGTTATACATTTCCAATCAACAGGAGAGCTCCAACAGGCTTGAGATTATCTAAGAAGTCTATTTTCTTACATTCTGTGAGGTACAATGACCTTTTGTTTGTTTGTTTTGTTTTTTATTGTTCCATATTCCACATTTCAAGAAATACATAAAACATAAACATCACAATACAAAAGCCTGGATGAATTGTCAAGTACAGCTTATAAGACAATAAAACATGTGAAATATGAGGAATCTACATAGAAGCATTGCTTGTAGGGTGTAGATTCCCAGATGCGGATGTGAGATTATTTCTTACTTGGTATATGTAATTAAAGGAATGACAATTTGTGAATTGGAGAAATATAATCGCCAAAAAGTAAAAAGAAAAAGAAAAAAACAAAGAAAACAATGTCCGCGGCACAAGACTTCTTGAGAGTTGCGTGATCACCCGAGCGAGGTACAAGTCAGATGCAGTGTACAATAGCAGAGATACCAAATGTGTACAAAGGAAGTTCAGGAGATAATACAGAAATCACGAGCGAGGCACATGTTACATAATCGATAATGTCAGTAATGTGAAGCATGATCAGAGAATGTCGAGGAGGATGGAAGAATAGCTATAGATATGAATTCAGAAAAACTAGTTTAAGTTTATGCTTAAATGAATAGAGAGACTGGGATTGGATTATTTCTCTATCCAACTCATTCCAAAATTTAGGTCCTGTAGTGGTTATTGTTTTTAAAGCAGATACGGTCCGTACAGGAGAAAGATGAAAAGAATCTTTTTGTCTAGTAGGGTAAGAATGAAGTTCAGTATTTTTGACGAACATCGAAGAAAACACATCAGGGAGACCACCTGAGTTTAACTGATACATAAATGACCCGATATTGAAATGATATAAATCCTGGATTTTAAGTGTTCTACTGGAAAAGAATAAGACATTAGTGTGTTCCAAAAATGTGGCGAAGTTAATTATCCGTATAGCTCTTTTCTGTATCAGTAATAAAGAATTGAGTCTAGTTGTACAGCAGTTTCCCCATGCCAGGATTCCATAACCTATATAAGGCAAAAATAGAGTAGAATACAATGAATGGAGAACATGTTTAGGAAAATACTGTTTTAACTTATACATAACACCTACATTTTTGGATAGTAATTTACGCAATGAATCAACATGAACTTTCCATGTCAACTTACAATCAATATAAAGACCAAGGAATTTTATATATTCCACCTGGTTCAATTCCACGTCGTTAACAACCAACTTACCCGGTAAAATATTGATTATATTGCTAAAAACCATAAATTTTGTCTTGGTCAAATTCAATGACAATTTATTAGCCTTAATCCACTTAGATACTGATTTTAATTCAGTATTAATGGTATTCAGTAAAACATGAGGGTTTCGATTTGAATAAAAAATGCTGGTGTCATCGGCAAAAAGTAGAAAATAGAGCAGAGAGGACGAACTGCGAAAGTCATTCATATAAAGAATAAACAATAAAGGACCTAAAAGGGATCCTTGCGGTACCCCACAAGTTATAGGCTGTGAGCTGGACACATGGCCATTCAAACTAACAAATTGAGTTCTTCCAGTAAGGTAACTTCTAAACCACTCCAAGGCCCTTCCACGAATCCCATAGTGATGTAATTTGTACAATAATATTTCATGGTTGATTGTGTCAAAGGCCTTGGAGTAGTCAAGAAAGATACCTACTGTGTGACACTTGGCATCGATCGCTTTGATAATTTTCTCTAGCATGAGTAAAATAGCATGAATTGTGGAATGCTTTTTACGAAATCCAAATTGATTATCATCTATTACATTACAGTCGTTTAAGAATCGGAATACACGTGTGTACACAATCTTTTCAAGTAATTTAGAAAAAGAAGTTAATAACGATATTGGTCGATAATTTCCCAGTTCGTCCTCTCGGCCCTTTTTATATATCGGGATAACTTTAGTGATTTTCATCCTAGTAGGCACTACACCGTTCAGTAATGACAAATTAAATATATGGGCGAGGGGTACAACAATCTCATGTACAACATATTTCAGGAGATAATTAGAAATTCCATCATAACCAGTACTTTTTTTGGCTTTAAGATTATTTACAATGTCAACAATTTCGGATTCTAATACAGGCATAAAAAACAAAGATTGATTATTGCGATGACTTAAATACGTAGAAAACGGTATGTCCGTTTCCGGAATAACATCAGCTAAATTAGATCCAACCTTCACAAAATATGAGTTAAACGCTTCAGAGATTTCATTATCATCTCTTAACTCGATGTCATTTAAACAAATCTTATGGATATCCGATTTATTTCGTTTCTTTTGAAGGACATCATTAATGACTTTCCACGTGGATTTAATGTCCTTCTCATGGAGAAGAAACAGTGAAGAAAAATATTTCTTTTTTGCCTCACGCAACACAGAAGTAAGAACATTACGATAACTAGTATATTTGCTTTTAGCAGCATCAGTTTTGTGAGACTTGAATATATAAAAAAGCTTATTTTTCCTATTGATAGACCTCAACAAAGATTTCGATATCCAGGGGGATCGTGGTATCTTTTTATAATTTGATCTAGATTGTGATCTTATTGGAAAATAAAAAGAGAAAAGAGGAGCGATCAGATCAACAAACTTATCATATGCATCATTAGGCTCATTCGCATTGAGAACCACTGACCAATCAATATTTAACAGGCTTTCCTTAAATCTTATAATATTTTGTTCAGACATAACACGATCTGTAGAATTCATTTCCCAAGTTGCAGGTTTAAAACGATTTAGTATAAATGGACTGGAAGCAAACACTGGGAAATGATCAGACATATCCGAAACTATTATACCTTGATCAGTTGGATAATGAATATTAGTGAATATATTATCAATAATTGTATACGCTGAATCAAATATTCTGGTAGGTTTAGTTATACACGGCGTAAAAGCATATGAAAACATAGTGTCCACAAAATCCTGGCAGCAGGGCTTTTCGTGATACTGCAGTAAATCAAGATTGAAATCCCCCATTAAAAAACAATGTTTATTATGCAAAGACTCAGAATTCAATACGGAATTCAGTACATCAAAAAAAGCAGTATGATTACAGTTTGGTGGTCTATAAATCTCACCAATCAAAATATTCTTTCCAGCTGGTATGTCGATTTCAATAAAAATGCTTTCAAAATCTTCAGTCATATGACATAAATTCTGAATCAAATCAAAATTGAATCCTTTCTGAACATAAAGAGCCACACCCCCTCCATGTTTATTTACTCTATTATTAAACACAAGAGAATATCCATTCAAATGAACTAGGGGAAATGACACGTCAGACAGCCACGTTTCGCACAAACCTATAACAGAAAAATCCACATTGTGTGAATTCAAAAATGTCTTCAGTTGGTCAAGTTTCTTATACAAACTTCGTATATTGAAATGAAGAATAGAAAAGTTGTTCTCCATCTTGAAAAAATCACGTGTACATATGTCCTGAGGGGAAATATAGTCGGAACCTCTACCTCGCAGTAATGTATCATTCTCATCATAAGACAAGTCAAATTCTGGAGTTTGTTTGTTTAACCTTTTTATAACATGTGAATCAGAGATCTCATTATCATCACCATAATAATGCATATCCATACGACTGGTCATTAAGTCACTGCTCTCTCCATTAGTTACCATAATGGAGGAGTAAACCTTCGGATTTGAAAGACATTCAAGATAGGTGAATCAGGGAAACAGAGCTGAATAAAGTACCTCGTCAGATGAAAGAAAAACGTGTGTGTGTAATTACATAACAAATGGCGTATATGGAATAACTCGCTCGGGTGACTCACGCATACCGCTAGGGATGATTGACCTTGTATATGCACAGCACTATATGCATTACAAACTGTGTGAAAAGGGTAAATGACATAGCTGAATTCACGGACATGTTTTGACAGAAACTGAGACATTGATAGGAATGTGAACTTGAACATCGTTTCAAAAACGGCTACGAAACACAACAGTAAGTGCATACATACGTATGCATTGTACATTGAAAAAAATCTATTCCACGACATTACTGACATGACCGAGTGAACCGGAGGTTACGCCTGAACTAACACTGCCACCACCTGTACTTTGGATTTTTGTGTTATCGTAAACAAGCAAAATACAAGCAGGCATACCTCTAAAAAAATGTCGACTTGACTAAGCTTGAACCTTAGGGCGTACAGTCAAATTTAGTACATAGAGAAATGCTATATGAGTAACTTTCGACGAAGAAAAAAAAAATGCCGTACGAAATGTAGCCATACATACATTAAAAGATAGTATTTGTCATACATATTACAAAGTGTGGAGTACCTACATCCTTTGTACATCATATTATAACAACTGAACATTATCGGCCTAATTGTACGTCCATACGGTACAATTCAAAAATCCGGAGTCTACAAACATACGGTTTACATGAATTGTTAGATAGATTCTGTAAGTCTAATGCTCATGCATCGTTTACACTCCACATAATCCATATATGATGTAACTACATTAAACACGTATATAACTTACTCAAAAATGTGCGGTGTAATATTAAGGGTATCAAAATGTGACAGTTTTTATAATCGGTAGTACAAACGCCTAAAAACGCAAAGATCTGCAATTTTCAAATGTCCGGCTACAGATTAATGACAATTTCTGTTGAGTTCAGACTTACGCTTTTGAGTAGCTATGCAACTTGCAAGACATACATAGTACTAATTTCGATGGATTAATCTTTGTACAATTCCCACTTCTTTGAACCTTTCTCTTTGAAAAAGAGCACTACTTCCGTACCTGTGACAGATATTTTTGTCGACAGATTCTTCTCCCTCCTCATCTTGTAGGCCACTTTCGCTAGCTGACTGCGCTTGACTTTCAGGGCAGGTGGAAGGTCGGTTCTCACCGTCATCCGAGCCATGTCGCTTGTAGTGTTGGCGTTCTGCTTGCGAGGGGTATTGGAGTCGAATGCTGCTAGAATGCGGTTGCGTTCAGCCATGTAGACAAACTTCGCGATAATTGGCGGGGGTCTGTCATCATCGGCACGCTGTTGTAAGCGATGTACATTGACGAGGCAGACAGCCTTAGCCTCCTCTGTGCTCAGGCCCAGGTATACGAAGACATCTCTCACCACTTTGTCGACATTCTCGTTTGGCGTAGACTTTACTCCGTAGAAGAGAAGATTTGATTTGCGTTGGTAGATTTCAGCGGCGACCATTTTGTTTTCTAGCTCCAGAATCTTGCGTCTAAGTCGTTCTTCCACTTCAGGGATGTGCTGCTTTTCAATGTTCAGAACACGATCAGAATTATCCTGAACTGCACTCTCAAGATCTTGAACTTTCTTGTTGAGGACAGTCAAATCAGAGTGCATTTGATCCAACTTTGCACAAACTCTTTTTTCCGAGTCCTGAAGTGACTTCATGATGTCTGCGAGTGTGAACGCATCCTTCTCACTGCTGACTGGCATACACGTATCGGCCGCAGGTTGCGCTGGTGTCTTGGGGCGTTGACTCTGCGTAGCCATTGCTTCTTGAGCTGTAGGTTTTCGCCTCAGATTATACGATTTTTCCATGAGCACATGTCAGTAAAAATATGATTCTGGAGTTAGGACATGGACGAGAGCAATAAGGTGAGGACGGAGCATGGGAAGAAAGTCGAGTATGCTTGCTTGAAAAGCCAGAGAAATGGTGGTGGCGGAGCTCAAGAAATCACACGTCCTCCATGTTCACGGGTGTCATTCCTTATGTGAGATATAACGAGAGAGAAAGGTCTTCAGGACAGTAAATGCTTCCTTCTTTCTGCCATGGTCATGCCGAAGAACTGCAAAGGCTACAGAACCAGAACAAATCTGAGCTCTGCGGATACTCTTACGAGAGATTACATGTCTTTCTGTAGTTGATGGCAAGGGAATGAATGCGATATGCCGAACTTGAGTCCCCTGCTTTCCTGCCGTGTCAAACTTGACCAGCCTCGTTCCATGTCCACACCAGGAGGCGGCGTACTATCCCGTGCTTCTACAGGTGGCTCTACATGTTGTAAAGAAGGAACTCAAGAAGGTGGTCATATAACCATTGTGGAGGCAGAGGTGCTAGGTAGCTTCTTTCAGCGACATAAATCCTGACGGGCTGTGGACAGCTCTTGGTGCTGGATCCGGCTTTCCATGCATATCTGCTCATCAACTGGCAGTTGCCGTGAACGAGACAATGTGCTATCCATAGGTTCCCGGTTCTGGTTCCCGTGCTCTCACAGGGTGCGACGCTGTTTCTTCTCTCGTCGGTAGAGGGAAGAAGACGACATGTGACATATTATGGAAAGTGTTCCCAGAGGTGACAGATGACTTACATAATATGGCAAGAGATATCAGTAAGGAGTCGATGTCACTGCTAAAGCGCTTTGTTGTGTTACTGTATGCCCGCATAGACCTGTAAGATCATGATAGTGAACGATGCCAGGTTCAGAAGAACTTCTCTCTGAAGTCTATACAGGGCTCTATCAGTAACATTTCCCTAACGGAGACTGTACTCCGGCACTGCATCTATCTAGCGTGTATGTCTGCAGGCCATCTGATGGAAATAAACTGGTGGAATCAACACTGGGCAATCAGGGCAATTACCCCCGAGGACAGTTCCTCCCCCCCCCCCCCCCCAGCTAAATACTGATTAGAGTAAAGATTAGGATTAGCGTTATAGGTTTAGGGTTAGAGTTTGGGTTAGGGTTAGGGTTATGGTCAGGGGAAGGGTCCGGGGTATTGCCCAGGGTGTAATTGCCCTAGACCCGGGCAAGACTGGCACAGGCATCAATGTCTTGCCACGAACTGATCCACTGCAGCTGCAAGAAGGTATGTACCTGCCTCTGAATGTGCACTGCATTATGCGCATGTTCGGGAGTCTGTTAGATACAATTAGATAGCTTAACATCAATGAAAGCGTCAGTATGGACGATGCCATAATTGTCATTTGCCGAAGACTCACGAAAATACTTGAAAAGAGCCCTAATCGACCAGAGAATCTTTATATTGAATTTGCCCCATGCATGATAATGATCAGAATGACATCACCGCAACCATGATTGCCATTATATTAAATAATTTTTGATATACATATACAAATGCATGGCTTTCAAACGATGTTAATAGTCTGTCATATGTCATTTTTGTTATCAAAAAGCAAAGAGAAATGAGTAAATCGGCGGTCGCTTTGTTACTTGATTTCATTGTAAGGTTTACATGAGACGAGCAGAGGTCGTTTATGGCGTGTTTCTACAAAGCCTTCCGGACTGTAAAGAGATTCCGTTCACACTACGGTTTAATGACACCCGATCCCCGAAGATGTTCAAGGCGCCCCACAGATCTGTCGAAAAGGTAACTAGATGTCCAGGTACTTTCTTATTTATTCTTATTAACGTAAGCGTATATGTATAATATACGAATTACTGTATTGCAACTGAGTGATAATGAGGCGCATTATGTACAAAGGCCAAATAGTGCCTCGTGATCGCTTGATAAAGTTTAATGAAAACTGGGAGGGTGAAAACAGAATAAACAACAGAGTTATTAGCACACAAAGAATTAGTATTGATAAACTCATTATTATAGTACGGGTATATACATATGATATTATGTACACTCATATGCTATATTTATAATTTTAAACTAAAGATAACATAACAAATTTTGAGCAGGTATCTGGTTTCTGGTTCATAAAAGATCGCTAGACAGCAGCTCCTGTTGAAATGGCAAGTGTCATGAATGTACCAAGATTTCCACCTTTGTTGAATTAAACATGTTTTTCTCCTTTTTATTTGTTTGTTGCCCATGCCCTTTATTTTAGTTGTTGACCAAAACTAAAGAGAATTTAAATGTTTATCGTAAGTTTTGTAATATTTGTGGTTTTTTTTTCATGTGTGTGTGTGTGTGTGTGTGAGTGTGTCCCTTGGACAGTGTTGAAGTACCAAGGTAATGTCATTTTTCATGTCATGCTTACAATCGCTTCTCGACTTACCTCTGGCAGAAGTTTATCTTACTTCCCGGAAAACTCGGCATGGTTTTCGTCACATCAACATCGTTCATCCTACGTGATTTCACCTTACAATTAGAATTTAAAGAAGAGATTCCCATGTGTATATCCATTTCCATTGGGCTCATAAGAGGTGAATGAGTAAAATTTACAGCCTTATGTAAGCCCTATAGGTCCTATAGTCATTTCAAGATTATGTCAATGCAATTCCGTGCCATTCCATTTACAATTCAATTTAGTTTAATTAACCTATAGGTCCTATAGTCATTTCAAGATTATGTCAATGCAATTCCGTGCCATTCCATTTACAATTCAATTTAGTTTAATTAAATCTAAAATGTCTTCCCTTCATTCGCAGGACAGAAGTCTTCAAGATGGGGGATAGGAGATAACGATAACCCGAAATCAACTGCAATTACTCTATGCTTTGAGAGCAAACATGCTTGCTATAAACAGCAAAAAGGCAAGCTTCAGACGTAGGCTAGTTACTAGCATAATATGGAAGTACCCACTAAAATCCACTGCGCGTGCTAAGTCCAAATAAACTGATGAGGAATTTACGCCCAGTTATCACCCACAACTCATGAAAAGAAATTCAGGGCAGAACATGGGACAATAGTGTTATATTTACACATCGTCGGTTGAGAATGATAAGGGCGTTAAGTTCTCACAAAACCTATAGTGTTCGAGACAACTTAACGCCCTTCTCATTCTCAACAGGCGACATGTGACGTTAACAAAATTGGGAGGATAATACAAAGACACAACGAAGTAAATTTGACTTGAACTTGAACTGGAATTTGAAAGTGATGGGATCGTATAATCGTCCAAAGGGCGAGTCTTTTTATCCTACATGGCATAATAGTTTCAAAGAAAATCGTCTTTTTTGAACTTTTTTTTTAATTTGCCTGAATGGCTCATTAACCATATCAGGAAGTCCGTTTAGCCTCACGAAAAAGTAGGGACCTTGTCAGGTATCCCGTTGCCTAGCAAGGGGAAGTCGTGAATTGAGTACACGGTACTGCGATTGTCTCGCCGTAAATTGTGGATTATGCGGTGTACGAGGCAGCAGCAGCAAGATTGAATTCATACACGCAGGCCTACGTGAGTGAACCCAATGTGGGCTAGGGCTTGGGTTGACGAACGGCTGCTTGTTCTTCGCCCTGTTCTCTGCATCTTGATCGAACCCAACTCTAGCTGACTCACTCGAAATGGGGTCGGGGCTACATTATTATAGTCAACTCGGTCTTTGGAGTCTGAATTGATGATAAAGAAACACATTTTCCTCATTATTATAGGGCCTATAGCACACGAGCTTGCTTATCGCTCGAGGTTGTCAGCGTGAGATTTAGCCTGTCAACGTGTCTTCTAATGAAATATGCCGTTTGTCATCCAGCACGCAGGCATACAAAGAGTCGTAATTAATAATGGTCAACAGTTAAGCGACTGTCCACACGTCTACTTGTCTCCTTTTCATATTGATTTTTTTCTAATATAAACCTTATGCAAAAGTGGAATTATTATGACTAACGTACGTGTCCATGGTAACCGAATAAATGCCAGATTCGTCATTTTGACTGTACCACAATACCTAAATAGCACATAATCCTATTTAGGGACTTTTTTTTTTTCAAAATGATCTAAATCGTGATTTCAAAATGGATAAATTTTCATGCATTGATATTTAAAGCGTATTAGTCCAACTTAGTGGCTTCGTTAGGATCTACTTCTCCATGCTACTATGAAATCTGAATCCTCCATATCAACCAAGACCACACTATCCCTTTGATAACTTCAAAACTGTCTCTTGAATTGCCATTCAATTATTTAAAGGAAGTTATCACTCCTATTTTTTTTTCTTGAAATTGCGACTTTTTTTTCTTGCAAATTTCATTAATTTTGTCAATTTAATCTGTTTTTTTCCTCCAACGTAGCATGTGCACTGACATTAGTTGGTGAAAAGGAAATGACGCCGATGTGGTTATTTCTGCTGACTTTCCGAGTTCTGAATAGGGTATAGGAGATAGCAGAAATGAAAACGCACTTCGGAAAAAAGAAAGAAAGAAAAGAAAACATTACCGAAAGAAATGGCAATTGTACATCTCCACTGTGTTTACTCTTTGGCCAAAGAAAAAAAAATGAAAAGAAAAGACAAAATCCAGTATATTTAAACTCACTGTCTCATATAATAATATATTTTAGACAACAAAACGCATGAACTTTGACATCTTTCCGATTGTATGATTGTCTTTAGAGTAGGTCCCATTGCTAGAATGAGCAGTAGTTATAATGGCCGGAGCCACGTTTTCAAAATCAAAATCAAAATTAAAATCAAAATCAAAATCAAAATCAAAATCAAAATCAAAATCAAAATCAAAATCAAAATCAAAATCAAATCAAAAGTGTGTGTGTGTGTGTGTGTGTGTGTGTGTGTGTGTGTGTGTGTGGTGGGAGGTGGGGGGGGGGGGGGACTTCCGGAATTGTGAGGGCCCGAGCCCCCCGGCCCCCGGTTCCGCTGACCCTGATAATGACCTGGAGGAAAATATGATGGGTGTCTTGTTGACCGCGTGATAGACTTCTTTCAAAACCAATTGACTGCTTAGCGAGAGTTATTAATTTTTTTTTCTTAATATCTTTGTTTAACTCTCTCTCTACCTACAGGACCACACTGTCGCGGATTTGTACCAAAGGCTAGCTATGTCCGTAACGCAACTACCTTTTCTTGCCGGAACAACAAGTACTTCATGTACAGTGATTGGAAAAACGAAGAGTGCGATCGTGTTCCCATGTTCCCGGGGATTTCATGTACTCATGATAACATTATCGCGGGAGCAAAAACCATGATGCTTGTCGTGGAACTCGGTGCCCGATACTTTGTCGTAGGAGTACGACAGAACATCAGCAGGGTATGGTTTGCGATCAGCTACGCTGAAGAAGGTGACTCCTGGATCGACATATCTGACCCTATATCAAAGGTAAGAGAAAGAAATGAGATTTATTTTTGATTACATGTAATTCTGTAGATGCAACCGATTGGCGAATAGCCATCGTAAATTGCCGACGCAAAAAAAAAAAAAAAAAAATGAAAATCATGGGCAATATTCGGGTGGGGTTCAAACCTACATCCTGCTTTTTGCTGAATGGGCGTCTCAGGATCAGGATTTGTTATTATTAGCGTCATCATCATCATCATTATCATCATCAGTACAATTGTAATTATTTCGGCTGTTAATCAAAACACTGAATAAATGGCGTTTATTGATGACGATGAAGGGTGCAGGTGCAATAAAAACATCTCCATGTTACAATTACTGATAAGAATATATATGGAGTCATCGAAAAGAGAATTATTGCTTAAAAACATCGTGAAAGCTTGAGAAAGTTCTGCTTTGTTTAAGAAGGACACATCTCCCATACCTTTTACTGAGGTCAATTATTGCCAGGGGAAACAAACAAAAAACAAAAACAACAGAAAATACGATAGATAATACACATTTGCAATCAATTGCTTTCATGATATTTGTCAATTAAGTTCAATTTGCTATCATTATAATAAACATCATCACTAAAAACAAATCTACGAAACCAAATCGTCATGATTTCTAATGTGTATAATTGGTTGCTCTGTAGATATCATTTTGTTAGCGGAATCTGACTTATTTAAATTGAAGTAACATATAAATGAAGTATACTTTTTTTTTTTCTTTTTTTTTACAAGGCATATCAACTAATGCTCTTCCTCTGGGTCATTTGCTTAGACATTTTTTTTTGTACCCACTGAGACAACAGGAGAAAATTGTTCAAATCAAGAGAACAGAAATTAAAAAAATTCGAGAAGAATAGACTTTGAGAAGGTAGATCAAATGAATGTAGAAATGTGCTATCAACGTAAATCAAAACAGGAGAAACAAAGATCAATTAAGACTTTGTACGAAAGTTCACATAAATTTTAGAACAGATAAAATACATGTTGGGTTATCTTTTAACTTCTTTGTTGATTACGAAAAAAAATGACGTTGTCCAAAGTTCAAATAAAGGAATATATATATATATATATATATATATATATATGTGTGTGTGTGTGTGTGTGTGTGTGTGTGTGTGTGTCTGATTTGAATTGATACGTCAGTACGTGGTTTGCTTTCTTTTCGTGTTCTTTTCTTCTCAATTTTCCCACCAGAATGTCATAGTCTCTGCCTGTGAATCTTACAAATATGCCCTCGTCTAT
Organism: Diadema setosum; assembly: GCF_964275005.1. Lineage (NCBI taxonomy): Eukaryota > Metazoa > Echinodermata > Echinoidea > Diadematoida > Diadematidae > Diadema > Diadema setosum. The sequence goes on along the minus strand of NC_092694.1, from coordinate 8,688,407 downwards.
CCACCAGTGGTAGCAAGAAAGATTCGGGTTAAGATAATATCACGAAGTTTTGCTCATGCTCAAACCTGCTCTGAGGTAGTAATACGTGGCCAATCATTGGCCGAGTATGAGGGTGAGTATAAAGAGGAAGCTGTAAGTAGGCCAACATCGTGAATTATGTGTATACCATGCACTAACAAATTATTTTTATCATTTTATTATTTTCTTTCTTACTCTCAGCCTGCCTTGTGGCTGCCATAGCCCATTTCCTAGTACACACGAACACACATACCCACAAAAATCCAATGACATATAAACACACACACACACACACACACACACGGTCTCATGACCTCTTTCTTACCTCCAGCCAGATATTACCTACTAGCATGCTATAAAAAAAAAAACCCAAAAAATGTACTTATCATGATAAAATTCATGAGATGGGTTTGAGTTTGAAGTTGGGTTTGACGTGAGTCAAGTTCACTTTGTAAATTCGCCGATTTTCTTTTTTTCGAGAGTATCAAAACTATACATTTTTGGAAACGGTGGATCATAGGCAATCAGATTAACATTGTTTCTATTTGCCCTCGTACCTATATGGCCATCATCTTGATTTTTTTTTTTCAAAATGGCTGCTGTAAAATACTTTATCGTCAATATCTTGACTTCTAAATAATGAAAGGTACTGTTTATGAATTGGAAGCTAAACCACCACTTCTAGGGTCAAGAAATCTAATGGTAGAAATGTAGATAAGCTAGATTCAACCATAAATTTACTAGACTGGCAGGTGACTGGCATTTCATATTTTATTCACTTTTTCACAAGTGATCAGACGTCGACATTCCAATAATTAGTGTCCACAAAGAACCAACATGCTCCTCATGACAGATATATGGTTAATCTCTCAGGCAACCATTCTTCTTTACATCTCATCCCAGTCATTGTTATCAGCAATTTCGTACTTATCTCTGAGTGCCCTCATTATCCTGACACTATTTTGATGCCTCATCGGTAAAGAAATCCAATGGAAAAGGATCCATAATGTAGATTCAACCATAAACTCGCTTGACTGACATGAATTTTCTGTTTCATTACTTGTTTTAAGAGTGATCAAACTATAACGTGCCACTGTTAAAATTAGTGTCTTTAAAAAAAAAAAAATTCTCCACACGACAAAAATGCATTTATTCTTTGAGGCAACCAAGTTTCTTAAGGCCTATAATATTCCGTCATCGTCATCATCACTTTCATGCTTGCTCCAAGTGCCCTCATTATTCTAACACTCGCTTTTCCACCTGCAAAGAAATCCGTTGGTTGAAAAAAAAAATAAGCTAGATTCAACCGTTAAACTCATTCGAATGACATTTTCCCTTTCTGATTTATTGACTGTTTTGCCAGTGATCGGACATGAACGCTCGTCTAATAGTGTCCAACCAAGGAACAAGCATGCTCCTTATGATTAGAAATGGGCGTAATGTCGACGAAAAGCAACCTTCTTTGTATGAAGAAGTTCAATGTCAAAGACATCTAATGATTTGAAAAAAAAAATGATAAGCTAGATTCAACCATAAATTCATCTGAATGACAGGTTTTGTTTCATTGTCTATTTTTGCAAATGACCAAACATAAACGTTCCACTATATAGGCTAGTGTCTAACCAAAGAACCAATATGCTCCTTAAATGACAGAAGTAGATGTAATCTTTGAGGCAAGTACATTTCTACATAATACATTTCCATCATTGTCATCATCAGCTTCATCGTATATGGTTGGGTGTCCAACACATCGACAGCCTAAAGTTTTTTCTGTCAATAGAAAAGTGAATAATCTCACAATTTGCCTAAATTTTACTCACATGTGGCAAAAAAAATACTCCGGATTCACAAGCGCGCGCTGGAAATGCGATCTGAGGTACGCGCTCTAGATGGCGGCTTCGAACGCGTGGGGTGTTATTTTTTCCGCACTCAGTTGCCTTGTACATTAAAACCGACCACCCCCGCCCTCCATTGACAATACGTATAAAAAGCGCACTTAAATGCGTTTTTCCAACAAGCTGCTGTTTGTTGTTTTTTTTTTCTAGCCGTAATTTTTGTCCCAAATAAAATTTGAATATATTTGAATCCTTCGATATACTTTCGAAGAACTGTTTGATGAATTTAAATTGATTTTCATTAGGAATCTTGTCATTATAATTGAGATAAATTAGGCCTAAATGAGTAGGTAATTGAATTGTTGGGGTTTTTTTCACATTCATTTCTCGTTCGTTTAGTATGAAATTTGATCGACCGTACGGCCGTAGCGGCTAGCGGGCGACAAAATGATTACGTCATGTATGTGCACGAAGCGGCGGAGGTTGAAAGAGCGGCGTAAATTAATGACAATTTTGAGGTCAAAATCGTCAAATTTATTACGGATGGATACTCTACATCTAACAACGAGTCAGCAAAGGTAGTTATACTTCAAAGAAGTAATTCAATTTTACTAAATGTAGGTAATTTAGAGCGAATACTTACTTGTTTTCACTTCATTTCACTTGGTCACGTACGTAGCCCTGCCAGTGAAGAATCGAACACCATTGCGCGTAGTCCCATGCGTACATTTTCGTTTTGTACGCACAGTGCCATAAATAGAGGGTGGTCTGTTTCTAAGCACAGTGTCGATGTGTTGGACACCTACTATATGTTCTGTGTGTTGTCATTACTCTGACACTTGCTGCCGCACCAGCAAAGACATCCAATGGTACAAAGATAAATGAATAGATATAAATTCCGGATAAGGTACATTCAACCAAAACTTGATTGAATGACATCGCTTTGACCTTGTCGCTCTCACACATCCCCGGTCCCACCCAACCCCCACGTGACCCACCCCCCCCCCCCCACAAACACACACACCCTAAAAAGATTCTGTGGCGCCTGTGGATGAGGCATGAATACCTTAATTGATGGTTCATTAATTTTAGATCAAATCTTTGTGAAATACAACGCATCTATTCCGGCATTAGTCAGTAAGGATTGTTCCAAGGATTGTCTCGACACATTCTCAGCTAGGAGCATTTATGGATTCTTTAGCCTTGAAAATGCTAGGTAAACTGTCCAAAAGGCTCTAGGTCATGTAGAAGTTGAGATATGTCAGCGAAAGAAAGTTAAATTAAAGATGATTTCCATAAATGACTATGGCAATGGAAACATTTTTTTTTTTCGATCGCTTATACTGTAACATTTCCAAAAATGTATAGCATTTCATACTCTTCACAAACTTCCAACGAAAATTAAAGTTCAAACATAGCACACCTGACTACCTGGCGGTTTTTTACATCGAGTAACAAAGGATATACACAGTAATTTGCAAACATATACAGTGATACACATTTAAAAATAAATCCACTGAACAAGTTACAAAATTAACAAATTAATGAAAACATAATTATTTACAGATATTTACAAACATGAAAAAATTAGTATAGGGGCCTACTTCTGTACACACATCAAAGAATTTCCAATAACTTCATGATCTCTTTCATTAAATTTTAAACGTCGCTGATGGTTCTAAAATAAACAGGAAGATTACTAAAAGGTTTACATGCAATATAACTTGGCCTGGTAAAAATTAGAATGTGATTTTGGCATCGCAATAAGAGTATTTGAGTTGCCGATATAGACTCTAGGGATCAGATGGCATGAATATTGATCACTAGAGGACAGAGTGTAGATAATGTGAACTGAGGAATTGAACATAACGTATCAAAGGAGGCAGGGAATTTCACAAAATGGAACTAGTATAAATCGAATGATTTTACACACGCTTATAATGTATATTATAATGTAGCATCTCCGGGATTTCATCCCACCTGCTCCAGTTCTAGGGTACCCACTGGATAATTACGCCAGACACTTCCCCTGACACTAATCCTAATCCTAATCGTAATCCTAGCCCAAACTCTAAACCTAAACCTAATCTTTACTGTAACTTTATCACTAACCAGTATTTAACCGGGCGGGGAAGGGGGGTAATTGTTCTCAGGGGGTAATTGGCCTGATACACATCCCATCATAAGGCAGATTTATGATAGGACTAGAACTCTGAGATTGTCTTTGTTTACTTCTGATCAGCGGCAGATTTCCGAGGCCAACTGCCTTGTGATCGCTTTCCCCTGGAGCCGTTAGGTGTAGGAGATGGAAGTATCCCGGACAGCAACCTCTTTTCTTCGTTAGCGGTGGATGAGCAGAAATCCTCTTCATCTGGAAGGCGCGGTCATCCTTTAGGATGGGTACCGATTTCTTCAGAGCAATTTCCATGGTTTCTGGTATGGACCAGTGCTTTATGTTTTCTGTTATGTTATGTGTGTGCGTGTGTGTTCGTTTAATGTAGATTTTGTGTAGCGATTTTCCGTACATTTGTCATTCAATTCAAAAACTGGGTCATTGAAAAACGCGCAAAAACATTACGTTCCATAACCTCACTGTCAGGGGGAACTTATTGCGCTACTTTACTCTAGTATAGACCACGTAAATAACGCAGCGTGAAGATTTTTTTCTTTTGGATTCAAAATGCAATAAACAAAAATTTAATTCCTCTGCGGGTTCTATGTTTTCTGACAAATCTCATCATAACGCAATGCAACATAAATGAATTATCTGCTTATATACTTAAATCAAATATTCCACTGAATTCACTAGATTACATCAACCTCATCAAACTCCCTGTTACAATTACATTGATACACTTGTACTACTGCCTACGGAGCTCCTGTAACTATCAACTGTCAGGCGTTATCTTGTCGAGTTCTGCGTCCTATGACGTCGCTGGAGGGCGCCCTCGTGCGTCTTGTAGATCGCTAGGGTGCCGCCGTCGACCAGTCTGGCCCGGCCAGTGATGACAGCGTCTCTGCTGACGACCGTGACTGTGTCACCGAGCAGCGGCTGGTCCCGGACTCAGCTCGTGGTAGTGCGGCTGTCTCAGCTCGTAGCACCGCGGCTGTCTCAGCTCGTAGCACTGCGGCTGCCTCAGCTCGTAGTGGTGCGGCTGTCTCAGCTCGTAGCACTGCGGCTGTCTCAGCTCGTAGCAATGTAAGGATGCGGCTGTAAATTTACAATTAACCATCACTAACACAATAATGTCCATCCATATTAATACTGTTCTATTCTCACTTTGATATTCCCTGACTACACGGCGACTATTCTGTGTCACACTCATAATATCACTATCACAATCTTCGTATAACATCAATATGAAAATCATCTTACAGCATTAATATCAAAATCTTATAACATCATGGCATTCGCCCTCTGTATAGCGAATATTTAATACCTATTACTACTGTAACTATTCCTTTAGATTCACACAAAAACATTTCTCTACCTGAGAATTCTCTTCATCATAATTCATAACCAATGTTTACAATGTGTGCATAAACCATAACCGAGCTTCTTGGTTTATAGCTATAACATTGTTGGATATACTTCTGTACTTTATTTCTGCACACAAATTATTACCACCCTACTTTCTTCAACATATCAATTCATTCTCACCTTACACATCAAATCATTCTCTTCATACAAAAGAACTAATATTGTCATTTACTACCAGGCGCCTCGTTTTAACAGCGCCTCTATTGAGTCTCTAAAAAAAAAAAAACTAACTGGAAGAAAATTACCGAAATCAGCATACGGGATAAACTCCACTTACAGTTATTTCTGCCCTGCACCCCCGCGGAGAGTTGCCGTCTGCCCTCGGAGTTGTCGTCCTGTACCCCGTCTGCCAATTCCGCTCAGCAGCAGGAATACTTTAGCCTCGGAGTATCACAGGTTCAATTTCTCTCTCGCTTTCTCCCTCACAGCCTTTTAGCTCGGATCTCAGCAGAGTCTTATCCTGGATTCCCTCCTATTTCGACGAGCCTGGACCCTTCCCAATGGGCACAAACGGTCTTTCCACTCTCGCGTCGGATTAGCTTCTCATCTCTTATTCCTCCTTCACAGCTATTTATCTTCTCTCACGCTCCCTCTCTCGCTCTTAACCTTGCATACATTATCACTCGCCAATCAGTGCGATTCCCTTAATTCTAACCTTTCACTCCCGTACCAATACAATAATAATTAACCTGTAATTTGACTACTCACTGTCACTTACATTATCCTTATTCAAATACCGGGGTGCGGCCTTTATTGATAATCAAATGAATCATAACAAAATTCGCGGGAAACCCAGACAAGCATTTCTTACCGCGCTGCGAGAAGGGTGCAGCTTGCAATCTCGATCTCGCCAGCTGTTGGCCTAAAAATTCTTTCTACCTAGACAGTAGCCCACCGTAAACAAGAGGGTAGGAGAAAAGGAAAAAAAAAAAACCTTCTGTGCCGTTTACCTCTGACACTCATCTTCGACAATTAATCATCGATCGTAGCTAATCGATAGTAAGATTTTTGTTCCCTTAAACTAAGAGCAAGAATCCCATCACACTCGAGTACTAAACCACTGAACCGGAAGTTTCGCCATGGCCCCAGTAGGAGGGCACTAAATGTCAAACAGTTTGATCCGGAAGCTAAAGGGAATGGTGGTTCACGGAGAAACTAAGCTTACTTCCGTTGATTAAGTTTCGTTAAACAAGTTCGTTAATTATTGTGTTCACATGATGCTTGAAACGAGTGGGTGTCCCCGGCGTGCTGCAGCGGCTCATAGGTAGCTCGTAAACCCTGAGATATGGTGGTTCTTATCAGCAAGTATAGCTAATCGTCGAGTGTGTTACACGGTACGTAACCAAGAACATGTCGTCAAAGTTTGGTAAATAAACTTTAAGTTAAGAAATTTCGTGTGAACGTTACTACCTCGCACTCATCCAACATCATCTTTAGATCATTCAATTGCGCACTTTCCCCAAGCAAATTAACATTGACACTTTTCAAATCAAAATGATAGTCGAGAGCATTCAAATGCTTCGGAATGGTATAGGGAGCGTCTTTTTTGAGCATTCAAATCCGCACGTGGGCATACGAGTTCGGAGAAAGTTTACTGAATTTAGCAGCATCGGACTGGTGACGGGGCAGTTGCATTAAGAAGCCGACATGCCCCCGGAAGAATGGCGAGCAAAATAATAAGTTTGAAAGCTTAACCCTATAAAGCCCAAGGGGGGGGGGGGCACGTTGTGCCCCCACCATGTTTTCGTTTGCCACTCCTACACCCTTTACTCGATTACAACCAAATTTGGTGACTTTTCCTAAAATCTTATTGCGAACTTTTTGATATTCAATTTAGGTATGTCCGATATTGCTGGTTGCCATGGCAACCGTAAACTGACAACCATGTTCGTCAGATTTTGCATGATTTTCTGTTCCGATTTCAGTTAACAATATAATAATGGATGAAATGGGAGTTTTCTTGGCTGTAATTTGCTGAAGGACCAAAATGTGAAGTAATTATGGTTGTGAATTACCCTGAAATGCTTTTCTTATTATTTCATTTATTTTTATGTAACATAGGCATCAAACAATAGATATAATAGAAATAATCGTAAAATACAGCATTTTCCAAAGACTACCCTTTTATTTTGTGTTATCTTCACACACACAAGCTTTGCCTGTAACATCATTTTTTTATCATTATTATCAATCTGCAAACTCAAAATTTCAATATTTTGGAAATATGAATTGTGATACCAATATATATATATATATATATATCCATTCCAAGCAATACATCATAGGTTTCATATATTTCTTATATTGTAATGAATAGCGCCCCCCACATGTTGACCTTGAGAAATTTCAACCATAATAAATAGTGAGGTTGACTTGCTTTTCCTTTGTGGTAAATATGAAAATGATTGATATAAAATAGAAACATATATATATATATATATATATATATATATACTGGGGATAAAGAAATAAAAAGAAAAAAACACATAATTTTAACGTATATCCTTTGTATTTCTTTATATTTTCGTAAATAGCGTCCTCAGTGGATGACCTTGAGAAATTTCAAATGTTGGGTCATGTAGAGTATGAGTTGCTCTACCCATGTGCCAAATATGACGGTCATACATCATATAATAAAGAAGTTATTAATATAGGGGGCACAATGTGTCCCCCCCCCCCCCCGAGCATGGAAAGGGTCAAAATAGCTTGGGCTTTATAGGGTTAACATTGGCTCCATTACTTCAGAAATGTATACTCGCGGGTATAGACATTTTAAAGGGATCGTATAGTTTTGGTCAAAACCTAACGTCGGGTTCATAACATTTTTTGGTGAGATAATGAGAAACCTCTTTTGAAATATGAAAGAGCATGTAATTTTAAGAAGGATTCAGCGTTTATTTGATGAAAATTGATCTTAAAATGGCTGAGTTATCCAAAAAAGCAATCCTAATAAAATTGACAGGCCACAACTTTTATTAGTGTCTATTCATTTTACCTTGTCTTTGGATATCTCAGTCATTTTGAAACCGATTTTCATCAAATAAACTTTTGATTCCCCTTAGAATTGTATGCTTTTTACAGGGATTGTACAGTTTCGGTTGAGAAATAACTTCAGATTTCTAACATTTGTGTGTGTGTGTGTGTGTGTGTGTGTGAGATAATGAGAAACTTTCTATGAAATATGAAAGAGCATAGTATTATATAGCACACCAAACCCTTTCCGATAATTTTTCCTTCTTACGTCACTCGTCATGGTCATAATGCCTTCTTTGCCATACAGATTGAACTTCCAGGGCTCATACCAGTGTTTGGCTTTTCGGTAGAAATAAGGACCAGCCAGCAGAGTGGAGAGGTTACCTTGCGAGTGTTTAGTGTCTCTGATGTCTTCAGCCGACTACCGGTCACGGACACACTCTTAGGAACACCAGCTGTAAGTAGGTTATGTAATCTTCATACAGCCATTCATTATTTTCATATTTGTACTTTTCTGTAATCATGGAGCTATAAATTGACTAATCATCATCCTCACTTCAAAATTCGTTATCTATCTCTAGACCTGTACCGCCATTATTAAAGGTATTCATTAATTGAATATCCACTGACTAATTTTAGTATGGAGTGCTCATTCCTTTGCAATATGTATCTGACACTGCCAGTGATAGTCGCTCGGTCTCAGACATCGAACACCAAAAAGAACAATTCATTCTGACATGACGCCTGGTGCTAGTTTTAGACATTTATGAACAAACAGAAACAAACGCTTCTTCATCTAGCCTGTACTGAGTGCACTGAAGTTACGAAGAGAAAGTCTGTCACGGTCATGGCAGAAATCATAGTTAATCATGAATGAAATCATCAGTGTTCTTTTGTTTGAGTCCCTACGACCCCGTAATGATTACCAAGGAAAATGTCCAGTCCTTATGACTTCTTTTTTGCTGTCCTATAATGGCTATGCATGTTCCAAGTGATCGTCACGAATATTTACATTGCGTTTTGTCTTATACCTCGTTTTGGTTTGCAGGAATTCGTGATCAGTAATGAGTTGTGCAGTTTTCAATATTTTGAGGAACCAATTTCGACGAGAAGGGTTCAGTTCGAGGTGAGAAAGATTACTCCTGAGACCGCCCTTACATTTGAGCTGTATGGACCAAAGCTGGCGTAAAAGTCACGATGAACTGCCGCAAGCAAAGGGAACAAAAAATAGATGAAGATAATCAGCGCTGTGTTTGTGCATGGAAAACTCGATGGAAGTATTCTGTAGGGGATTCTGGCATCCTCGGAGATCAAGGGATCGGACCTCATGGGAGAATGGAAGATGATGAACTGCCGGCGTTGTAGGCACTGATTGTAGGACGTTAATAGGGAGCTTTAGATTTTGCGACGGGGACGTTCGAAAAGGGGGAAAACGATTTAATGCGCGTGGACGTTCTCACTCGGGTCTGGCTAGTCATGCGTCATGCTAAGAAAGTAAGTGCTCTTAGTTTACTCTAGAAGACGCAACCTATAAAAGATACTTAATTATATCCATTTTATCTTTTATAGGTTGCGTTCTAGAGTAATCTAAAGCTGCACGTACTTTTTAGCATGACGCAGACTAGAGAGAGGAGAACGTCCAGCGCTATCGTAGTCTCAAACGTCCGCTTCTCAAATCTAAAGCTCCCTAATTTTACTGGAGCACTCGTGGCACCGGTGAACAGCGAGACATTTATTAAAGGGGCCCTGAAATCCAAATGCATGTTGATTTGTGTTGATTTATGATACCCTGAACATCACTTTTGCGGTGAAACAAATATCTAGAAACATTCCATATATTTGTAACGATTTTTCTTCTATTTTTCTTCTTCTTCAGATTACTTGGGAACGCCCACAAAAAAAAAAAAAAAAAATCCTTCCACACCAATATTCTTGAGATGACATCATCTGTCAATCATTCCTAAAGTACTGAAATGTTTAACAAAGACATTGGAATGCACCTTCCCCTCGCCTTAGCAACCGAGCAGCATAACTTGCATGTTCCCTCGCCATGTCCTTTGTTAGTCACATTAATATCACAGAAACATGCAAGTTATGCTGAGTCGAGAGTAATGTGCATTTCAATGTCTTTTGTTAAACATTTTAGTACTTTAGCAATGATTGACAGATAGATAGATAGATAATGGTTTATTGAAACAAACATGCAAAGTAGTAGCCCGAAGGCTAAGATGCATCACATGAAAAACGTATGAATTACATCAAACAACAGACATTATATAAACATTATATAAGCATAAACATACTCTCTAAAAAAGATCGAGTGAAAATGTTCACTCTAAAAAGAGTGAATATAAAAAAGAGTGAATTTCGAGTGAAATTGGAGTGAATTTTGAGTGAAAATGCTTATTTTCACTCATTTTGGAGTGACGTCAGGGATCACTCGAAGATTTTGGAGTGATCCCTGACGTCACTCCAAAATGAGTGAAAATGAACAATTTCACTCAAAATTCACTCCAATTTCACTCGAAATTCACTCTTTTTTGTATTCACTCTTTTAAGAGTGAATATTTTCACTCGATCTTTTTTAGAGAGTATAAACAGACAGATGATGTCATCTCAAGAATATTGGTTGGAAGGTTTTTTTGTGGGCGTTCCCAAGTAATCTGAAGAAAAATAGAAGAAAAAATCGTTAAAAATATATGGAATGTTTCTAGATATTCGTTTTACCGCAAAAGTGATGTTGAGGGTATCATAAATCAACACAAATCAACATGCATTTGGATTTCAGGGCCCCTTTAAGACAATGATGTGTCATTCAAAAATCGTGTTTGCCATCTTCGATGTGGTTGTAGGATGCGATGCTGTTCAATGTTTATTTTGGATTACATGCACCTCCATTTGGAGACGAAACCCTAAAGGCAGACGACAAATATGGGTAATGGGAACTCTATGTATTAGCAACACTAGAATCTCAAAGATGAAGATGATAAAATCTCATATATATAGTGTTCCACCTGTAGCGCTCATACAGGTCTTGGGTTTTCCAGATGATAATCATACAAAAGGCGGGTTGGGTATAGGAATGAATATTGGAATTGAGGATTACAAAGTCATTTATCAATGACAGAAGTCAATCGGACGTGTATTCGTGCATAAGACACTGCTGTTTGAAAAAAAAAAATAAATGTGAATGTCATTAATTTTTAGTGTGTCTAACTGAGAAGACGGTTGGTCGGAGGGGGGCGATGTAGAAGAAGTTTGTAATCAGCAACACTGCTCGTTTTTGTAAAAGTAGATTGAATGTGTGCTAGTGTAAGTTGAAACACAATATCACATTGCAGTGCATAATAATGTTTTGATCGTAAAGCAAATTGTTTCCTCTTGTTCTTTTTGTGGGAACTTATTGACCGATTCTGTGACGCGCTATGTGTATTTTTGGCATGGGCGCAGCCATAGTGGGTGTATCAGCCGACCCCCCCTCCGCACTCCCCCACCCCTCTCCCTACATTAGCACGCGCGCAGAATGAAAAACTGCTTTAGCCAATAGGCGTCTCGTACTGAGTGCGCGAATGCTTGCTTAGTGCGCGAACCTTTGTTACAAGTGCGTGTAAACATGTTGCCCCGGGGTGGGGGAGAGCAGGGGGGGGGGGGGGGGGGTCGGCTGATACACCCACTATGGCTGCGCCCTGTGCCGTAAAATGTCTGCTGCCCTCAACGAACCCGAATCGGTCAATACCCTGACAAGACTCTAGTCTTTTGAAGCTTTCATGTTTCATTTGTAGGTATTATACGTTATGTATTGCATATTTATGTACTCGTTCCCTGTCCTCAGTTTGTTATTGTACAAATGATATGTTGTTTTTTTTTTTTATGAAACAGAACAGAGTTCAAGTTCCATATTGGGGAATGAGCTTTGTACATAAGAGATATGAAGACTTCGTATGGAGGTCAATAGGCATGTGATCATACTCTCATACACAGTGATAATACCTCGGTATTTTCTGTATTGGCATCGAAATTCTATATATGAGGTCACAAGCAGAATCTTAGTTTGGAAGTTTTTATTTGCGTATCTAAGTAGTCTGAAGAAAAATAGTTGAAAATAATTATAATATGCAACGCATGCGTTTCGCCACATAACTGATGCTGAGCCGAAGATTATAATAATTATAGCCTTTCAAACATTAATCAAAAGCACACCTACTGAGAGACAATATTTTTTTAATATCTATCTTAACATGTTCAACAATTAAAAAAAGAACTTTATTGCTTTCGTAATTTCATTATATGATCTCTGTTTTTCGACTGTTGTTGAACGTTGATTCTTTTGTGATTGTCAATCCTACAGATTTGTCTCGCGTTACAAACTGCGTTCAATTCAAACTAGAAACAAACGAACATTATTATATCTAATAAGTAGGTATACGTACATAAGTTATACATTTAACTCCAAATTTAAAGCTTTACAGATTTCAAATCGATCGAGAGAAGAAAATCTGACATTCAAAATGGTATTGATCTATTTTTTGCTGGACCATCTATTTTCCGAAAGTCCGAATAAAAGTAATGTCGGCCATCGTTCCTAGCTGGTTCAGCTTACTATGCGCTTACATACGAATCTTTCAAAAACAAAGTTTGCTTGCTAGCTTGTCGCGGATACCTACTTGTGAAACTTGCAACAGATACTAGCTAGTCAGTCAAGTAGTCGACGAATTGCTGTGCACTGAATTATTATAGTAGAAGAATAAATCTCCATCTGTACGTTAAGACCGATGTGCTTGGTCTCGTTCGATACGAACATACTTAACTCACTGCGTACAATTAATTGTTACCGACTATTGAACCTGTACACAGGAGAGGATAAAATGTCAACTTTAAAACTTCGATATTCATAATGAAGATCACCCATCCATTGCGAAAGTATCTGTTATCAATTATAGTATAAATGATCCCCGTGAAAACATGTAAATATGTACATATAACAATTCTTCTTTGAATATTGTAAATACGTTATATTGTAGTCTATAATCATTGAAAGGACTGGCCTCGACTAGCCTGCACGCTATTGCCAGTTCTTTTTTGCCAAACTATATTTCAACGATTCATTGTTATGACTTTTACGATGTTTGTTTGTTTGGTAAATAAATTTCATTTCATTTCAAGAGCACCCTCTCGAGTCTCAGGCTTTATATGTCCCTTTAAACTTCACCAGATGCCTATTATGAAATACGATAAATTGAGCGTAATCAGGTACCAAATCAAAAACATATCTTTGAATGTGTGTATTTCTTTTCCAATCGAAAATCTAATATATAAAAAGTCACTTGTGCAAATAACAAAATTATCAAAATTATCGAAGGTTAAGTTCATAAGCGGCAAATGAGATCATCCTGTTTAAGTTGGTTATCATAACACATCATGTAGCGCAAACTAGATTAAGGTCATTTACGATTTGTTTGCATTCAATACTCTAACATTTCTGTTGAAATGTGTGACATGTGGAATATCCATTAGATTGGACAAATCCTGTGGGAGAGGGTGTGAGTTAGCAGTTTAATGCCCTGAATATAAATTTCTTCTTTTATTAGCACGAACAGGGATTTTTCCCGCTTTTTCATCGGTGTGTAATAACGATTTATCTCCTTGGCAACTTGTTACCCTAATAAAGGTACTGGGGATTCCCCATTAATTTGATACGCGTTCGCTATCTCACAAAGCATGCAGTGTGATGTGCCAACTCTCTTAACAGTAAAGTAAAGAAATCCCACGATTCTGAATGAAAGGACTCAATCTTTAAAAATGATGTAGGTACGTGATGCTGATTGTGATGAGTTTGATTTCTGGAAACTCTTTCCTGAGTCTGAGGTCTTTACGGTTTATCGTACTTGCTGTCTTCTCCCTGCATTGGCTTCCTGTTCTTGACAGTCTTTACCGTATTGATGTACGACGTATTTATGGATAAAAGACTTCTTTATGTTTCTGCGTGTTATGAATGCACTTATATATTGATTGATAGATGGTATGGATGAAGGTTGTACCCCAAAACAACGGTTTGAGCACCGTTTTAATATAGGCCTCCGATATGATATCCATCCGACGTGTCTGAATGCTCTCATTTCCATACGTTGTGTAAGTAGGCGGGAACTTGTTCAAGGCCCTCGCTATAATAGGGAGCTTTAGATTTTTGCGACAGGGACGTTCAGAGGAAAAAAACAAACAAACAAATGTTCTGAGCATGCGCAAAAACACGCGTCAAGTCGATCTATTTATAGCGTGCGTCGTTTGAGTTTTTCACTTATTGACCGATTCTGTGACGCGCTATGTGTATTTTTGGCATGGGCAGCGCCATTACTGCGGTGTCTCAGCCGACCCCCCCTCCTCTCTCCCCACCCCTCTCACGCGCGCGGAATGAAAAACTGATGCATGGTTGTTTTAGCCAATAGGCGTCTCGTACTGAGTGCGCGAATGCTTGCTAAATGCGCGAACCTTTGTTACAAGTGCGCGATAAACATGTTGCCCTGGGGGTGGGGGAGAGCAGGGGGGGTCGGCTGAGACACCGCAATTTGAGGTCATGGCTGCGCCCAGTGCCATAAAATGTCTGCTGCCCTCAACGAACCCGAATCGGTCAATACGCGTTTTGGGCTATTTTACGTCCGCTCAGTTCACGACGTAGAGAGCTACTTCATGCACCCATCATATGGGGGCGCCATTTTATTTTCTATACGTTGCGTCCCAGCGTAATCTAAAGCGACCTTTCAGCACGACGCAGGGAAGAAGAGAACGTCCAGCTCAAGCGTCGTCTCAAACGTCCGCTCCGCAAATCTAAAGCTCCCTATTTAGCGGGAACTCATACCAGATGAATGCACTTTCAGACAAGCATGGCAAAGGAGAGACTTATTTATCGTGACGTCACACTGTCCGGAAATTGACACGAGATGAACATGGAATTTTTCACCGATCATTTCGTGCGAAGTTGCACAGAACACGGTCAAAGCCAATCAACAGCCGGAAGAGAGTACGATGCCTGCAGAAGGTCAGACGATGGCTCACGACCCATACGCACACAGAGGCTGCAAGAAGGTGTTAATCTAGATGAATTTTACAGGAGGAAACATGAAGTAAATGCAATGGCTTAAGACAATGCCCGATATGTAGCCAAGAGTATATCAAACCTTTGAAAGACAAGCGATGTTTTAATTGGGCCCTTTAATAAGCAATGTAATCAGAGGTCTTTCGTGCAACGCCTAGTCCAGGCCAGCCTGATGTTAACCTCTATATTTCTTATATGTCATCCTTAGTCACTTCAACACAATTATATAATCTCTAAAATGTGACACACAATGTATGTATCTTTCTACCTAAATATGCATTAATGCAGGAAACCTATATTATTTTTTTTTCATATTTTGGTATATCCTATATGAATATTCATTTACACTATAAACAAACAAGTAAAAAAAAAAAAAAAAAACTCTCCATGTCAGCATCTGTTTGAATCAGTGGACATCTGCATGCTTTTTGGCGATATGGCATTGTATCTAGCTGACCAAATCTATAATGACGAAAGTTATACCGAAGTATACGTTCAGAGCAAAAACACACGACAAAATCAAAAGAAACATTAAAACAGCTCTTTAGAAAGGCACCTTCGTTGACATTACCGTAGCAGGAAAGGAAGAGGACCAAAGTGCACATTGTTCATTATTCTTTCCCAGGCATGTGCTATAATCGTTTGAATATCAACAGAACGACAAAAGCGTTCCACTGAACTAAACCGCGCCTTGAACCGAGTTGCGTACATCGGTTTTATGTCAATAGACCACCGCCGACAACAATAGAGAGCAAATCAGGCGTGAACAAAAAATGAAATCATCATAACACACACGCCCTTGGTGCAACAGAAACTCCTTTTCCCAACGTACAACACTACACGGGTGCAGGAAGTGCGGTAAAAGCAAATGCACGAATTTGGGAGAATTACGGAAGTTTGCCCGTCAAAATGGGAAACTAAACAGAATAGATTTAAGGTAGATGGTGATTGAATGTAGAGCAGTGGTATCAGAGATGGAAACTACTCGCAGTAATTTGGAGAGTCTTGCCGTAACTCCGAGAAGGTTCTGAGCTACTTGAGCAAGATGGACCTTCGCACACATTTTTCATCAGTATTCTGAAGTATTCCGATCCGCTGCGGGACGGCCTAAATGCATCGTGCGTGTTCCATCAGCCCGACGTGTGTCTAGTCACACGCTAAAGGCTGCCATTCAAGCTGAAACACACGGCAAGAAAAAAAATATCTCCTTATTTTCTGGACATCGTTCAGTTGGGATAGAGGTGTAGCACATGAGCCTCCGTGAGATAAAGGATGGATAATCCAGCTTTTCGAGACAGAGGAGACAACGGAAGATCATGGGGTGCCTTTCCGCACCTAGTGATATTTCTTGCAATCATCCTGGGCTCGGCGAGCCCGCTGTTGGTCAGCGGCGTGGGGGCAACAACCGAACGTGAGTAGATGAACGAGGGAGTAGGGCCACTCTTCTCTTCAGAAACCCCGTCATTACTACTATACAGTGTATTGTGTTTTGTGGCCGTGGTATTTTTGTAATTTTCCTGAGAAAAATGACATTACTGGTGAAGTCCCAATACATGCGGATCCATACAATAACAACTATACATCATCATCATCATCATCACCAACAACAACGACAACACGAACCTGCTATAAACTGGAAAAAAACAAAGGTTGTATAAGTACCACTACAGTTTAAAAAGCAATTCTTGCAGGTCACCTTATATAAATGCACTTTACTTAGTTTGTGAATTAGTAGGTTCTATGCAGTTTTACAAAACTGAGTAGCGAAACCTACAGTATAAAGAAAAAAAAAGAATAATAAGTAAATACATCGACTCTCTTTGGAAAACGTTTTAGTCGTTTATAATGTATACGTAAAAGTATTCGCGATATCTTTCTCTTCTCTTACTTTATCTCTCCCCCTCTTTCTATCCTTCTATGTCTACCTTCTTTGTTTCGAATCTTCTTTTTTCTTTTTCTTTTTTTTTTTTTTTTTTTTACTGATGTACATTGTATAATTTTTCTTCCACTAAATATCCTTCCGTTCCCGAACTTCACGCTCCAGTGATCTTTTCGTGTGATTTTGGGACTACGGTTATGACGTCTGCCGAGATGTGGTGTGGCATGATTCAAAGTACAGAGGAAAACTACGACTGGAAATTAACTTCGTATTCCGGTAACACAGATTCTGGACCATTCTCTGATCACACGGGGAATTCTGAAGGATCTGGTAAGCTGAAAACACTAGATTGTGGCGTAAATCGTGGTTTAAAGCTGCTGTTTGTCATTGAAAGTAGTGATTAAAAAATGTTCAAGTTATTACATTTTGATGCATGTGTGTATTTCAGTTGTACTACAAACATAAAAACAAATTATAAGAATTATGCAATAAAACCACGAATATAAAGAGATTAAACCATAAATGTAGATGGTAGAGTCTAAAAGCGATTTTAATTTCATTTCTTTATTTGTCCAAAATTAGTTTTGGAACACATTCATCATAAACACATCTTGACAACAGATAAACAACAAATTACATTACACCTAACATGGAATGAATACTCAAAGAAAAAAAAGAAATACAGGGAACTAAACATACATCAAAACACAAGTTTTTAATTCATCTGCAAATGGTTTTTAGTGGCTTTTTAAGAAAAGGGCTATTGTGCTTTCACACTTGACATGTGGAACTGAGCCCCCCCCCCCGTGTCATGGATTGTGTCTGTATGTTTTCTCTATTAAAGTAGCTTACCCCTTGAATACAGTGAAACCAAAACGCACATTCTTTAATCTTTTATAGAATAATAAAATGGGATCAAAATATTGTGCAATATAATATAAAACTATATCACAACAAGAATTGCTTTAAGATGTCTCTTCATGTGGAATACTCTGTATGATTTACGAATAATGATCAGAGGAATATTAACGAATGCATGAAAACATAGTATAAGAAAATTCAGTGTTTTTCTTTTGTTTGTTTGTTCTTGTTTTACGCATCGGTGACATTATAAGCAGACCGCATAAGGTAGGCCCTAAGGATATTACGCGTTAAAAACAGATGATCAAAGTCCCCAATGCCAAAAATTTTGTTTGTTATACCACTTCATTTTTCATAACACACTGTATCCATTTGCTAATTAACGCGTTCCTTATAACCGTAAACCAAAATGCTGGCCTATACGGTGATTGTATAATATTACGTTTCGTAACAATGGATCGTCAAACCCGAGGCGTGACCATTAGATTTTACGATAGAGTATTCAAATCTGCACACGCACACTCATACAGGAAGATTCCTCTGGGCAGACTCTGACTTGGCCATCGGGAATGTTGCTGCAACAATTTCAACACCAGAATTTAACTTCAACAACAGCGACGGTCGTCTCGTATTCGCCTACCACATCTACGGCAACGAGGAAGATGCAGAATACTTTGAAGTGAGCGCGTGCAAAGGCGGAGGCAGCGTCGCGATAATCAGTCGCACCGACACCTTCGGGTGGCTGGTACAGGAGCTGACGTTTTCCTGCGGAACCAACCTGACCCAGGTGAAAATTAAACCTTCATGCATGCATTGGTTTCTGTATCCCTTCCAGTCCATACGTCTCCTCACTGACTTAGAATTAATTTGTTTATCATCATAATGTTTCATTCACATGGTGTCATTGTCATTTTTTTAAGATCTTAAAAAAACAAACAAACAAACACACTCGGAGAACGCAGACCACAGCCAAGCTGCTTATTTCCACCAATATCGTGATTTCCACCCTATAGATTATAGCCGTACATTCCCACTGCGTAATAAGATTGAATTTACGGTCATCATCATCATAATAAAGTGTTCAAAAGAGTGATGACAATGCTAAGTAAAATTTGAATATTTCATTGTGGAGTTATGCTGGTACACTGATATGAGGAAAATGACCGTATTTCTATTGATGTGGAATCGTTTAAAAAATCCTGAATCCAGACTATATCACTGCCAAAATCTAGTCATCTGTTTCTTGTGTCATTATAAACTTTTCCTGAATATTTAATCCAAGTGTGCGCACAAGTTTTTGAGTGCATTGCAAACCGGCAGACAAATTAATCTGCGTCGGCAAAAATAAATAGATAGATAGATAGATAGATAGATAGATTGATTGATAAATAAATAAATAAATAAATAAAATGATAATAATAATCATATTACCTGAGGTAAAGAACTCTAGAATGTAACGATACACTTCGAATTTTTTGATGGCAGGTATCTTTCACGTCACACATAAACGACATTGATATTGGACTTGATGACATCGAAATATACATCATATTGGACACCAATGAAGGTAAGGGAGATCTACTTAAAGGCATAATTTACCATTTGCAGATAAAACAAAAACCCAGCATTAGTGCTTCAAAATAGTTCTAATATGTGAGTTAGGGCTAGAAACAACCACTGTAAAAATTTGAATCCGTATAATCGATGTTAAATGTTGTTAAATACACAAAATGTGAACAATAGTTATAATAAAAATATTTCAGGATTAAAGCGTCTACAGTTACGGTTTATTGAGAAAAACACTGATATCTCCTCATATTTTAGTCTTTATTGCAAAAATGTTATATGGTAGGATGTTTTGTGATACAACAGACCTACACATATGCATCAAATGTGATATCTTGAAAATTTTTGAAATCACTACTCCCAAAGGTAAACTGGACCTTTAATAAGACGTGCCCCGGGACTAACTAATACTATAAATTCAAAACTAAAATACATGTCACGAATTGTATCATCTGCATCCAAAAATATCCATCGATCTGGACTATCGTTTTAAAGATTCCTCTGTAAAACTATCAAGATATATGGTCGCTTACATATTAATCTAAATTGTCTTGAAATTATGCCGTTTTCTTATTCGATATTTATGTGCATGGCTAGTGGTACAAGTGTCACACAGAATATTATGATAATCAGTGTATGGAATAGGAAAACAGTAAACACACACACACAATACACACACGTGTGTGTGCATATGTATATGTACAGAGAGGGAGAAAGAGAGAGAGGAAGAAAGTAAGTAAGTACATGAAGTAAGTAAGGGAGGTAGAAAAAGATACACTGTAAAAACATCGGTGTTAGATTTAACACCACGGGTGTTAAATCTAACACCGATCAAACTTCAATAAAGGACCACACCCACAGGTGTTAAAAATGCACTGTGATGGTGTTGAAAAGTCTTCACCTGACACTTCGTGGTGTTAATTTGACACTGTACCTGGTGTTATTCTGACACTGTACTGGTGTTAATTCAAAAATGACACCACATGGTGTTGATTTGATATTTGCTGGTGTTAATATCAATGGTTTAACACCCGTCCAGCTTCAATAAGGGACCACACCAGCTGGTGTTACTTTGGTGTAAATTGATTTTCACATTTTTTCAAAAATCTAGTATTTTAATGTAAAATTCTTGATCGTCTTGTTTAAATTAAAAATCAACAAGAAGTGCAGTTACTAAGATACTTCAAAAAACAGTTAAAAATTTGGAAATGACACCCGTAGGTGTTAATTTAACACCATAAATGAGCACCGAAAATCTAACACCAGCTCGGTGTTCACTATTTAACAACGGACTTTTTGCAGTGTAGACCTAAAATACAGGGAATGATTTCGTGGCATCGCATACCAGTTTGCATTTTGGAAATGACTGCGATATGGAATGTTTTTTGTGTGTGTTGCAATTTCTTAACATAAGATTACAAACAAATCACGATTTTGTTCAAAACATTTGTCCATCAAATATATTGCTACCCAATGTCAAAAACAAAAGCTATTCCTTAGACATAGAGAGATGGGGTTAAGAGGAGAGGGAGAGAGAGAAAGAGAGGGAGAGGGAGTGCTTGTGTGATTGTGTGTGTGTGTAATTTGAAGTACTCGTTGGTATTCGAAGTACTCGTTGGTATATTTAATATTCTTGTTTATATCTCTCTAAGATTTATAATGTTCGTTTTATGTTATAGAAGTGCTGTCTGGGGCAAATTATTTGTATAAGGCCCCATTTCTCTCTCTCTCTCTTCTTTCTTTATTTAAACCAACAACAACAACACTCGTCACGACTTAATTTGAAAAATTCATGAATTATTTTGAGGTACAGCTGTCATGGCAATATGAAAGAACAAACATAACAGACGTTTGCAATATTAAAACGACGTGTACAAAACTCTCGATCAATTAACTATACTGAAATTGATAACTCTACCGACAGGAAGTTATGCCCATCTAAAAAGTTAATTTACTCAATTCTTAAGTTACTTATCCTTTTGCTTTTTGGTTCATTTGTTTCAAACACTACAAATGCAGACGACACGACCACGCCCTCAATCACGTCAACTGTCAGTGGCCCCGTCCTCACCAATGACAGTGCACCCTTGATCATGCTAAAGAGTTCCCCAGATCCCTCCACCACTATGTTGGCAACTGTTCCCCCTACCACTGACTCACCAATGAATAGTCAAGTTGGAACCACATCATCACCTGTGTCTTCGCAGAGCCCCCTTAGAGGTAATGAAAATGTGAACGTAAATGATGAAATGTTGAAAACAAAATCGATCGGGTCATTGACATAATGGGACCACCACCACTTCGTACGCTGACTTTTGGATTTTCTTTTTGATTTTGCTTGTCTGTATGTATTTTTCCGCAAGGATATGATACATTTTCCATCTACTAGTATCACATTTCATCACATGCGATTTAACCTGTTCTCAACATACTTATGTATGTTGAGAACATATATGTTCTCAACATACATACGATACATCTTTTAAT
Organism: Diadema setosum; assembly: GCF_964275005.1. Classification (NCBI taxonomy): domain Eukaryota; kingdom Metazoa; phylum Echinodermata; class Echinoidea; order Diadematoida; family Diadematidae; genus Diadema; species Diadema setosum. The sequence goes on along the minus strand of NC_092694.1, from coordinate 8,666,157 downwards.
AATATAGCATTTTTGTTTTTCAAACACTGCGAGATTTGTATGCAGTCTGATTTGTGCGATATCTATGTGGTTCATTAGTTTATTACTCATCGATTTTTTGTACTGGTGTAATTTTAGTTGGTCAAGACAAACATACCCGTTCTCCGTGTAAAATTATAAGCCTATGAACTCGGGAACCTACAGTTTTACAAGCTTTAAAGCTTTTATGTAGGCCCCATCATATTTCTTATACTTAATAGTGACATTTTCACACGATATGACCATGTACATTTGTGTCAAGTGTGTCAACGAAACACGAATTCTGGCCGCCTTTCTACATGAATCATAAAATGCAGTCTGATTTGTGCGATATCTATGTGGTTCATTAGTTTATTACTCATCGATTTTTTGTACTGGTGTAATTTTAGTTGGTCAAGACAAACATACCCGTTCTCCGTGTAAAATTATAAGCCTATGAACTCGGGAACCTACAGTTTTACAAGCTTTAAAGCTTTTATGTAGGCCCCATCATATTTCTTATACTTAATAGTGACATTTTCACACGATATGACCATGTACATTTGTGTCAAGTGTGTCAACGAAACACGAATTCTGGCCGCCTTTCTACATGAATCATAAAATTCCACTAATATTTATCTGGAAATTCCCCGTGTTCAAGTTTTTTTTTTTTTTTACGACAGTGGTAACAATCACAATGTTCACGCTTTCTTTGGAATCGGAAACGTTAAAGTTTTACATGCTGTTGCTTTCACATATGCAAATCAGATAACGTGAAGATGTTATTACTTCCAAAATCATACTCTGGTTTTGTACACAGGTATGTATATATTTGAAAAATGAATAAGAAAATGATAAATGAATAATTTTGTGTCTCTGTATTCAGCGATAAGCCACCCAACAAACCCCCATAAACACAAATCTCTGCAGACTATGAACACTTCAGATTATTTCCACTGATACAATATTTCTTTTCGTTAGATTTACATAAAAAACGAAATCAGTAAGGATTGATTCATTACACGGTGATTTCCATAGCCTATAATGTCATGGATCTTATTATTGTATCTCCTGACAGGTTCGGATATGGCTCTCACCATTTCGCTGTCGGTGGTGGCGGTATTTGTTCTTGCCGCTATGGTAGCATTAATTTACTTCATCTATAAGAGGTAACCTACGTGTGTTGCAAGCTGTCCTAATGTAATTGTGTGACTGGTAACGATTAAAGATGCTCAACTGTAGTTATTTGAATGTCATTGTTTTAGCATGTCCTTGAGTAGTTAGTGCTGGAATATTCATTGAGTATAAAAAGTGCATCAATCCTGTTCACCATTGTATGCTAAATAATATATCAGCCTCATGGACAAGTACGGGATGATTACTCAGGTTTCTGTGTGTTTAAGTTTCACCATGTTTTGTGTATTTTGGCAAATTATGCGAGGTAAAGCTGCGTTTACAACATGTTCTCGGCGGCAACGGCAGCCCCATACTTTGCCCGAAACGTAGTGCGCCGTGCTGGTAGAATTGATGAGAGTAGACATTTTCCTGTCCCCCCCCCCCCCCCTCCCCTTCGCATTTTTGTCTGAAATTGTTCGTTTCAATCCTCGCCAAGTATATAGCTATCAGACGCTGCTCTCACGGCGTCTGGTTAGGCTGGACTACTGGTATCAATATTTTCAGTCGCGTCCCCCTGCGGACAGCAGACCAAGTTTTGTTACGGCATATTACGTGCCGCCCCGTTTTGTTGCGTTCACCCCGTTTTATCACTGCATACAAGATTCCTCATTAGCACCGGGACTGCCGTGGCATTTTTTTTTTTTTTTTTTTTTGACAAAATCTGACACGACATCCACGGCATTCACGGCCTGTCGTGTTTGTCTATCCGGTCTCACCGCGCTGTTTCAAGTCCATCCCATTTTGTCCACGGTGACCTGAAACGGGGTTGCCGTGGTTGCCGAGAACATGGTGTAAACGCAGCTTAGGCTCACACCTGACGTGAACAGCAATGACACTCCAAAGCACCCACGTGACATTAAGATGCGGAAAGCATTTCGTGTGTCCCTTTTTTGTACACTGAATGCTATAATAACATGGCTTCCTTGCAATTCTGTTACACAGACGTTACGTACCTGAGAAGCCTGTGCCAAAAGACATGGGCAGTTCGTACCACAATAAAGTCTACAACTCCGGGGATGACTCAGTCGAGAATGACACAGACAACGGGACAAGCACGCTAGATGACAGCACTTGGCGGTCGCTAGCTTCAGTCAAGAACAACACGGGAATGAATGAAACAAGAGGGGAATCTATGCGACCAAATAATGCCCCGTCGTCGGCCAGCAACACAATGGTTGGAGATCGGGAAAGAGGTGATACGGAGGAATCGAGCTACTATTTTAAGCTCAACCCGGGGCGCGCCTCGATGCTGGCGGACGCCTACGAGGAGCTCCGAATCGGCACGAAGAACAATGCTTCTCTGGGGCGCGCCAAGAACTCGAATACGTTTTACGCCGTTTCCGAAGCAATCGGAGGCACGTCCTCCGACGCCATCGGAGCGGAAGTCAATGGCTACGAGCCCGTCGTTGTGAAGGACGATGAAACGGGAGGGTACCAGGTCATTGACGAGAGTAATGACAGCTTAAGGACAGACGCAGATGTTGCTTCTAGCGACTTCCGAAAGGACTATGAACAAGTCAGCGTTCCCAACCAACGTCCAGTCCCGGCTGATCGACCAGTGCCTGCAGCTCGCAAGAACATTCCGCCAAAACCGCAGCCGAGAATTGTAGAAAATGTCTTGTACAAGCCAATGAACAATGAGGTTTCGGTCAAGAACGTGCTGTACAATCCGCTCGAAGAGGGAAAGTGACGTCCTATGTTGTTCGTGAGGCAACGTTGATAGAGCGCCACCATTGTTTAAATTTAAAGGTCTATTACCGGTCTATTGTGAACTGGCTTATACGAGCATGTAAAAAAAAAAAAAATCGAAGAAATCATTGTCAGTGATTGTTGTTATGTTGATTAGATTGGCACAAGTCAGATTTATAAAAGTAAGATCACATCTTTATCAAAACCCAACATTTACTTTTTGCCTGATTGCCACTTGTTTGATTACAAACCTTAACCAGCGTGAAAACAAAAAGACTTGAAGCAATTCTGTAAATTGCATTATTATTGTCTAAATGATTGTTTAAAGGGATGGTAAAGTATTGGTGGAGATGAGAATTGGGCTATTAACTTTTTGTGAGATATCAAGAAAACACTTAGGATACAGTACAGGGCATACCATTGTAAGAGGAATTCAAAGTTTATTTGATGAAAATCGGGTTTGGAATGACTGAAACATCCAAAAACAAAGTAAAACAAAGCGATCGAAATAAAGTGTGGGTCCCTCAATTTATTAGAATCGCTCTTTGTTGGATATCTCAGCCATTTCAAAACCAATTTTCCTCATAGAATTACATGCTCTTCATATTTCATAAGAGGTTTCTCATTATCTCACCAAAATGCTAGAAACCTGAAATTAGGTCTCAACCAAAACTAGTATACAATCCCTATAATTCATTCATAATACCGATTTCGGTACTCAATTCAGTAGTTGTCGCTTTTTACAACGATGCAAATAGAATCTGCTCTTTCTATCTAGTCATGCAAGAAAGGAAGCTACTGGTATGGAAATAGAAATGAAACGTTGCCACTATATTAAAAATACCTTATAAATTTTCCGAGGTTGTGGTAAATTGCCTTGTCGGGAAGGAGCAAAACATGTACAGCAGACATTTTGTACGGCATTATGTACAGTTGTAATTCTCTATTTCGTACAGTATAGACAACCTTGGCGGGAGAAAAAAAAAAGAAGAAAGCAATGCGCCTCCTACGTCGGTGTATATGAATAATAAAAAAAAAAAAATCCCTCCTACGTTTCGGTGGTATAAAATGGACACTTTCGATAAGGTATTCTCGCTTCTCTTTGGACATTACAGAAGGTATTTGATGAGCAGAACATGCTAATTGTAAGCGTCGCAGTTACACGATAGAAACACTGCATCTCTATCTAGTTTGCCGCATAATAATCATGACTGCCAAAGTAACTGACTTACGATACCGACTATTGTTGATGATCTGTTGCATTTTACTGAATAAAGACAGTCTAACAAAAACAACAACGATGCAATAGCATAGCCGTGATCCAAGTTGATATTCTGAAAATTTACGGAGGAAAGAATAACAGAGAATACAGAGAAAAAAGAGGAAAAGAGAGAGACTCGAATCGAAATGATTTATCATCATAATGATTAAAAAAAACAACAACTAGAAGATGAAACCGAGAAAGAGCGAGACAGAGAGATAGAAAGCGAGAAAGAACCGGGGCAGGGAGAGAGAGATTAAGAATTATGTATATAAAAAGTAGGATATTGTACGAGAACATAAGAAAGACGATGGGGGAGTAGGAAGAAGAAAAATGTCAGAGATTTGAAGAGAGAGAGAGAAAAAAAAAGCAGAAGACAGACACTCACACACACATACACACACACACAGACATACAGATGACATCCAAGAAGAAGGAAAAAGAAGGAAAGGAAAAGATCAGAGAGAATGGGAGAAGACGAGATAAAAAGGAGTAGAGACGAAGTATATAGAAAGAGTGAGAGAAAAAATGAATTCAAAGACTAGATTGAACATTGGATGGCGATAAAAATTACGCACGGAATGCACATAAAGTCTTACCCCAACTCATCTGAAAACTACAATAACCCCTTTTCAACATAACATACACATTTCCATTCTCTATATTTCCCCACCAAAATGTTCATTTCATTTCCGACAAAAGTATAGAATACAATATGACATTTGCTTATACAAAAATCAGAGTAAAAAGTGACTTTTGCATATTCAAGAGAAATTGATGCAGATCATTTTTTTTAATACAAGAACAACAGAACAACAGAACAGAAATTTGTTGACGTTATACATCTTGCAGCTGAAATCCCACTGACCAGATCTTAAAATTTATATAATTCGGTGCATTTTCCTGACAAGACAACAAAAGGAAAAACACAACTTTAAAAGTGCCATCAGGTTCTTGTCTATACATCAGTGCATACATGTGTGTGGCATATCACCAATATTGCGGAACTGAAACCAATACATTTTTAATTCAAACGCACTCATCTTTTTGTTGTTGTTGTTGTTGTAAGTGAAGGTTAATGAACGACCATACACACCTTGTTGACAACAGACTATATAGTATTTAGAATGAATTTGGTTTGACTGTTCATTTCCTTTATAATATCATATGACTCTTTAATGCCTCCGGATATTAGCCCAAGAATTCTATTTCATTTTGATTTCAAGGAATTCATTGTTGTTCTTTCACCCTTTGCCCACGGTAAACTTTTTTCTCATTATCTTTTGTTTTTTTCAAGAGTTTAAATCAAGTTGACCCGTAGTGCCAAAGGGCACTACACTTTTAAGCCGAAGTTCGAATTGAACAGTAAGAACAAGAACAAGAACAAGAACAAAAACAACAACAACAACAACAACAACAACAACAACAACAACAACAACAACAACAACGTTATGTACGCGTGTAAATCTGTTGTAACCTGACTTGAGCAACCCGGGAGAGTGCGGTACATTCTTGGGTTGTGTTCTTGTCACATGAAGCGCATCAAACAAACAAACAAACAAACAGGACGATGTTCTGCTTTTGAGTTCATTGGTATAGGCTGGCCTTGAAATTCACGCTTGTAAACATACTGTATAGCCGATGAGTCATGATAGGACATCCTATAGACAATAATTACTGTTTATCATAATCGGATTACCGCGAATCGCAATATATATCTTTAATTGAAATACCCCTCTCTTTCTCCCTCTCTCCCTCTATTCTCTCCTCTCCTCTCTCTCTGTCTCTCTGTCTCTCTCTCTCTCTCTCTCTCTCATTTTCTCCCTCTGGTACCACTAAATGAAATGGATAGAAGCTTATTTCCTGTGTTCTAGACTGCGGAAATCGGCAACATAAAAGCAGCATAATACCGCAAGCAATTATGAACGCGATTTGCAGTCAAACATGGTAAAGATATCGACAGAGTAATGACAATATTATGTCCGTCTGTGTTATTACATACATACATAATATAGGCGTGCGCCTGTAGAAAGGATGACGTAAAGAATAAACAGACAAGAACGAGGAGGAGGAGGAGGAGGAGGATGGGAAATAGGACAAAATAAAAAAAATCCATGATGAAAAGAGATTAACAAGAATGATGAATGAAAATGAAATAACCAAAATGGCGAAGAAATGAGGCTAAGAGAGAGAGAGAGAAGAAAAATAACGAGATATGACCAGAATATCTAAAAGGAGAACTAAGCAAGAAACATGATTGTTTTTTAGTAATAGTATTCACCTTGTCCTGATCGGGATGTGTGACGATGCGCTCAACAAAATAAAAACCGGATGTCACACGTAATATCATATCATACTGAAATCCAAATACTTAGATGGGCCAGATTATAGCGCATTGAGTTTTAGATTATACGCTTATTTCAAAAATGCTATGGTGTTATGTTTTATACGAGCATATTCCCATTGGCATCTGCCGTTTTTTCACTTAGCCAATGATTCCTTTGATAGGTCAGATATTGTCAGTTGATGTTCTTATTTGTCTATTGTTTGTTTGTTTGTTGTTTTTGTTGTTGTTGTTGTTGTTGTTTGTTTGTTTTTGTTTGTTTGTTGTTGTTGTTTGTTTGTTTTTGTTTGTTTGTTGTTGTTGTTGTTTTTTTTTTTTTTTTTGGGGGGGGGGCTACATAGAATAATGTATTCAGTAGTCTGCGATGAAGCACATAAAACCATCATTACGTGTGTTTATTGTGACGGCCCCTGCAACGTGGAATATGTCATGGAAGAGAAAAATGTAAACCATCTAATGTATTTTGTATGGTAATAATGCATTGGATTTGTTTGTAAAATTTGACATTTCGTAGCAAATTCTGGGTGTTTTTTTTTTAAATCTCTATGATTTGCTGCAGTTTTTGCCTATACCCTTTACAAAAAAAAAAAAAAAGTTGCAGGATTACATTGTGAGTACAATTGACACAAAAAAGGCGATACACACATTTTGTATATTATATGAATAGGTATACACAGAAGTGTATATTGATATTTGCACTGTGTATATGTATATACACGTATATACACAGGTAGTGGTAAACAGGCACTCGATACTAGATAAGGACGTAAATCGATAAATAGATATCACGTAAATGATTTTAAAACAGTGTTTTACGTGAATTACATTTTTAGGTGCACTTTTTTGTTCTTGAAATAAATGAAAATATCAATGGATCTTTTTGGTTAAATGAAAAACCAACAACACAGGGCCCCAACAATTGCCCAATGGAAAAAAGATGCTCTGACAATACTTAATGATGTTTATTTGTTATTTAAAGAAAATGCTGGCAAGATGATGTTTATTTGTTATTTAAAGAAAATGCTGGCAAATATATTTTTATGTGAACAAAAAAATAACATAATTGGCATCAAGGCAGACAAAACTTCGAGGGAAAATAGTTTCCTTTCTATAGTAAATCCAATATTGAATCAAACAAGTGGCTATAATACACACATGCGCACTCATACCCCTTATTTCGCATTTCTAGTAGGTCATTATAATGCAGAGGCAGCGAGCATATTATAATTATGACCTTGTTGTTATTGTTATTGTTGCTGCATAATCTCGGCGCCGCTTTTGCTATCCGTAAGAGACCATCATTATATCCCGATGATGCCGCAATGCAGCATGATGATGGCAGGGCAGCGGACTCCAGTGGATGCTTTTCGGATCACACTTTGCCTGTTGGCGCTTATCACTCGTATTGTAGGTAGGTCCGGACTACTATTAGTATTCCTTATTCCCGATCCGTGACATTATCAATATCACTAAAAGTGTATAATATGTGATTCCCCAGCGCATATTATATATTGTCCTCTCTCTTTCTCTCTCTCTCTCTAATCTCTCTCTATCTCTTTCTTTAATATTTATACCAATTATTATAATAATTCTCGTAATTTGGTTTTATTTACAATAAACCACCACTCTTTCAGCGAGGTACGTGGTATTGTTTGGCTGAATCAACTCTTTATAATTTTCTTGATGTTTTATATTAAGCCCTATTACATTATTTACATGATTATGGTATTTACGGCATTACAATTAGCCAACGTAAAGGCATTATTTCGTGTGGCGTCATTAATTTGGTCCGCAAATATTGCTATTCTAAATCCACAATATCGGATGTGAACTATCTATAGCCATATTAATGTAAAGGAGAAATGAAGTTTACGATACAATACAAACCTCTCCAAATGCTGGGAAGATTACAAAAAGTATCGACCTGTGTTTTGCGTTCCTTTTGTACATTGTCTTTTTTCCTTACCCCCCCACCCCACCCCTCTCTCTCTCCCTCTTTGCGAAGGCATCGATGACTGATAAACTTTATGTTCTTACTATTGGCAGAATATACGTGGTTATCACAGAAATTTTGATGCAGTTACATGCATAAGAATTTTTCTAGTTCAAATTTCCTGTTTTTTTATGTTTGTCTTTACTTAAATGCAATTGTTTCCAGAGCCATCAATTCGAAACAAGAAATTAACCTTCTTGTTCAGTCATTTACTTATTTGGTCAATTTATTAGTCATTTAGTCAGTTACGGGTTATTTTGTCCAATTTCTTTCAAATGGGTTCAAAAGACAAGTTTCGACACACATTACAGTTTGATTTTGATGTTGTAATGATAGCAGTGGTGATTATAATGATAATGATAACACTACTGCACTCATTGATAAAAATAAGGATGATAATACACGTATACTCAAAATACACTGTATTGGATACACACTGCATAATAATATGCACAGTACAAACTTTATAAAGCTGTATAGATGGAGAACAATCATTTTGCTGTTGTCTTTGCATTTTGTGTATGGTTGTCTTCTTTTCTACACATAGGACTACACTGAAATACATCAATATCATTTATATGATTATGTCTCGTGTATGAATAATAATGTATTGTAAACAATGTATTCTTAAGCTGTTATCAAGTGTGCATTGTAAGAATTTTGATAACAGGAAGCAAGTGGGACAGCTTATAGTTAAGGATCATGTACACGGGAAAGAGGGAATGGGCTGGTGTGAGGAGGTTTTGACTGCGACGATATATTGCCAACTCTGTGACGTATAATTATGTACCTTGAATATTCAAAGCTGCCGTGTTTCCCTCATAGCTATGGGCGAGGCATCTGGCGATTTACGATTTTTGAAAAGACGGCTTTACACAGATTTGATCGGGAACTACGGACCGAATACGATCCGACCGGTATTTAACGACTCGACACCAATTCAAGTGAAATTGCGCATGGTCGTCTATCACCTTGTGGAATTTGTAAGTTACGTTGCATAGCTCGATACATTAGAATTGCATGTGTATGTGTGTGTGTGCGTGTGTGTGTGTGCGTGTGCGTCAGTGTGTGTGTGTGTGTGTGTGTGTGTGTGTATGTGTGTTCGTACGTACGTATCAAGAAATGTGTATTTTTCAACAAGGGTAAAAGTTCACATACAGATAGGTTTTCTTGAAATGATATTGGACTTTCGAATTTAAAATCACTGGAACGATGTTTCTTTTTTGATTTTTCGGTGGAGATTCGATTCGACGCCAACTCGAGTGAAATACCGCATGCTCGAGGAATGGCAATTAAGTAACGTGGTACATTAGAACTGAATGCAAATGCAATGTATGGGTGTGTGTGTGTGTGTGTGTACGTGTGTGTACGTGCGCGTGCGCTCGTGCGTACGTATTTTAGGAAATGTGTATTTTTCAAGAAGAGAAAAGACTCAGGTGCAAATAGATTTTCATCAAAGGATTGACTTTTTCATTTCAAATCAATCGTTATTCTTTAATTTTCGGGGGAGATTTTAATGCTGTTTTAAAGGGAAACTTAGATTTCTCAGGTCCATGATCTCCCCCCCCCCCCAAAAAAAAAAAAATACAAGATTTCAACAAAGTCTGGAACATAATTATCTTAAAGAAATTGGCGAGAAAGAGACCTTGAACCAAAACAATTTACTATAAGGCCAAAAAAAAAAAAAAATCACTCCTTACTAGATGCCAACTTTTGAGAGTGGTGGAGAATTGTGATATTCCTGGCAAGCATAACACCTGATCATGCAGGTATCAACTTAAGATCACGACAAGTTTAGTAAATAAAGCAAATAATTTGATGGGCAATCCTATTTGAAATTTAATAATGGCAAGGAATTTAAAGAGCTGAAGTTAAAAATGACTGTAACTATTTAAACAGCTGTCAGTTTTCTTTGGATAAAAAAAAAAGAATCCCACATGTGCATTATGTGTCTTTAATGATCAGGGTTCGATGGCGGCGTTTATTTGCGCAATCTGAAGATTCATTTTAAACGCCAACATGATATAAGCTATATTTTACTTGTTTATTTATCAAATGAAATAAAACCTCACCTTATGATAATGTATAAAACATAAAAATAAGTCCAGTCCAAAAATATGTTCAAAATTGTAAATCTGAGCTTTATGATGTAAAAGTATTTAAATCTGTACCCTCACTGCCGAGCCGATTTTATAATTTTCCGATCACTTGCAACAAATAAAAAACCCATATGGTTTAATCTTTACTCTCAAAAGTAATCTTTATTTTCATTTCACAAACCTGTTTACAATATTTCTATTCACGCATCCTCTTTTCGGTAGAGGTACGCACGGCTCACTTTTTTTTTTTCAATAAGAAAGAATGGCCAGAAGTAACTACCATCATAAAGACATAATCCTTAGAGAATCATTTATATTTTTATCTGTTGGGCAGCTCCAGTTTGGCACATACTTCAAAATATTTCTGCGTTGCGGGATCAAACATTGGATTAGAAGGAATAAGACTATTGTGACTTCATCATTGGAACCTCCGTAATGAGATTGTAGACGATATAATTTTTTAATTATATATTTTACGACATAAACATGGGGGTATACGTCAGTCTCGGTGGTCACTGTTGCTGAATGTCGAACTCGTGGGCCTTATTTGCCTAGTTTCCAGCTTGTAGGCTGTATGACTAGTGGGCTGTATGTCTCGTGGTAATCGAACTCGTGACGTTCACCCATGGATGTGTGGCGCATTATGGGTGAGGCTCGAGTGTTTGGTGAAGTGTGTGGAAGTGTGCGCTTCTCATGTACAGGGATTGGGCGGGCAAAGGTTACGTAATTGCGGGTTTCCACCCCATCCCCCACTTTCTTTTTTGTAAAATTTTGTTAATCCCAAATGCGTTAGGTTTTATGGGTTAATTTTATTGTTATGATTTTTGTTGTGATATAGTGCTGCAAAAATGCAATCGGAATAATTGGTTTTACGAAATCATATTGCAGAAAATGCAAAGCCACGAAACTACGCTGTATTATAATGCATTTGTAATAATTGCCTTTATGATTAATTTGTTGATCCATTTGAAAGAGATCCAATAAAGGTTTCAGAAAAAAAAAATGCGTGTGTGCGTGCGTGCTCGCGTGCGAGTGTGGTATATATCGGTATGCCTGTGTGCCTCATGTGTTACTATTTCGCCATCCGAGGACGACTCTAATGCCAAATGAATATTCGACTAGCCACACATTATCACCGCTGATTTAATAGCTGGAAGTGAAAGCATCCAGTCCTCGCTGGTGCTTTTGTTTGATTGGAAAGCCGCGTTTGTCACGTTCTCTTTCATCATAACATTATTATAAGGGAATACTCCTGTCATGTTCAATGGCGTACAAGCTCATCGACGAACGCATTGATAACTATCGCAAAGACACGCTCGCTTGCAGACACAAACAGCCGATGCCTTGTGAAACTGAATCATTCAAAGTTAATATCGTAGGAGGCCACAATCGAATATTGTGGCAAAACTAAAGTGGATGACGTGTAGATGACATTGTGCCTTAGACGATCAATCAAAATTCAATTATTATATCAATATCATGCCGGTTTGGCGTTGCCGCCTTTTGCAGTTTCAAAGTCGAAGGTAAAAATCCCTTTCACTGCATTGGACGCGGTGCGCATTCTTTGTTTCTTAATTTTGCTTGTTTTCAGTCATTATTTGTTTTTTCTAACACCATAAAAACGCTGTTTACACTCACCTGTTCATGGTACGCATCATTTGGTGTTGCAAAGGTATCGTCTTCAAGACGCTTTCATTTCTAAGTTGTTGTTGTTTGTATTTTGACGGTGTGCCTCCCAACGAAAATCATTCAACATTCAAAGTTGGCTAGGTACACTCTTATTTCTGCCGAGTCAAAATTTCAACTCTGAATCCGAGTCAAAAATTTTTCACTCCGATCCGTGTAAATTTAACACCAACCGTGTACTTCTGACTCAAAGCCGAGTTATCATTTTGGTTATCGGACTTTTTACACCTGCGCAGAATCAGAAATACCCAGCGCGGTGTACATGACATACGCGCGCTACAATTGGACAAAATATGTAATGTGTCCTATGTCCTATGTGTTCCTATGCTCGTACCTTTTGTACGTAGCCCAGGGCTATATGCTATACGTTAGAACCAATCTACAATGTGAACCTACCTAGCTACACCTCCACTGTAGATGCATAAAATACACATACGATCTTGATTGCTAATTCGAGCTACCGTACGGCCGCCTACGGCTACGCCATTACCAGTCAATGTGTCCGTGTCGAAAGTTCATTTTGCCCTCAATAAAACTGACTGTTTAGACCGTGTTTCAGGCAATTATTTATATGAGTGTTGTGAATGAGGTGGGTACTCACCGATGAAAACTCCTATGTATTCCTCCATTCCGCATTCCTCTAGAAAAGTGCACACCAAATCCGAGTCATTACTACACCAAAATGGGTTACTTACAATGCGGGAAACGACACCGTATCAGAGTGAAATTGTGATCTCTTGATTCGGAAATCCGTGTCATTTTGCTGGAATAGATTGCACCTAAGTGACCCCATTTCCGAGTCAAACTAGACACTTTCCGAGTTAATTTGACGCCACAGAAATGACTCGGAAAGTGACTCGGAATCCGAGTGAAATCATTTGACTCGAAAGTCCGAGTAGCTTTCACTCGGAAGGAGTTGACTCCCAGCTGGCGCCATTTCCGAGTCACATTTCACACTTTCCGATATTTTTGACGCCGCAGAAATAAGAGTGTAGACAAACAGCCAAGGGCAAAATCTAACTTTTGCCAATAGGTTGGGTGAAGAAATTTCACATGACATCTTTGTAAAAAGTTATGGAATTTTTATTTTAAAAAAAATATCTTCAGTACCTTATTATTGTTCTTTGTGGTGGCAACAGGTACCATTACACATGCAACAAAAGAAAACATTTTGTCACATATACTCTGTAAAATAATTTTTCACCATGAGGTTCACTGGCTTCGACTCAAACATTAAGAAGTCAACTTTAAAGGACAAGTCCACCTTCATAGACATGTGGATTTATGCAGCAATATTAGTAGAACACATCATTGAAAGCTTGGAGAAAATCCGACAATCTGTTCAAAAGTTATGAATTTTTTAGACGTTTCTGCTCAGTCACTGCTGGATGAGAAGACTACTACAGCTTGTGAGGTCACTTTTGAACTGATTGTCCGGTTTCCCCCAAATTTTCACTGATGTGGTCTACTTATATTGCTGCATTCACTCAATCCACAAGTATATGAAGGTGGACTTGTCTTTTAAGCAAGTAGAGGCAGATAAATTCGTTTGTTTCAATCAGAGATGTTTGAGATTAAAGCTGCTGAAAAAGCAAAGAAAATAGTGAGAATATTTGGGTAATTTTGAATATATCTTCAGAGATATTTCTTAATATGTAACGAGTGCAATTTTAAAGATTTTATTTTTCCCCGTTTGATGATGACCTCAAAATTGTGCTTTCAAATTCTTCATTCATACAATATCTATATATTATATATATACATATATATATAAATTGTGCATGTGTGTGTGCGTAAGGATGCATGTATATGAACAATGTTGATCTTATCATTCATGTTCTGCACTAGATGCAGACGCCGATGTAAGCACACTCCTATTGTTACCGGGAATATTGACATAAATCATTGCTTATTATTGGTTGACTTTAATTGAACCCCACACGATATTCAATTCAGGCTCATAACAAGATCGACATGAAAGCCGTACAATAATCATGTTTGCTAATCAATCTGTTGTACGATGTGGCTAAGCGAATATCAGTTCACACACGTTTAACTTTAGGCATGTGTTGATAGCAAAATAATAGTATTTGTTACGTTTGTTTGTGTTTGACAGGGTAAAAATAACATGTCTCGAGCGAGTGTCGAGTGGTATGATTACATGCAGTACGCTTATTTGTATGTGTGCGTGTGTGTCGGTGGGTGTGGATGTGTGTGTGTGCGTGTGTGTATGTAGGCCTACGTTGTGAGTGCGAGTGTTTTTCATTGGTTTACGTAGTATTATTCTGCTTTGATTTTTTTTTCGTGTTCTATAAAGAGATATGCATTTACTCTATTATAGCTTTCTTTTTATAGATTAATTGTTTTAAGATTTAGTCATTGTATTTTCTCTTTCTTTTCTCTTTTCTTTTTTCAGGACGAGCCACTGCAGCAAATAACTCTGCATGCTGCAGTCAAACTGGTTTGTATCAAAATAATTGCACTCATCACAAAAAAAAAAAAACACCTACAAGAGTGACCTGATTATTATGGGAAAAATCCTGTCAAAGTATAAACTCCTCGATAAAATATTTTTAAAGAAATGTATAGTGGTGGAAAAACATGATTCTCTTGCCGTGACGTCATCAAATGACGTTATGAAAGCCATGGATACCATGCCATGCTCACATTTACCTAAAAGCTCTTAAAAAATAACAACTTCTACTACAAAGATGAATTGACATGCAACCTCAACCTTGGATATTCCTAAATTAATGATACGTTAATGCATAAAATAATTACGACGATATTCAATTTCAGGTAAATAATAATTCATAGAAAAGTAAGTGCAAGTATATACACATATTCATACAGAGTTGAGTGTGGTGAAGTATTTTGGAGGTGGATGGGCAGTGGTGGGGATGGAATGAATTCAACGTACTAGTACCTTGAATACCGGTGTGTGTGTGTGTGCGTGTGTAAGAGAGAGAGAGAGAGAGAGAGAGGTGTGTGTGTGTGTGTGTGTGTGTGTGTGAGTGTTTGTGTGTATTCGTGTTTGGATGTGTGTGATAATAAGACGGGGGAATGGTGTATTTTTTTTTTTCAAGTGGTGAAAATATCAAGGGGAAGCATTGCAGCATATTATACCAAATCTGGACGTTATTTTCAATTTTCTCTTTTTTAACTAGTGACAATTTACTCTCTAACTGTCCTACCTCCGGCATTTTCATCAACTTTCCAATTTTAATCTCTGACGTTTTTTAACCTCTGACATTTGACCTCTAACAGCATGCTGGAAATTTGTCATAATAATGAACGCCTTGAACAAGTAATTGGAGACTTCATAGTCGGATGTCGAGAGAGAAAAGATTCGAAACACACGCACACACACACACGCACACACACATCCACATGAATATTGATATACACATGCATATTCACAAGTACAAGTGTCTGAACACAGGCGTAGTATATAGCCCCTGAGCAGGGCTCGGTTGGACGGGCCTCCCGAGCCGTTGGCAGACCAGTGGAAATGTTTGGCCTTCAACTCGGTCAATCATAATTTCAATTTCAATTTCAATTTCAATTTATTTTCGTATTTCTCGATGGAAAATACATGGTATATAACAAAATATAATACAGAATGTCCAGCTTGGATATATACATGACGAAATAGGAATACAAAAGTAATACATAACGGTCGATGTGTCATTTTCAATCAAAGTAAAGGATGCGAAGAGAAATACGATGGAACCTACTAAAAAGCAAAGCTTGTTGAGTGTAGGTCCCAACAAAAGCCTAGTAAGGGGAACAGGATGAGGAGCACGGGTACAATTAAGACCAAAAGTAAGGATAAATAAAAGAGAATGACTATTACTCGAGGCTCAGAAGATTCTTCTCACATGTATTTATGTGTGTGATAAAATGAGAACAAGTAACCACATGCTGCACACTATAGCAGTTGCTCTAAAAGCAATTTTGACATGGGAGTGATAATGACGTGAATACTTAAGTACTATATAATTTTAGGGTTTAAACATTCCGGCTTCCATAGACACGGGGAAAGATTTGAAAAATGGAGAACATGAGTCAATTGCAATTCCCTTATATGTGATATACCAGCCAGCTGCAATGATGCATAAAAGAAAGGAAAGAAAGAAAGGAGGGGAAACTATGCGACACGACCAAGGTCTTACTAGAAGTGGAAGGAAAAACACCGATGGGAAGGAATTTGAGAGAGTATGCAACTAAAATGTATATGCATGAGTCTGTTCACATGGCAACAACCGAGTAGTATAATAGAGCAGCCATCAGCATAATAAAAAGGAATTTTAGTGCACTTGTGTGTTGTAGCTATTCAATACATGCTGTCTGAGTTTACGCTTAAAAGATGATAATGACAGACAGCTTTTAACCTCTGTTGGGAGATCATTCCAATATTTAGGACCTGTATACATAATTGTGTTTTTAGCGAAAACTGTTCGAGTTCGTGGAAGGTGATAAGCGTCACTCTGGCGAGTTGGATAGTGGTGGACAGAATTGTTTCTTATGAACATCTGTAAAAAGACACCAGGAAGATCTTTTGAGGAAAATTTATACATAAAAATACCTAAATTATAACCAAACAAATCCCTCAGTTTTAAAATCTTATTTTTCTGAAATAAAGCGTTAGTGTGAGATAAATACCCAGCATGGTTAATAATTCTGATCGCTCGCTTTTGAAGAAGAAAAAGTGAATCCAGTAAGTATTTAGATGCGTTACCCCACGCAAGAATTCCATAATTAAGATATGGGGAAATCATGGTTGAATATACAATCTGCAAAATATGGTTGGGCAAAAAATGTTTCAGTTTGTTTAGGATTCCTGTATTTCGTGACAAAATTTTGCTTAAAAAATTAAAGTGAGTTTTCCAGGACAGGTCACTATCGATGTAAAGTCCTAAAAACTTTGTACTATCTACTCGGGTTAGGTTAATATCATTAATCTTAACATCATCAGGAATAACTTGCAAGGAATTGCTAAATAACATATAATGTGTTTTATCAACATTTAATGATAACTTGTTAGCGTAAATCCAGGACTGAACAGACTTCAATTCATTATTCATTATACTTACAAGGGTATTGGGATTGCGGTGAGACAGAAATAGATTTGTATCATCAGCGAAACAAATGAAAGAAAGAATCTGTGACGAATTTTGGAGATCGTTGATGTACAGGATGAATAAAAGTGGGCCAAGAAGAGAACCCTGGGGGACACCGCAAGAAGTTGACGTCATACCTGACTCATAGCCATTTATGTAAACAAATTGTTTTCTGTTTGTGAGATAGTCTTTAAACCACTCTAAAGCCCTCCCACGGATACCGTAATGGCTTAACTTATAGTGCAAAATATGATGGTCAATGGTATCAAAAGCCTTCGAAAAATCGAGAAAAACACCGATGGTGTGGGAAGCATCGTCTAAAGCATGAGCTACTTTATCAATGAAGGCTAATAATGCGTGAGTTGTGCTATGCTGTTTTCTGAACCCAAATTGGAAATTAGAAAGAATATTGCAATTAACAAGAAATCTAAGAGTTCGTTTATAAACAAGCCTTTCAAGAATTTTTAAGACTGAGGTTAAGAGAGATATCGGGCGGTAATTACTCACAAATTCTTTTGGACCCTTTTTGTATATGGGAACAACTCGAGCGATTTTCATATTATCTGGGACTTTGCCACTAGATAAAGATTGATTGAAAATATAAGTGATTGGAGAAATTATTTCATTTATTATATTCTTCAAAAGAAAAGCCGAAATACCATCATTACCTATACTTTTCTTAATATTAGGTTATCAACAATTTCTTTGATTTCTTCTTCAACAATAGAAATGAAAAACATGGTTTGTACATTCCTGTCTTTTAAAAAAGAATGAAAAGTTGTCTGGGTATTTGGTATTTTGCTAGCAAGATCAGGTCCTAAGTTAACAAAGTAATCATTAAATACATCGGCCATTTCCTGTGGATCATCAACTTGATGACCGTCATTCAAAATATGAGTAGGGGAATTTGTAACAGTGCTAGATTTCAAAGCTGTGTTTATCACCCTCCACGTACTCTTAATGTCAAACTTGCATTTTTCAAACTGATTTGCAAAATACAGTTGCTTGGCTAAGCGCAACGAAGAAGTAAGTACATTACGGTAACGAATATAACGGGATTTAGTTACATCATTTGGAGATTTTCGGTATCTGTAAAACAATTTATTCTTCCTATTGATAGACCTAAGTAGGGACTTTGAAATCCATGGTTGTTTTGGTACTCTCTTATAATTCGATCTGAATCGTCTAGATAAGGGTATATAAACATTACACATATTTATAAGGATGTTCATAAAAACATCAAAGGACGAATTTAAATTTCTTTGGTTATAAACAGAGGACCAATCAACTGACCTCAATCCCTCTCTAAGTCTATCAAGATTACATTCGGACATATCACGAGAACCTAAATTAAGGGTTGGCATTTTCCTAATAGAAAACTGTGGTACAAGCGCATATATCGGGAAATGATCGGTGATATCAGAAACTACAATACCAGAAGTAACATCAGTAAAAACGTTATTAACGAATATGTTATCAATGAGAGTAGAAGTAGCATCAGATATCCGAGTAGGTTTCCTGATAAGAGGAATGAAGGATTTTGACAACATGAAATTAAGAAAATCTTGACTGCATAAAGCGTCATTACAATTTAAAAGATTTATATTAAAATCACCCATAATGAAGCATGTCTTATTATCAAAGTAATCATTAGAGAGAAGATTGTGAAACAGCTCAGTGAATTCATTAAGGTTGGAATGTGGAGGTCTATAAATTTCCCCAAAAATGATTTTCCCCTTAGTAGGGGTCATCACCTCAATAAAAATACTCTCAAGGCATTCAGACATGATACAATATTCATTTAACAGTTTATGGTTTAAATTTTGCGTGACGTAAAAACCAACACCACCACCTCTTTTGGTAATCCTGTTGTTGGTTACTAATTTGAGACCGTCTATGGTAAATAGAGAAGAAGGTGACGTTTCCTTGAGCCAAGTTTCACTGAGACCAATTATGCTGTGTTTAAATTGTAATTCGTTGAGAAATACAAGTAATTTATCAAAATTTTTATTGAGGCTTCTTATATTGAAATGTGAAACAAAAAGCTCGTTAGAGTGTGAATGAGAAAGTGTAATCATTTCTTTTTCCAAGTGATAGTGAGAAAGTTGGCCTTCATTTCGAGCAGACGCATCATTAGCGTCAAAATCAAGCTTCAGATCTTGGGTTTCTGTGTTTAAAGAAGTAACAAAATCGGAGTCTTCACCTTCTTCTCTATCATAAGAATGTGAGAGGGAATTCAGTGCAGCTGGCTGATAATCGTTTATATCACTATCTATAACAGAAGAAGAAATAGCGTTTATGAACTCATCCATATTCAGAAGTGCACAAACACGAGTTGAATAATGAGTTGTTTACCAGAAATACATGTTCATGACTTAGATTACCGTATGTCTCTTGGAAACGAGTTACAAAAACAACATTCAGTTGGCAAGCATATGCATACCACACTGCGTTCACATGAGGTATTGCTATTATAGTCGCGTTTTCGGATCATCGACTCTTTTCTTTGTGGAAGTGATTTCTCTCTTCTTTTTTTTAGTCATTATTACCATTAGCAGCAAAATAATTGCGGCATGGGAAAGAGCTATCATTATCATATGTAGAACAGGACTTGAATGCTATCACCGCTATCCCCAGGAAGTTATCAGTCCCTCATTTCAAATGACCTTGGTGCCTGTAACATCGGTATATCCTCGAGGCAGACACTAAAAGTGGTATGTTTAAAGTCTAAAATGAAAAATGCACATGTATAGGCGTTATTGGCTGTCCGTGGTGATATCAATAATGATCCTCCAGACTCGGAAGGAAGAGAATTTTACAACAGAAAGTTTCTGCCCATTAAAAATGATATGCAGAGGCGAAACAAAGAAAAGGTGGACGGGAGATAGAAGACAAATATACTTAGTAGGGAAGTAGAGGCATCAGAAGGGTAATGATAATAATAAATTACTACAGAGCAGCGCATATCTGATGACCGCTATCTTACATGAGAGCCCTAACATTTCACTGTTGAATAACTATTACAAAAGTCTGATTGGCTGTTCAACATTAATATAACACGATTGCTTGTACCACCATGTGTCGGATGAAGTAAATAGAGAATCGAGCATGAAAACTTCTCCCTCATCTTACTGGATGAATGCGTACTTTGTATGTACAGTATAATTGGATACAATCCCACAGTCATTACCCGAATGAGAAAGAGAGATGAGTTTCAGTACTATAGTCATCTTTAGCATTTCATAATGATAAAAAGGTGTATCCCGGGGCTTGGTGGATTTATAAGTATATATGTATATATATATATATATATATATATATATATATATATATATATATATATCTGTGTGTGTGTGTGTGTGTGTGTGTGTTGTACGCAGTCTATAATATGAAGAGAGAATAAACAGCCATGAAACTGCAGAGAAAGAGAAGAGAGGGAGAGAGATCGAGATGAATAGGTAAATTTGTTATATCACTACGTGATTCTTCCAAATAACTAAAACCTTGTCCCCATACAGTCATACATAACTCTATTGTAAGACAGACATTCAATAGTATCATAATCTCTAGAAAAATAACAGCCTAAAATAGTGTTTAATTTTCTTTTACTATACCAGGTTTGGCACGATGCCTTCTTGGTGTGGAACGAAACTGATTACGGCGGGATATCAAACTTTGAGACCGACGTGGACATGATATGGACACCAGACATTACTTTGCTAACAAGGTAAGCATTTTAACTTTGTAACTATTTTTAGTCCTTATTTTGTTTTCATATTTAGTATTAATCCGTAAAACACTATCTCCTTTAATACCTCGTCGAGCTCTGTCTAGTGTGAGTGCGTTGGTATTGACCCTGAGCTCCTCTTCCTTCGCCCCCTTTTCCCTGTCTCTTTAGTCTCACGATGTCAATTCTCCCATGCTTGTCTGTAATTATAAAAAGAACTGTTTCGTATTCGTGTGTGTGTGTGTGCGCGTGTGCGTGCTGTGTCGATGTGTTGTTGTTGTTGTTTTGTGTGTGTGTGTGTTTTGTTTTGTTTGTTTTTTGTTTGTTTGTTTTTTTTTGGGGGGGGTCTTTTTTGTCTTCCTGTTTCCTTTTCCTTTTCTTTTTTTAGACAATCTGCCTTAGTTTTGCTAGTTCAGTAGGCCCATTATAGTACGGTCATTAGTTGCTGTTCATGAGAAGATAGCAGCTTAAAGCACTGCTTTTCAGCAGGGTGCCCTTCATTTCCAGCAACTTTGTTTCGGTTAAGCAATAAAGTCACAGTAAATGGCATTTCCATCCTTAGCAATTCCTCTATTATACTATGAAATGAGTGACATTGATTTTGTATACGTTTATGTCAATTTAAATGTCATACTGAGTGTAATTGCATCGTAGTCGGAAATCAAACAAATAAATGAATACAAAGATGTATTTTAGAGCTTTTTTGTAACTATTCGTTATCTATTCGTCACCACCCCCCCCCCCCTTCATGACTCACGAGTGGACGTTTATAAATCGCCTTCGCACTCATCTCACTTGCAGCAACAAACTGGATTCCTACAAGATGATTCTCCGTCGGGCGACGGTGTCATCGAGCGGGGAGGTTAGCTGGCTTTCGCCCGTCATCCTGACCAGCTCTTGCCTCTTCGACGTCTACCTTTTCCCCTTCGATGTCCAGAGATGCACCTTCGAGTTCTCGTCGTGGACGAGCTCGCGCGAGCTGCTGGATCTCGACTTCTTCTCCGAGAGGAACAGGACCACCCTCAATAGCTTTCGCTACAACGGCGCGTGGGGAATCCAGGAGGACATCACAGAGAAGATCTTGCGCTTGTACTCGTGCTGCGATGAGCCATTCACCGAAGTCCACTACCACCTGACCTTGTGGAGGGTTTCCACGTCGTACGTTCTCGGTATCATCATCCCTTCTGTGCTCCTCTCGCTGACCACCTTGCTTATCTTCATGCTGCCGCCGGAGTCCGGGGAGAAGATCTCGTTCGGAGTCACCAACCTCCTAGCCATGGTCCTCTTTCATGAGACGGTTCGCGCTGCTATGCCTCCCAGCGGCTCCCCGGCACTGGGTAAGTCATCTTCTTTCAAACTGTGGTTGCCGAATATGCATAGGTTCTAAACACACTATTTTCTTCTTCTGCAGGAAATAAAAAAGACAACTTAATCAAGAGCCTACTCAAACATGTCAAATGCTACTTTGCTATGTTATCTGTTTATGCATATCTTACGGATATTCTTTCCAGGTGGTCATACAAGTGACATATGAACTGCCTATGAAATACCTTCGTTTATAAGTAACTACTTTCTGATACTTTGGATAAAGTTTGTTTGCAATTGCGGTAGCCAATTCGGGCAAATCTCAGGTAAGCTTTTTATAGCTTTTTTTCAAGTACAATCGTTGAACATTATAGTAGTACTAACTATTGTAATCTGATCTGCCGGCCATTAAAGTGTAGGCGTAATAATTTTGAGAGCAGTAGTGCAGTGAGTTTGTTTTCACTCTTCAGGTACAGAGAATGGACACCCTGAGTAGCAAAGGTTCTGAAGGATGTCAAGCAAAATGTCAAGAGCATCTTTATAGTCATTAGATTCGAAATACCTGGATGCATTTCGACTGGATATACCAGGTTTCCAAGAGTAGGCCTAATAGAATATCGCAATTTATCGTATAGAAAGTGTTTTGTGTTTGTTTGTTTTTTTTTTTTTGTGTGTGTGTGTGTGTTTTAGCGTAGCAAAAAAAAAAAAAAGCTGCTGAAAACTGCTTATCCAATAGTGGCGAGCCAATGGAGTAAAATGGAGTCAAAAGGGGCCTGAGCCTGAGCAGAATCTTCGTCAGAGGCAAAATGACAAACAGGCAAGGAAAGCAATCACATATAGTTAAGGACTTCACACAACAAGAACAGTCAGGGACAGGCTGGGTACTAAGAACAAAGAAAACAAAAGGAGAGGGTTGAGGTCATGGGCAAGGAGCCCAACAGGTAAAGGCAGTGAAAGGGAGGAGGATTAGAGCAGGAGGTGGACAGACAAAAGGCAGAGGAGAGCGGACAGACAAAAGGCAGAGGAGGGTCAGTAATGATCCTGAGGACCATGGGAGCAACCATTGAAGGAAAAGGATGAATAGGGAGAAAATGCTTCAACCATTTATAGAATGTGATATGAGGTAAATTTCACGCTGTTACCATGTGATTAACACCGCAGCTAGTCTCTCCAGTTGTACGAAGCCGACGGATGGGAAATGGTATATCATACAAGTGTCATAATATCGAATTCGATTTAGTCATATCATAAACCTTAGACGAATAAGAAACACAATCATGTAACTTGAAATATAACACACACAAAAATAAAGACTATTGGTGAATGTCAGATAACTCACTGCAACGACTTTCCAAAACACGAAAATTCCCCGTAGATTTTATAGATAGAAAAAAAAAAAAGCTGACGAATAAGGAGCACACATTTTATATTGAGAGACCGATAATGTATCTTACGTAATCTATTCCTTCATTCCTTCCTTCCGTCCTCCCTTTGCATCTAGCCAACTACATCTGTATCATGATCATCCTATCTTGTTTGTCCGTCTTGGTGGAGGCGATCGTTCTGCGCATGTACAACAAGAGCGATGACGTGTCGCCCGCTGTTTGGTTCCAACGACTTGTCAGCGGCCCGTGCGCAAAAATCAAACACAGAGGAGTCAAGCAAGAAAAGTTTCCTTCTGCACTATGCTATGGTGATATGGTGAAGGTATCGTCGCTTGCACAGGAGAAGGACGATCGTTCTGAGGGTATGAACGCGGACCGGCTGTGGGGGGACGACGCCCAGAAAGTGGGTGTCAAGGATGGCGGGAAAACGAGACCAAGCGGGCCTGACGGAGAAAAGACGTGGCGAGAGGTGGCCATGTATTTCGAAAAGAGAGCGAGTATAGTACTGATATGCTGCGTTGTGGGAAACATTGTGTTCTGGACTTTTCGAATTGCTATCCTCAAAGCAATTGAAGATGATTAATTCATATTATCCGAGAGAGGGCAGCATTTGTTTGGCGTGTTTACTATCGTTATTGTTACACTATTATTATCTTTATTATTATTATCTTTATCATTATTATTGTTGTTATCATTGTCATTATTATTACTACTACTGTTGTTGTTTTTATTTATGAAGATAGAGCATATACGTATTATACACAGTACAAACATTAAAAAAAATAGAGTGAACATTATAAAGGGATTCACTGTATGTATTGTACATGTAACACAAAATAATAGAGGTTAAAATGGTGACAACATGTGGGTCAGGACACACAAAAGTAGAGTCATTTACTATTGCCCGTAGGCATGTAATAAACGCACACATGTTCCCCCAGGGAACGTTGATGAAATACATAGGCCTACAAATTTACAGACTTAGTGTAGCTACAATTTAATTTCAAATAATGTGCCATAGACATATTAATAACCCATATAGACCAAAAATCATATGGATTAAAATAAGATAAATGAGATCCTCCGTTATAATTCTTAAGAGACAAACTTCACAATATATTGGAGTATCTGCACCCGTAATGGTGGAATATAGAAACTAGAAATGGATATGCCTCAGCCAGGTAGCATTATTTTCTCATAAGTCCGTTGTACATCTTAAAAGTGTGAGATGACAGTTTCACATGATTGGTAAAAATTTCAAAATGACATGTTAGGAAGTTTAATGATAGAGACTACTGTATTTCCCTTCCATGACGTCACTGACTTCACCCGGGGCATGAATGAATCTCGCCAACTTCTTGTAAAGTCCGACCTCCCCTATCCGGACATTTCGGGACCGGCGCTCATCCGGATGACGGATTTGGCCGGATAAGGGAGACTCAATGTTTAATACAGACGACTGTCTACCCAATGGATATCTACACATATACACTGTACATGCACGTGTAACATATTGAAGGTAACGTACACTGGAACAGTTTCTTTGCTATTACTGCAAAATTATTAGCTTTTTTTTTTAACCAAAATGAAATCGATTTGTTGGAATAATATGTATTTCATGTGAGTTTATTGTAGGAATTGAGTATATGAATATAAAAACGACCCAAGTCCAATTTTTGGCCAAATTCAGTTTGACATGGGAAATTGTAGCTTATGCATGGACTCATCTTGTGTATAAATGATAAATCCTAATTACCCCCGGAAGTGCCTGAAATAAATGAGTTAAATCTTATATGAATGTAAGAATGAAGGACTTGGGTCATTCTTACATTCATATTATAGCGCCCTCTCTCGTCCTTCTCTCATCTCTATAGCAGAATATCATGTATATGAATCAAAGAACGACCCAAGTCCATCACACAAAATGGCCTCTCCACAATTAATGTTAATGTTAATTGTCATAATAATATATGTTCTAATTTGTATATACAATGTTGCCATCCCATCACATTTAAATAGAATATTATTGGACAAACAAAAAAGATATGAAGTTTTTTTTAGTTTACTCGAAATGGTCTTCCATGGACTTGGGTCGTTCTTATATTCATATAATCAATTTCGTCTGAGTTTGAAATTCCCTCTTTTCCCGTAATTGCTAGATTGAAAACAAAAAACAAGCCAAAATCACTTCCGGATAAAAGAGAGATCTGGATAAAGGGAGGTCGGATAGGAGAGGTCGTACTGTACTTGGAAAAATGTAAAGACTACTCTTCACGCAGGTATTCAATTGTGGTGACGACGGTACCTACACTTAAAGTTCATGTACATAATGATTACCACTTTATACGTTGTAATAACACTACATTTAATGAAGTGGCGGTATATCTTGTGTTAGGTACACATTCTGCATTCAATTTTGCTCTAGTTTTACACAAAATCTGTTTTCATTTCGAGGTTAAGTAAAGGGACACACTTGAGGTTTCTTTGAGGATGAAATCTGTAAATATCAATCAATTAAGGATTTGATTGTAGTCAATCATTTGAATCTTAGTTATATAAGCTTGCAATAATTTGACAACTATCAATGACCAGTTGATGACTGAACTGGACATCGCTGGGCAATTTTAACCCATGAAATTCTTGGATGATTTTACTGCGGATATCTTGTTTGTCCTCATCAAAATGGTGACAATAAATTTTACAGCGAGCCCTATTTTGGAGAAAGACTAGATAGAACCGGTTAGATTCATTAAATCTGCACAATACGTTGATTAATATAACACATTTGCCATTTCGAGAGAGAAATACTGTTTAAACCTCAATCCATATGAAACGTGTTGCCATTTTCAAGATCTATCATGAACGTAGGGAATTAGAGGCTTTAAATAATATTCTGCGCAGATATTAAAAATGGTTATGAATAGTATGTTGAATTCTGTCTTATGAAAATATAACATTGAATGACACAGTGTAAACGATATTATAGATACAGTACGAAACAACAAATGTTGTTTTCTAGGACTCAACGATTCAATGTAGTATAGAGGAGCTTTTCCTATAGTACTTATGATTAGATATTGGAGGAGCTGCAATGTACCATACCAACCATGCATATTGGCATTGTTACAGTTGTTATTAACGTGTTATTAAAGATTGTACTTTTGTTGTTGATGATTATGGAGAATGGAGACATTCGCAACGTCGGTTAAATCGCCTGCATGTAAAGCAATTAGAGTGATAATAATGGCTATAAGAGTATAATAAAAAGCGTATAATAATAGCAATAATGATATATTTTTTTTTAATAGATGCTTTGCATCATGGGTTCAATACACAACTTTTATTAAAATAGGTGCAAAGTATTTGTCAATTTTATCCATTTTTGAATTATCGGTAAATGCTATCTTAAATGAAAAAAGGCACATCACAAAAAAAAAGAAAATTGGATCTCTGTTTAAAATAATTATGTTCACATAGCAAAATCGACCAGCTTGAATTTCCTCAAGAAGACCAATTTCAGTTTTGATTGATATCGAATTGGCAGAAATGTTTGTAATACTTTTGATGCACCTACGCCAAGATTTATGCCTTTTGCTGTTTCCTTCTCATCACGTTCACTGAAAACAAATCTATTTCATATGAAATTCCCTTAATTAAGAATGTTTAAAAGAGCGTTATGCAAGTTATACTCTATAATGAATTAGAGAGGAAACTTACCTGTTCTCAAAGATCTCAAAGAGCCAGTCTTTAACAATGCGTTATTTACATTTGTGGATATGTTTGAAAAAGAAAAATACTGTCATGATGTATATAGTCGTTCTTTTTCTTCTTCAACTGCCCTGTACCACGACGTCCTGGACATAATTGCGATGTACTAGACAGTTAATTCCTTGAGCTATTATCCTCGGTACAAAGATGCAACATTTGCCCATTCAGTTTGCAATGATGGCAATTTTTTACTATTCAAATCAATCGAATTTTTCCTTCTTCCTTTCTTTCTTTCTTTCTTTTTTTCTTTCTTTCTTTCTTTCTTTCTTTCTTTGTTAATAGTGATATTTTGTGCATTGTATATAAAGGTAACTTTATGTATTTATGAACAATTTGTATTTTGTAAACGGGATTTATAAGTCATAAGATTTTTCACAAGTCTGCATATTTTTGATGGCATTTAACCTGATCAATTAAAATCATTTTTTTTTCAAATATAGGGGAGTGTAGCATTACTGTTAAAAAAAAAAAAATGTTGCAACGATACAATGTTTGAGGCAATAGCCCCGCTATAGTGCACAATGCTAATGAATTACAAATGATCTGAAGGAAAAAAAAAATCAGTTTAAACTCCGATTAGAAAGATGTAAGTTTCGCTTGTCAAACGATGTGTTATAAAATACCTTCTCGGTTTATAGAAAGAAGCTTTGTAATGGTTTTACACTTTTTGTTAAGTAATCTTCTATTTTCGAAGTGCTGTTAGCATATTTGAAAAAGAAAGCGTGAAAAAGAATACCCCAAAAAGTACATTTCATATCCTAAATAAGGACATAATAAGAAATGACTATGAGTGCTCGAATAGCAACCGCTCGTTGATTTATTAGTCAACCGGACGAAGTACAAAATAGCATTTTATCAGTCTATCACAAGCGTATTTATAAACCATGTAACTCCATCCGCAATGATCAATCCAGCGGAAGTTAGGTTACAAAAGCGTCAACACGGTATATTAATCTAATGGTTCAATGTTACGGAAATGCTCCACGGCTTCTCAACATTCGCAACATTGGCAACATTGGCAACATTGGCACGAAGACTCTTCGAGTCTTTGTGAAAGAAATTCCATTTACTGAGAATAAAAATGCAGGTGAACAAAATACTGATCACGTTTCGAATACAATGTCAGTAGTAACAATGATCATTATAAGAATATAGCGTAATTATGATGCAATGCTGGTAGCCAGAAAAACTTGCTCTGGGATGGTAATCGGTGCATATATTTGAAATTATACAACACATTAGAATGATGTCGAATTGTGATTGGCCAAGAACTTGTCACATGACATTCAATAGAAAATACCTATCAAACTCATTGAGAGTGACAGCCGTGCATTAGGCCCCTGGTGTTGGGTGTGGGCCTAATGCACGGTTCGCAGGTACTAATGCACGGCTTCGCGGGTGGTTACTAATGCACGGTCACTCGACTTCACTAGCAAAGCGCCAGCAAACTACATGCTGGCCAGCTAGCTGCGCTGGTAAGTTCATTCACAGGCCAGGCGCGGCGGAGTACTGCAACGTTACGTGTACGCGACGCGCAGCTACGTGTCTTTACCAAAGAGATTATACCTCTCTTTGGTCTTTACCTAGCTAGTTGCATGTATTGCGGCCTTACGTTAGTACGGCTGTGTTTTTACTTTTGACTCTGATCTGCTACGTGGACCACAGTGATCTCAAAATTAAGACTTCAATTCAAGTTGAGAAACCGTAATTTGATTATTTTTCTGTGTTTTTATACAAAATCATTTTCGGAAATAGTCTAGACCTACTAACGTTAGATCTACCGACATCTCAGATCGGCCTTAGGCCTAACATTAGAACGTTCTCGATCTAACGTTAGTGTAGAATGGGTATAGACCCTGCAGAGTTTGCTATTCCTGTGACTGTGTGGTTGAATCATGACGAGTGTTTGAATACACTGGGTGGTTTAGAATTCTCGACCTAATTGTTACATTTATTTTTGGGCCTTCCCGAGTTGCAGGTCACTGATTAGTACTGTGATTATGGACAAGGTGTTGTATAAAACGAATAATTTATGATTTTGTTCGTGCATTGGGGCACGTAATATTGCACTCGGCGCGAGATTCGCCACTGGTCTATTCAACGCGGCACTACGCGCCTTGTTGAATAGACCACTGGCTTATCTCGCGCCGAGTACGATATTCGTGCCCAATGCACTCACAACTCATAAATTATTCGTATAATAATATGTATTTATGATAGTAATGATCTGTCATCAATCTAGGCTGATAATTTAACAGACATTAAAGCCCGCAATATTGCAATAAAAGGAAATTTCGTTAAAAATCGGAAATGTTTGGTGACCAAGTTTGTTTAGGCTTGAATGAAGCATGTTGGTGTTTCTACACAGTAGACTTCTCAAAACTCTGTCTGTCTTGTAGCCGGCTATGTAATCGTTTTTTTTTTTCCTTTTGGACCGGTTGAATCATTTGAAAACTGAAAGACTAGGAGTATTTGGAAATTTCAAAATTAGATATCGATGTTCGGCGTCTTTGTCAGGCTTTAGATGTGACGGCCGTGATTCCCGGTATTAAACTCGTAGAATAAAACATACATATCAATTATGATATATTAGATATCATAATATCATAAATTTATTGCACATTATCTTATGCTTGTATATCATGTAACGGACGTTATATATGTACATATCATATTACATCCTCAGATTTGTATAAATCATGTATATCAGAAATTTTATGATTGACATATCAAATATGATAATGTTAATATATAACATACATACATGATATACGTGCGTAAATATGTGTGTATATATGTATATATATGTATATATATATAATATATATATATATATACATATATATAATGTAGGACCTATTTACATCATTATATAAACTTTGCTCTTAATATACGGATGAAAGCGTACACACACATGTTAGCACAATGAAAGACACAATATTAGCTGTATTGTTCTTCTACTTTCCACTGACGTATTGCATCAATTGCTATCGTGATTGCGGCTTTGGAGGCAGCAATGAAGAAGTGCGCATGCCCACACACACACACACTCATACACACACACACACACACACACACACACACACACACATATATATATATATATATATATACGTATATATATATATATATAATCTGTTTGCATGAACACAAAGTAATCATACAACATCAGAACGAATCTCTACATTGATAATTATTGAAAAGGCAAAAAGTGAAATGCATTCCAGTGGCTGCTGATACAGACTGCTGTTATTTTTATTCAATTTCTCTGCTATCATCCTAACATTTGTTTGTTTTTGTATGTTTGTTTGTTTGTTTGTTTGTTTGTTTGTTTGGGGGGCAGAGTTATCGACGTCACTGTGAGGACCCATTCCTGCAAGACGTGTGTGACACACATTGTTGGCGTCGGCGTTTGAACTATATGCTGCTGTGGTCAAGCAGCATGCTGTGCGGTAGACCATATACCAGATGATGGAACTGTGCAATTTCCTTGGATACTTTGTCTTTCTTTTGTGTTCTGTTCTTCTTGAAATGAAAAAATAAAAGCAGACTTGTGGGTTATAAGAGTGGAACCTAAGGGTCCTATTTTATTGCACTCAACAATTGACACGTTCTAAATCAAAATTAGCGTCTTTACGTTCATTTAGAAATAAATAAATTGACTTATATATAAAAAAAAAAAAAAACCTTTAAATCAGCATAAAAGCTACACTATTATACCAGTTCCGCCCCCAGAATTTCATGCACATATTACGGAACGGAAAGATAATTCTACGTATGTTTGTGACGTGCGTGCATGCGAGGGTGTGTGTGCTTCTGTGCGCGTTCGCGTTGGAGGAGTGGTTGGCAATACGGGAGTTATAGTTTGTATGTGGGTGTACGAATCGTGCATGTATACGGCGTCACGGCATTATCCCTTTATGGAAAAAGTTAGAACATGACACCCGTTACATTTATCATAACCTGAACATGCATCCGGGGTTTAGTCCGGTTTTTGTGAGATACTCTTGTGTTTTACTAATCTTTTCTGTTGCTAGTCCCTAGAAACTGAAAAATAAAATCCTGATGACGATGAATGTATCGGTTTACAATTCTGAGTTCAGTTAACAACAACATAAACAGGTCAGGAATTTTTTTCTTATTTTGTTTAATATACATTAAAAAGTATAAGTAAAATATTATATTTAACACACACACACACACACACACACACACACACTCGCACACACACACAAATATATCTAGAAAATGGTTAATCAGCATTTTTTAAGTTGTCACTCCAGCCTTTTTGAAAATGTTAAATTCAACACTCAAAATGTTAGGTTTACCATTTTTTGAATGGTAGTTCCATATTGTGAGTGTTGAATTCAGCATTCTGAGTGTTTAGTTTAACATTCAACAATTTTTTTTTTAGGAATGACGGCATCTAAAACGTTGATTTACCAATTCACTTTATTAGAAGTATATGTATTCATAGGCCTACATTGTTTGCGTGTGTATGTATATGTATATTATATATATATATATATATATATATATATATATATATATATATATACATAGAGAGAGAGAAAAAAAAGAGGGAGAGAGAGAGATTAAAACTGCACCTGTTAATGTGATCCTTTGTGAAAATAATCCGGAAAGTACAAAAATATTTCAGTAAAAGTCAATTGAGTTGAACACCTGTTGAATAAAAAAGAACTCACATCGTTTGCACGAATAAGAGTGTATATAACCACTTGAATAGTAACAATGTAATATAATCACATACTTGTTCCAAGACGATTTATCAGCAAACAATCATAGTGATATGAATACAAAAGTCATTTTCAAGTTCGTTACAATAAATGTTTTTATCACTTCCATCGCTGTCTTTATCATTGTTTACGTCAAGTCGTCCATGTTATTATTCACAAGTCTTGCATTATTCATTAATTAACTTATTCAATTTCGTAAAAGTCATAATAACATCAAATGATTGGAGCAATCAAATTGGAGCAATCATAATGATTGGAACAATCAAAAATCATTATTCGATACCGACGCGGTTAAATTTTGCTAGGTTAGATTTGTTTTGCGATCGTAGTGAAAATATACTACCTAGGTTTTTCCTCCATGAATACGCGGTTGTCATTGCAACAAGCCCACGAACAATAACTTGTGGCCGAAATTTTTAAAAGTTAACCTTGTTCCCACGGACGTTTGTGACTTTTCAGTGGTGTTAGACCTGCGTTGGCCTGGTTATCGCTGCCCAAATACTGAGTGATGGGGAACGTCAACGTCAAAGTGGGTCTGGTTTCCGATACCACACAACGCCCCAACAAAATGTACGAAAAATAGGTTACCATGGTCACAACTTTCTTCTTTTTGTCAACATGAAAATATCATTTGAATAATTTTGTTCTTGATAACAGTATTAAAACACACACACACACACACACACAAGCTGAGTATTAAAAGTAAGAAGTCAGTCAAATGTAATAATCATACTTATGAAATATGTCGTTAGAATGCTGTTTTATAAGTTATATTGGGTAGTGTTTGGTGCATGGCAAATGTTTATTACATTGCCTAGTGTGTACAAAAAGAGTTTGATCTTAAAGGACAAGTTCACCTTCATAAACATAAGGATTGAGAGAATGCAGCCATATAATAGTAGAACACATTAGTGAAAGTTTGAGGAAAATTGGACAATCGATGCAAAAGTTATGAATTTTTCAAAATTTTGTGTTGCAACAGCTGGATGAGGAGACTACTATTTTAAAGGGTCGTGATGTCATACGAGTACAACAGGATAAAGAAAATGCAAAGAAAATTCAACATATTTTAATTTTTTTTCGCATAATAAAAGAGCACTTGACTTGCCTCTTTCTAAAGGCAATGGGAATAATATTACCCATAACATATAGATGTCAGTAACGAGTTAAGGGAATGTGTACTTTTTTTCAAAAGATGAAATTTTGTGAAATTCTCTTTATATTTTCCTTATATTGTTGTATGCATGTGACATCATACCAACGGCGTAAATCCATACTGAGGAGTGGGGGGGATGATCGGCGATAGTCACCATCACCACGATTACAAGCCCATAACCGAACCGGCGCAGCCTTGAGGGGGACGGGGGGGGGGGGTGAGAGAAGCTTGGTAACCCCCCCCCCCCCCCACACACACACACACACACACACACACACTTTACAGGGATCGGATGTCTCACTCTTTTGCATGAAATATAAAGTGGGAGGAGAGTGATATATTTCTGACAAACTGTTACAAGCGAGCTTGAAAATTGTGACATTTTACAGTCCCAAAACTGCAGTTTGTGACTGTATTTTGTCCGCTTTGGAAATTAAGGGGGGGGGGGGGGGCACCGGGTGAAACTGCTGGCAATTACTACTGACAGCAACATCAAGAGAATGGCATAACAATTAAATGCGAGCGAGCGAGCTTGAAAATTTTGACATTTTACAGTAAAAAAAAAAAAAAAAAACTGCTGTTTTGGGCTGTATGTTTTTCGCTTTGGAAATTAAGGGGGGCGCACAGGGCGCAACTGCTGGCAGTTCGTACTGGCAGCAACATCAGGAGAATGGCATAACGATTAAATGCGAGCGAGCGAAGCGAGTGAGGTTGAAAATTTTGACATTTTACAGTCCCAAAACTGCCGTTTGTAGCTTTATTTTTAGCTTTGGAAATTAAGGGGGAGCACCGGGCGAAAACTGGTGGCGATTACTGGCAGCAACATCATGAGAATGGCATAATGATTAAATGCGAGTGTGCGAAGCGAGCGAGCTTGAAAATTTTGACATCTTACAGTCCCCAAAACTGCCATTTGTAGTTATATTTTTCGCTTTGGAAATTAAAGGGGACGCACCGGGCACAACTGCTGTCAATCACTGGCAGCAACATCAGGAGAATGCCATAGCGATTAAATGCGAGCAAGCGGAGCAAGCGAGCCTTAACATTTTGACATTTTGCAATCCCAGACAATGTCGTTTGTAGCTGCATTTTTTCGCTTTGGAAATTAAGGGGAGGCACACCGGGCGAAAACTGCTGGCAATTACTGGCAGCAACATCAGGAGAATGGCATAATGATTGAGCGAGTGAGCGGAGCGAGCGAGCTTCAAAATTTTTGACTTATTACAGTCCCAAAACTGCCGTTTGTAGCTTTATTTTTAGCTTTGGAAATTAAGGGGGGCACCGGGTGAAACTGCTGGCAATTACTGACAGCAACATCAAGAGAATGGCATAACAATAAAATGCGAGCGAGCGAAACGAGCGAGCTTGAAAAATTTGGCATTTTACAGTAAAAAAACTGCCGTTTTGGGCTGTATTTTTTCGCTTTGGAAATTAAGGGGGCGCACAGGGCGCAACTGCTGGCAGGTCGTACTGGCAGCAACATCAGGAGAATGGCATAACGATTAAATGCGAGCGAGCGAAGCGAGTGAGCTTGAAAATTTTGACATTTTACAGTCCCCCAAACTGTCGTTTGTGGCTGTATTTTGTCGCTTTGGAAATTAAGGGGGAGCACCGGGCGAAAACTGCTGGCAATTACTGGCAGCAACATCAGGAGAATGGCATAATGATTAAATGCGAGCGAGCGAAGCGAGCGAGCTTCAAAATTTTGACTTATTACAGTCCCAAAACTGCCGTTTGTAGCTATATTTTTCGCTTTGGAAATTAAGGGGGGAGCACCGGGCGAAAACTGCTGGCAATAACTGGCAGCAACATCAGGAGAATGGCATAATGATTAAATGCGAGCGAGCGAAGCGAGCGAGCTTCAAAATTTTGACTTATTACAGTCCCAAAACTGCCGTTTGTAGCTATATTTTTCGCTTTGGAAATTAAGGGGGGGGGGGGGAGCACCGGGCGAAAACTGCTGGCAATAACTGGCAGCAACATCAGGAGAATGGCATAATGATTAAATGCTAGTGAGTGAAGCGAGCTTCAAAATTTTGACATCTTACAGTCCCAAGACTGCCGTTTGTAGCTATGTTTTTCGCTGTGGAGATTAAGGTGGGGAGCACCGGGCGAAAACTGCTGGCAATTACTGGCAGCAACATCATGAGAATGGCATAATGATTAAATGCGAGCGAGCGAAGCGAGCGAGCTTCAAAATTTTGACTTATTACAGTCCCAAAACTGCCGTTTGTAGCTATATTTTTCGCTTTGGAAATTAAGGGGGGGGGGAGCACCGGGCGAAAACTGCTGGCAATAACTGGCAGCAACATCAGGAGAATGGCATAATGATTAAATGCTAGTGAGTGAAGCGAGCTTCAAAATTTTGACATCTTACAGTCCCAAGACTGCCGTTTGTAGCTATGTTTGTCGCTGTGGAGATTAAGGTGGGGAGCACCGGGCGAAAACTGCTGGCAATTCCTGGCAGCAACATCATGAGAATGGCATAATGATTAAATGCGAGTGTGCGAAGCGAGCGAGCTTGAAAAATTTGACATCTTACAGTCCCCAAAACTGCCATTTGTAGCTATATTTTTCGCTTTGGAAATTAAAGGGGACGCACCGGGCACAACTGCTGTCAATCACTGGCAGCAACATCAGGAGAATGCCATAGCGATTAAATGCGAGCGAGCGGAGCAAGCGAGCCTTAAAATTTTGACATTTTGCAATCCCAGAAAATGTCGTTTGTAGCTGTATTTTTTCGCTTTGGAAATTAAGGGGAGGCACACCGGGCGAAAACTGCTGGCAATTACTGGCAGCAACATCAGGAGAATGGCATAATGATTAAATCCGAGCGAGCGGAGCGAGCGAGCTTCAAAATTTCGACTTATTACAGTCCCAAAACTGCCGTTTGTAGCTTTATTTTTAGTTTTGGAAATTAAGGGGGAGCACCGGGCGAAAACTGCTGGCAATTTATGGCAGCAACATCATGAGAATGGCATAATGATTAAATGCGAGTGTGCGAAGCGAGCGAGCTTGAAAAATTTTGACATCTTACACTCCCCCAAACTGCAATTTGTAGCGATATATTTTTTGCTTTGGAGATTAGGGGGGGGGGGCGCACCGGGCGCAACTGCTGTCAATCACTGGTAGCAACATCAGGGGAATGGCTTAGCGCTTAAATGCGAGCGAGCGGAGCGAGCGAGCTTTAAAATTTTGACATTTTACACCCCAAAAACTGCCGTTCTTAGCTATATTTTTGCGATTTGGTTTGTCCCACTTTTATGGGGGAACCATCCCCCCCCCCCCCATCGACGCCTCTGCATATGAGGGAGCTTTTGTTAAGTGAAAGATATGCTGCACACTCTTTGACAAATTAGGGAAATATACGTCAATCTCAACAGTGTACTTATCGAAAGGGATCCAGTATAGCGGAGCTTTTGCATGTTTATGATTGCAATTCAACGATTTGGTGCATAGTTCTGGCGGTATTTGGACAATAATTCCATTAAGAAAGTTCGAAATTTGTCCTCATCTCGGAAATTGCTTGGGGGATAAATGATTTGCCTGCCTAAACACTTTCGTAGGGGCGGGGCAAATGCCCTTTGCCCCCCCCCCCCCGAGATATTTTCGACGCCCCTGATCTTCCCTGGGTATACCCATAGATGTATCTTGACTGAATTATCAGTCACTGTCGTTCCTCATGAATGATTCAGGAAATGGAGGGGGTTCAATTATGGCAATATACTTTTGTTATTGTTTGTTTGTTTGTTTTCGTACATATTTTGCAGATGGTCCCAAGTTACTCTCGTCTTAGCATGTTTACATGTAGGCCTACACTATTTGACGTTGTCAACGTCTGAGCCATACCTTACAGTGTATGTCCATGTCCGCGAGCGAGCGAAGCGAGCAAGCGCTTGAGAAAATTATGCATTCGATTTCCTACAAGATAGAATACTGTTCAGCTCTGTTACCTGTCTGAAGGCCGGCGTACAAACGTCATGCAATATGCCAAAATTGATACAATCACATTTCTGCTTCCTCCATTTTTTTTTCTTCAAAATTCAGGGGGGATGATTGTACAGGCCATCCCCTCCTCCTCCATTTCAGGGGGGATATATCCCCCCCCCCATCCCCCCCCCCCCGGATTTACGCCCATGCATCATACACTGCAGTAGTCTTCTCATCCAGCGGTGACTGCACAAAAACTTCAAAAATTCATAACTTTTGAACGGATTGTCCGATTTTCCTCAAACTTTCAATGATGTGTTCTACAAATATTGCTACATTCTCTCAATCCTTATGTTAATGAAGGTTAACTTGTCCTTTAAGAGAGGTTAAGCACCATTTTTAAACATTTTCAAGTAATTACATCATCAGATAGAGCAAAGTAACACCTTTTCACATACAGGGATTCCTCACTTGTTAAATCACAAGTAATATTCTTGAAGTGCACTGTGAAAAGTAAAAATGTCCTAGATTTTCTTATTGCTTTTTTGTTCTTATAGCAGCTTTAATCGCAAATATCTTAAATTAGCATAAGTGAAGTTAATTCGCTTTGCTCTCAAACTCAATTTCTGACTGAATGTGGTGAATAAATCACTAGATCAAATCGTCATCTGCATTCGTTGAAACAACACGTGTGAAAATTGTTGTGAGGCTTAAGTGCTGAAATTCTAAAGATTGTACTTGACTCTGCTTGATAGTAGATCTCTTCACAAAGTTAAAAGGATGGTACAGTTTTGGTTTAGATGGGGCTGCAGGTTACCAACTCTATGTGTGTGTGTGTGTGTGTGGGGGGGGGGGGGTATTCACAGTTTACTTGATGAAAATTGGTCCTGAAATGGTGGAGATAT
The DNA here is from genome assembly GCF_964275005.1 of Diadema setosum. NCBI lineage: Eukaryota > Metazoa > Echinodermata > Echinoidea > Diadematoida > Diadematidae > Diadema > Diadema setosum. The sequence continues at coordinate 8,627,856 of NC_092694.1, read as the reverse complement.
CCGAAAAGAGATCGTAATGAAATGTGACTGACTATGACCGTTATAAGGATCTCTTCTTTTTTACCCCTTTGTTTCCTTCTTGGATATCTCAGTCATTTCAAAACCGATTTTAATCAAATAAACTTTCACTTTCCTTCAGAATTGTATGCCCTTTAACATTACATAGAGTGGTTTCCAAATATCTCGCAAAACGTTACAACCTGAATCCTCACCTCAACCAATACTATGCCATCCCTTTAAAGTCATTGAAACTTGACGATGCGTTCTTCTGCCTTTGCAAGACAACACATTTACCGAAGACACAGTACCTATAAGATGATGTTATACGTTACTAAAACCATGTGTTGTGTGACTTTAAATAACATTGCGAATACTGAATGCGTGTGTTTGTGACTATGTGTGCTAATGATTACTTATTCCAAATATCATGTTCGTAGTCAATCATATCACAATTTCTTTAAACATCATATCTCTTTAAGAATATTGACGCTACACGGTGAAGACGAAACTGCAATCATATCAAAAGGGATATCACAGACTTGTAGTCAAAAGGGCGTTTTACAAAATTATTGTTTTCAATGTGAGATAATAAGAAATAAAGTTTGAAATTCGAATAGGATTACATACAAGAAAAGTTCCGACGTCTCTGATATCATAAAACTACGTTTTTGACATGAAATCGAATGTGAAAACCAAAATTTCCCTTACCCTTCCATGTTCTCAGGTGCAAAGTAAAATGATGTACAAAATAAACCATAGATACATGTTTTAAAGGGATGATATACAGTTTGGTTGACATGGGGATTCAGTTTTCACTTTTTGCAAGATGATTAGAAACTACTTACATGACATATTAATAAGCATACAATTCAATGCAATTCTGAGAGGAATTTAAAGTTTACCTGATGGAAAAAGTGGTTTTGAAATTGTGAGATATCCAAAACAAAGTAAAACAAAGTGTTCCTAATAAATGGTGGGACCCTGCCTTTATTGGAACTTCTTTATTTTTTGATATTTCGGCCATTTCAAAACTGATTTTCATCAAACAACTCTGAATTGCCCCTAGAATCGTATATGCTCTTTGACATTTCATATAAGTGGTGTCTGGTTATCTCAAAAAAAAAAAAGGTTAAAACCTGAATCCACGTGTCAACCAAAATGATAATGATCCCTTTAAAAAGATTAAACATGGCCTGAGGAAACTTGCAATCAACAGGTGATAGTTAAACTCTTTTGCCAGGTATGCGTGATTTATTTTTTTTTTTTTGATAGTTAGTCACAATGGTGCAATCAGAAGGTTTTTATTGATATCTGCCGACAGGACAAGGTCGGAAATGAATGTCGATTGGCCGGTGTGCTGTCGGTGATTCATACCAAGGTGCGTTTTTATTTGTTCCTGCTTAAACTTTTGTTTTTGCAAAACAAAATGACTGTCTCCCGATGGAATACCTACGCACGGTTTACCTATCTTTAATAACAAAGCCAGAAATACTTTATTTGGCGTCAATCAGGTGCTTTTAGTTCAGCTTAATAACGGCAATTTGAATGCATTATTTACCATTTGCAGATGAAACAAAAACCCGCCAGTTTCAGAGCTTCATACTAGTTCTAAAATGTGAGTTAGCGATAAAAATTACCAATGTAAAATTTTTAATCAGTGTAATTGATGTAAAGTATTGATAGATACATACCCTACAAAATGTGAGCAATGGTTAAAATAAGATTGTTTCTACAATAAACCTACAGTTATGGGTTATTGCGAAAAATAGTGATATCCCCTTACATTCTATAGGCTTTCTTGCGAAGTGTTATATAGTATATAAGTTGTTTTGTGAGAGAACTGACCTACACACATGTATCAGATGTGATAACTTGAACATTTTTTAATCACTTCTCCAAATGGTAAACAATACCTTTAATGTGGACAAGGTAAGATTTCATCAAGATAAGACCGGAAGAAAGATGGTTATGGGTTCGTTTTTTCTCAAGTTTCTCACGATGAGTCCTTTTAGGGTGTAACCATATTGGACAAGATGGCTCTTTGCTTGTTTATTATCAATTATTGTATATCAGTATGTGGTTAATCTTTTTACTAGATCAATCACAGGATTTGCAGCGCAATGCTGGAATTCTCTTCGTTGTAACTAATACCATAGTAACAATACTGAAGCCATTAAATGAGACAAAAATGAAATACAACGCCAGCACTTATATGACATTATTACGTTACAGATATCAGAGAAACTGTTCGTGCTAATATCTTTTAATGCTCGCGTGTTTGATATTGAATAATGTGGGTGAGTGTGTGTGTATGTGTGTGGGTGTGTGTGTGTGTGTGTGTGTGTGTGAGCAACGTGCGGTTTCTTTTCGGCACGTTTCACGTGCGCGATGCAATTTATCGAAAGTGCACGGGGAAACCAATCATGTCAATAGACTTGTACCTGGTTCATCATGACGCACTCGGGCCAGCTCCTGACGTCATCTTACCATCTGGCAATGACATCGGGGGGAGCAGGACCAGCAAGAATCCCAGGTTGTTCCCTGGATACTGCGTCTTTCAATGCCAAACAAACTTCCAATCTCGTCTGTTTCCGCGTCGTCTTCCCCTTAAACATTTCCCTGTGTTTGTTGTCGATGTTGTTGCTCAAAAGCCAGAAACAGAAAGGGTTAGTGTGGTAGTTTCAATTGTGATAGGTTATTACAGATTTTAGAGGGCCTATTGTATGTAGTCATTGTTCTTTTTTTTTATAACAGTCTTATTGTTTTGATAAAAGAAAGTGCGTTTATCCCTTACTGGTTGCTATTTTATATTTCTCCCAGAAACAGCACTGTGTGCAATCAAAGTCATCGCCTCTACCAATTTCTGTCATTTCAAATACTGGTACTTGTTTGCACAATAAAGTGCTATGCTCATCAAAAAAAAAATAATAATAATAATAAAGGTAACGATAATGACGATATCATTGCTGATACTGTATTCAAAAAGGCAACGATCGGTGACAATAATTTATAAAATGATGATAATGTGGTCTCCATATCCAGAAATACAATAATTAGTAGAATTAATAGAATTGTCAGTCTTTGCTCACTCTCACGTCTTTCTTATAGACCCTGCCAACACCACGAAGGTACAAATGATACACCTGTCTCAAAAGGAACACGCGAGGTCACACATCTTGTGCAAAGTTGGCTGCAGGCGTCGAACCCATTATTTGAAGAGTCCGGGGGGGGGGGTGTTTCACAAAGCTGTTCTAAAAGTGGCGAAGGACTTAAGAACGACTGGTGATCAGTTCTTATGTGCTATACTTATCAGAATCTCAATAATTCAGCACAAGAACTGATCATCAGTCGTTCTTAAGTCCTTCCTAACTTTCAGAACAACTTTGTGAAACACCCCCCCCCCCCCAGATCTGCATGTCTCCACTGCGTCTGTAATGATCGATCAAGCGTACTGAGTTCAGGTGATGTTCGTCATTCCGAATGTTTGTTATTCAGAAATATAGGATGACACGGTCATTGTGCACGTTAACATCGTCTGAAATAGACAACGATAGATGAACTCAATATACCAGACATTACTTTTGGGACAATGGTAATTAAACAGGCTTTTTCTATTTTTTTTTTCTTACAATACAAAGCAGGTTATATATAACAGCACGCAGAAGAACTTACTTTAAGGGGTCTTCTGAAAGAAGTGATAGTCTTACATTCGAAATGTGCACTTTCACGACTTGCTGAATGTTCATGACCTGTATGTGTATAATGTTTGCACATACCAGCAGCAGCCATATCGATTTGTGAAAAGCAAACTCAATTTTTTCCGCAGTTTTGATCCTATAATTTTAAAACAATTAACACTCAATCCCACATGTTACTCTCTTTCAGAACAACTGAGCTTGCACACTTACTTTACCATTAATTTGGTCAGTACGGTGTGAGACATATCAGTTTATTTTGTTTTCAAACAATTTCACTTCATACTATAAATAGAGAGTGACCCAGCACTGCTTTCAAAATGAGAGTTTTGTAGAGGAAAATCATATAACCATGAAAAGTGCACGCAAACTTCCAGCAAAGCTTATTGTTTCTTTCCCCTTGCACGTGATACTATGATGAGATTAACACACTCGGCCGCTTACAAATGATTTGTTGGTCTTAAGTGAGAAGTACAAAAGTAAAAGTATTATTAAAAGTAACTATTTAGAACAAAATTCACTTCTCTCTCGTTTTGGAATGTTTCCAAAGTATAACGGCTGAGGTGGCATTTCCCCCCCCCCCAAAAAAAAAGACACGACATTTGATGGGGCTTCCCCTGAATGATATATAAAGTACTTATTGCGAATAGTTTTAATGTGTTGTTCTTCAAACCGTTAACGTCGCTATCAATGGAACCCAGACACGTCTTTATGACCAAAATGAATACTTCGTGTGCGTCATTTTTACTTTCACTTCAAGTATTTGTATCCCTAAAGGAAAGGGAATTTCCTATGGAATAAAAGTGAAGTACGTGTTTCGTGGCTTCACCAACACACAAAACGAAAATCCTAACAAAATACAAAACAACAATAAAATATGATAGATTTATGGCCAGTCATATCCTGATGTTAGGTACTATTATGCTCAGGGAAGATTCGGGAACAGTAAAATTAACAGTTAATGTTTTATGGCTCTCTGTAAATGTAAAGAATTGCCAGCATTTTTTTATGAGATGGTATCTATCATTCCTAACTTGTTAATCATCAAATGACAAGGAAGACAGCTACTGAAGATAAATGCCCCATCCTTTATGTCTCATGACCATATTCATAATAACTATATTAACTGATTTTTTCCCATTAATTTTGACATTGATGATGATTTCTCCACAGCACTTAAATGAAAACATATTGAGAGCTTGCTTCCAAAAGCCGCTAAATCCATTGAGAAATGATGGATGCGATTTAGGGCCTTTTGGAAGCAAGCTCTTCATATTCTGAAATCCATTTGCAGGCTTAGCTATATTTCCATTTCCACCCTTATTTAATTTGCACTATGCGTATGTATATACCTTAAAAATACAATTATATTGTTACTTATGATCACATGTTGTTAATTTACGTTTTTGAAATCATTACAAATATGTTCTGCTAATGCATTGTATATAATGTTCCCTGAAAATAAAGTTGAATATAAATGAATTAAATTGATTGAATTGAATTGAAAAACATTGAATAAGATATTATAGGACTTGTGCTTTTCCCCTTTTCTTGGTTTAAACTGAAAACATATTCCACTCGATTACTTTTTCTTGAGTGAGAAAGTCATTTAATGACAATCAATATAAATCTTCACATCGTAGTGTCGTGCCGATCTCACGAGTTTGAAGATTCCGAATGGGTCATTCCCATTACCGTCTCACATTTCGTGAGAAACATTTACCACTTTACATCCATTTTACAAAATTCACAGATTGATATACCGTATGTCAAAAAAAAAAATACAACAGGACCCTCCGCAGTGATAACTTTAAAAACAGTTAATCAATCCGAATACAATTTCAGAGTGTGAAACTATAACTCATCGTCCACATTTTACAGAAAACCCCATCCGATTTGCTTCAGTGGTCAGAGAGAAATGAGGAGTTTTGTAGAGCATGTCAGGAATCCCCTCCCTCCAAGTTCTGTCCATTGTGTTCACACATTATGCAGTTCCAAGAGGATCCAAGTGCTCAAAACTTGGAAGAACCAGACTCATGACAGGCTTTACAACGATCTACAATTCTCTGTGACCACTTTACAAAACTGAATGGGGTTTTCTGCAAAATGTATTTAAAGGGATGGTACAGTATTGGTGGAGATGCTTTTAACTTCTTGCAAGACACCAAGAAAACACTTATGATATAGTACAGAACATACCATTTTAAGAGGAATTCAAAGTTTATTTGATAAAAATCGGGTTTGGAATGACTGAAACATCCAAAAACAAAGTAAAACAATGTGATCGTAGTAAAGTGTGGGTCCCACACTTTACTAGAATCGCTCTTTTTTGGATATGTCAGTCATTTCAAAACCAATTTTTATCAAATAAACTTTGAATTCCTCATAGAATTAAATGCTCTTTCATATTTCATAAGACGTTTCTCATTATCTCACAAAAAAAAAATGTTAGAAATTATGAAAGCTTTGTTTATCTTCTATAAACATAAAAGAGGGCAGGACCTCACAAATCATCGCACATTAGTAGCAATGATAATGATAATGCTTTGTTCAGTATCTTAATTCCCATTTTCTTTATGTAATATGTATGATTTTGTATGGTTTGCTTTTGTGTGTGTTTGTTTGTTTGTTTTTTGTAACGTTTCCTATACTATGTATAAAATGTTGTATTTTGTAATTGTATGGTTTTTACATCACGGACTCACAGAAGAACAGCCATTGGCTGAAGTGAGTGACCCGTGGTGAAATAAAATAAACTCAATTCAACTCAAACTCAAACTCAAACTCAAACTCGATAATGCGGTCTTAGACCCTATTTTAACTGGGCTATTTTTTGAGACCAAGTTTTTACGGGGGGGGGGGGGATCAATTTCACCCCCCCCCCCCCCCTTCAGATCTCGGCTCGCACGATCGCCGCAAAATTTGGCCTGAACATAGAGCCGGATGTCATCTACAAAATTTCATGGTCATAAAATAGAAAAATATTGATTTTCTAATTTTAATAAATTATATCATGCATGAAATCATAGTGTCATCTGTAACTCTACTAAAAAGGCTGAAGGATTGCTAAAGTTTTGTGTCAGAATTCCACAAGACACATCAAACAATTTTCTTGTAAAAAGTACTACAATCAAAATCAGTTTCTTTTGTTTTTTATTGTTTTGTTAATTTCTTATGTATTTTATTCTTTTTCGACCTTTTGTTTTCTATTGCTCTTTGGCCAAAATTTGTTGCAGGGACTTTATCAAGCTTATCTACAAAGAATTGATTAATTTCTATGACTAAAATTTGAAATAATCTAATTTATATCAATTCAAAAAACAAAATAAAAAAACAATTTGCATTGTATTAGCACACGATATCACGAATTTGAGCTGTTTTCGGGTTGACATGCATATGCAAAACATTACGTAACTTCAGAACGGTGCACCCGGACGTCAAAAAAAAAAAAAAAAAATCATGAAACGACGCGGCAAAATTTTTGCGCGTTGCGGAATCGTGGCGCGAAATGTCGAGGGGGGTCAATTTGAACCCCCCCCCCCCCCTCCAGTTAATATAGGGTTAATCCAGCGTAACCTCTTCAGTATTGACACTGTTTTCCCGGAGGACCCTGCCATTAATATTACCCTAGCATTGCCAGGTACCTACCTGGGTCGAGAGAGACAAAGTGGGTAAGGACGTAAGTACTTCGCTGGAGTCGAACTCGATTTCTTCGATTGAGAGTCAGGAATCTTATCCACTGTGCTACACAGTGCATTTCATTGGCTCATAAACAAATTCCTACTACGTATTTTATCTTTCCCTCCTCTCTCCCCCTCGTGTGATACAGCGGTACATGGTGCATGATGTGACAACAACAAAATAATTCCGATATATCATACATAGAAAAAGAATAGACGGAGAAAATAATATACCATACAAATCATGCCAATACTGATTCATCATGTAGCTAGCTAAAATTGAACTAATAGGATCTCTCTTCAATACATTTCAATTTTTATCCAAAAGTACTCGTCATCCTTTCAACTTTGTTTAGTTCCGTTCAGTTCAGTTCAGTTCAATTGCATTTACTTCCTGCAAACAGCTTTGGTTTTGCCTTGGTTTACTTTGGTTTACCAATAAATCAAATCAAATCAAACCAAACCAAACCAAACCAAACCAAACCAAACCAAATCAAATCAAACCAAACCAAACCAAACCAAACCAAACCAAACCAAACCAAACCAAAACAGTTTCCCCGTTCAGAAACATGCAGTCTGTTCCAATAATCTATCTGGTAGAGATCATTATTGCAATGAAACAAACACTTTTTACCTGTGTCTTTATACCGAGTACAGGTGAGACTACTAATGATTCAGATCTGGGCATTGGTGGTACTTTATCAACGATCATATTAGGTGGTACTGTTTCCATGGATGCCACCTTTTGAAATCGTAAAGAGGAAAGAGAAATGAGATAGAGATAGATTGATAGGTTGATAGATAGATACAGAAAGAGAGAGAAAGAGAGAGAGAGAGAGAGAGAGGGAGAGACAGCATGTATTCCACGAAACCGGGAATCCGGAAGTAACACAGATATCATAGTCACGTTGGCAGTAGAAGGTTTTGAAGGGATAGATTGCTGTTGGTAGTTTGTTTGTTTTTTTCGTGGGGTAGGGTTTTTTGTCACTATAATGTAATACAAATGCAACAGAATAGAGTTGTAAAGCAATGTTAAAAGTGAGAGTTCAGTGACCGAAATACTTGATTTGATTATGATCTCTTACAGATAGGATGTCCCGGGTTTGAATCCTGGAGAGGGTCACGTGATAGGGTGAAACCAATGATGACAGTGCGAGTACGAACTTCAAGACACATGAGATCATCGATTGGAACCTTGTCTGGCGCGTCCAATACACTTTGCCCCTTTCGTCCTGCTTTAACATGGCTAAATCTTCTCGGGCACCAGACACTACAAGCATGCCAAGTATCGCTCTTTACTGTGGATCTCCCTATTTTTCACTTGTCACTATTTGGTTTAGATTCAAAAGAAGAAACAGATGTCTCATCATCTTTTTTTTTTATTATTATGCATTGTTATGCAATCGACACTATACACTTTTTGTTCTTTTGGAAAAAAGCAACTCCTTCTTTTAATTCCCATGGTACAGAATACCATACATCAACTGAATTTTTTAGCCATTGATTTGGGTGTCAAAAACGAATTTGCAAGCATGAAACTTGCAATCGTTTCGTCAAAGCCATTCCGTCGCTTCAAGCACACGAATTTGAATGCACCTAAAATGAAGAAAAAGATGATATTAGAAATTGGGAAACCTTTACGTGGATCACACATCATGAGGAAAATAAAGCTGTAAGATGAAGATCGCAAAAAGAATACGATTATCATAATGAAATTAAAGAAAAAGGAAATGGAAATCCGTGCCCAAACACGAAATTGATGCTTGCATCCGAATTTGAACTTTTGATTTCCGTGCCTAAATACAAAGTGGCTGGTTTAAGCATGGTTTCATGAAAAACATGTTGAAACCAAAATCACTCCATCGTTTCAAACACGCAAATTTGAATGCACATAATGGGAAAGTGGATGGTAAACGAAATTAAAAGGAAATGCCATATCATCACTATTGCAACAGTAGCAGTAGCAGTAGTAGAGGAAGAAATAGTAGTAATATTGTTCGTAGTGTGATTATGATTATTATTATGACATTGTTATTGTTGTTCCATCCTGTCTTAAATCATTTTATGTTAAGTATTTGTAAACTGGTATTTTCATAAGAATTCTTCAAGTTGTTCACGGTATACAAGCATGCCTTTTAGCGGACCTCTCAATTCTTTTTTTCTCTTAACATACCTTTGTATTTTGCCGGTGTGCATGTATATCTTTATTTGTCAACAATCATTATTTATCCTTTACACAGTTGATCGTATGCCTACGATTAATAAAATGTAACTCCTTATTTATTCTGCGTTGTGTATTGTTGGGAAAATGAAAATAAATGAAATGAAATGAATTGAATTGAATTGAATTGAATTGAATTGAATTACTATCACTATCATCATAACTTAATATGACTCTAAATTGCTTTAATGAATGACTTTCTTATCATCTTAATGACTCTTTTCAAAATCGGAAATCAGACTTAATTTCTTTTTGTTGCATCATGGTATCAAAGTTCAATGCTTCTATCTATGCTTGGCAAAAATATTTATTCATTCTTCGCAGGCCATCATTCCACCCACAAGGCTCTATCAAAAGGTGCCTATTATGGTCTTTATGGCCAGAATGGAGGTTAAAAGAAATCTGAATGAAATGATAAACATTTTTTTTTAAACTGTTTTTCTTTCTATTGCAGTCAGTCGGGGATGGTCGACTCACAGCAGTCACCTAATGAAGATTAAAACAAACTGAGATGGTTTTATTATATAGCAATACATGTACGAGGATGTACAATAATCTAGCCCGACTTTTGGCTATTGTTGAATACTGTTCTTCGAAATTTCGGGGCGAGTATAAAAACACCTACTGGACTTCAGTTTCACCGACGCGCAGTTGGGTATCATAATCTGATCACGCGCCTGCCCCCTTAGACCCCGGATGTAAGTCTGCATTGAAGATAAGCCTTGAGGAAAACTTAAGCTAGCCCTTTCATCGCGGATACATACAACAGACGAATTAAAAACGCACTAAAAGAGAAAGCAATCTCAGGAAAGCGGAAATCGGAAGTAAACTTTGAGATGGGATCATTTCATTTTTTATTTTCTGTTCAGTCTTGTTATTTTCACAATCGGTCTCTCAGCAACGTCTCTTATATAATTGTGTAAATGTGTACATGCATTATATGCATGCAAACAAACATACGTGGGACACATGTTACACTGTATACACAAATAATATGCACCTGCACATACTCACATTTTCAATCATAGTGTGTGTGTGGGATGGGGGAGGTGCGCTTGTATAATGTGTGTTTGCATTTCAAACACTCGGTCTTAAAATGGAAGTTTTTTCCCCATCTTGCAACAGAAAGGCTCAAATGCTTCTGATTTATTTCTCACAACCTGTGGCGCATTACATCACACACCATGACCTAACAAAGCTCTTATTTGTTTCTAAAAACGGAATATTTTTCGGGTTATTTTGTGGCCGCATGATTAGCTGTCATCAAATACCAGTTATGTGACTATAGTTAGAGAAGAGGGCAATGACCCTTACCTGATCATCAGGACATTTGGATTTGATTCGTCGTTCCGTCATCTGTATTTATCTCTTTCTTGTACTTGTTGAATAGTCATGCTGGCGACGAACCAAGGTGACACGCTCCGCTGGTGTAACGGTGCTTTTGAAGGCGGAAGTGGGCGGAGTTATCTTACCTGGACTGCTGGCAAATATAAAGAAATGTCCGTCGTAGAATCATTCCAGTCGTCTCGATTAAATACGCTATTGTGCCGAGTTACAAATTGCTGTTGAGTCGTTTGGACTTTTGTGTGTGTTTTTTTGTTTTTTGTTTTTTATGTATCCCAATGGCACATTATAAATATTTAAGGTAATCCAAGTAGGAAGAGTAGATTTGCTTGGTTTGAAATGAATTTTGAACAAAAAAAGAAACGAAGCAAGAATTTCACAGGATTTTCTAAGGAACTAGTCTGAATGACACGTAAGGGGATAAGTTGTTGTTGTTGTTGTTTTTTTTTTTATTTCTTTTTTCTCCAGTGATCGAGTTGATCCTTCATTTTTCACGGGTAGTGATTACAAATATTCTATGAAACTGATTTGTTTTCTTAAAATTGTCTGGTCATGAAGCAAAGATTTATATTTTGATTGGTGTTCTGTTGGAAAGTGGATAATTGTTGTTTGATTTAAAGTTAATGTTGAAACTGTGCTCGATCGTTGGCGTCAACAATGATTTCTATTTTTTTTTTGACGTTATTTTAATGCCATTTGGGTCATGCCGACTGAACGCCAGTGACGATATTACACAATATAACTTAAAGACAAACAATATTAACGTGGTCCAGTGAAATCGTTGGCATAATTTTCGTATTATACTCCTCTATCTAGACCCCTTGTCCTGTGTGCAGAAGCCAATGGGGGGGGGGGGGTTAAATGGTTGTAAAATATTCAAAACCATGTCTTCTCGTATTACGCAATGTCAAAACAGAAGTGCTTATAGCAAGTTTAGGACTGTACCACGGAAGTGTGGTATGAATCACCTGTATTAATAAAGTCAATAGATTTGTTTACCGTAAACTCTTTGCGCTGTATTTCACATAGTAATTTTACGCAGTTTGAAATTGGTTTTAATAGCTCGCTTGCATTTTGTAATGTGGCAGTATTGTGACTTAACAAAACAAGCATTTCATACCAACGTTGCCAGTGACACCGTTGCAAAACAGGTGTTCGTTCGTACGACTACTGAAAACCGTGGTCCGTTTTATCTATTTTTTTTTTTTTTTTTTGTGAAGTCGCAACGACTGGAAGAAAGATTAGCCTTCCTTGGCGCTGTGTGCACGTTGTCCATTCGCATTGCGCGCACGCACTCAACGAACCATCAGAACCACACGCATACCACGCGAACCGCAACAATAAGGTTTAGAAGTTCCAGAGTAGTCATAAAATGGTATAAAAAGGTAGCCCGACCGAAACTAAGTAGATGTTTGTTCGATTGTATCACCACCTGAGTGACTAAACGCCTTTGTGCCCTCTGACTTAACACTTTGTTGCACAGTTGTTCACCTGTACCTTGCTTATTTACAACTGAGATTTTCTCTCATCACTGCACCAAAAGGAAGAAAAACGCTCAGGATAAAGCATAATTAAATTGAAACGCCGCAAGTTCAGCAAAATGTCGTAGACTATCGTTGATGCCTATCACCGTCGTCACCATTTAGAGAGAGGTTACCTTCCTCCGAGTTTCATCGCTGTGTGTGCTTTTCTGTTTGATATAACCATGGACCAAGTACGGAATATCGGCAATTGAAGTAACCTCATCCATACCTTCGGGGTTCATCGAACCGGTTGGATCTACATTTGGCATCACACCATCTCGGGACCTGATCCGGCAAAGTCATACAGGTGTATGTATACTCTCTCCTCCCGTGAGCTTTAGAAAATTGGTAGAGAAGAAAACAAAAGGGACCACTTGTCGAAATACCATCTACTTCTGCACCCAGTGGAAACTATATACACAAACGAAGATGATGATGTCCGTGTGGTATCTCGTCGTCTGCTGTATACTCTCAGCCGTTCGCTCCAGTACATGCCAGCAGACAAACAGAAGTAAGTACATCGATAAGTGTAGGACAATCCGATTTAATTTGACATGCAACATAATATATTTCGGTTATTTCGTTACTTGCTAACGCCTGACAATATCATATGATTCCATGCGTGGTTTTTAACACATTTCGGCATTGATAAATCTCAATATTTGAAGATTGAGCCCATTTCCTCCAACTCGTCTGTATATTCGTTCTTCATTATTCCTCAAACATTCCATTGCATTGTATTGTTTCTTCAGCTTAAAAATTAAGATTATTACTGAACAATGCGGTGAGCACTTTGTCGCCATTATACTAAGGAAGTGGTTTGACCCTTGAAATTGAACTGTTAAAATCACTGAATCGCATCACCACCCGCGTTGTTGTTTACGTGAACTTCCTAATGCTTGTATATTACTATAGTTTAACCCAATAGGCATCGTTGTGAGCATGTTTCCTTTTGTGTTCCAAGTGCACGTCGCTGTTCGTGATGAAAACTTCCATTTCTCCTTTCTCCGGAAGAAGACATCATATCGAATTCCCTTGGCTTGTTTGTTTCAAGCCTATCTCATAAGACTGAAAGTCCAAAGCTGCGCGGCAGACCCGCATAACTCGAGCGGATCCGCTTTCATCACCGACAATAAACGGTGACGCCTGACGAGCTAAACGCCGGATGCTGTGTGGTATTGGACCGCCCAGTGCAGGTCCGAGGGACCCTTGCTCCCCCTTATTGGGGAGAAAGGAGGTTGGGGGAGGTGAATGTTCAGACCTTTTCTTTTCTTCCATACTGAAATGATAACAAATATGGCAAGACAAAAAAAACCTAATAAGTAAAGGCAAAAGATTTTTTTTTTCGATGTTTATGGCTGTCCTGAAGTTAGCTGTTGCTCGAAATAATACTCGTTAGCACCTTGGAGGTATAACAAAGCGCAAAAGATAGGAAAGAAAACATACGTCATTCTATTAGCTTCAGCGATTTGGGCATTTTCTACCATGAACTCATCGTGCTCGTTGGCAAAGTTACACTATTCATGCACACAGACGTTATGTTTCTCCAAAGCGGAGCTTACCGATAGGAACGGGAAGAACTATTCATCAAACAATGTGAACTGTAGATAGGTTGTAGCAGATTTCATCCGTGTTTGAATAGACAAACATCAGATCATATAAATGAATATTTAAGTAAAGAGAATGATAGATGACCAATACCCTTTCCACGTCCATTGTGGTCTTTGGAACTTCATGCCTATAGCATGCAAATAGAATTGATTGAAAACAAAAAGCAAACGAACCGACCAAGGTTAACATTATCTGATCAACAGCATTTCCGATAGGATCGGATATTTTAAAGCTTGGGTTCCTGAACCAATCGACACAGTCTACGGATATTACCAATCTCTGTAGCTACCAGGCTCGCAGAGAGTAAAGTAAAACAAAACTAAGCAAAAGCCTTAAAGACCAACTGCCGATAACGTCTATAGGATACAATTATTCAATCAAGAAACATTGTCTTTGCGATGACGTCAGAAAACTTAGTCGTAAATATCATCATGCAGCTTGATGTTGAAATAGCAGTCACTTTGTTTTACTTGTCTATTTCTGATGGAACCATAAATTCTATTATAAAATCATTATTCTAGATTCTGAAAAAGCACAGAGCGCCTACACAGATGATATGGAATGCATGACCTGCACAAAGTGTGTTTCCGCATGAAGAACAGCTTTGTCCCCAACGTTCTTTTATTATTGCATTATTGTCTTGCGTTTGCACTCAGCTGTTCCATTCAAAATTTTGCCAATGCTACTCGACTCAGGTTAATACGTTTTATAGATTTATAATATACCAGCGTAGATTGACACATTATGTCTTTGCTGATATACCCATATAGGGTATTTTATTCATTGCACTTGTCACTGCATGCATAACGAGAAATAACGATTACAGTTTTATTCAATATGTGTGCTGCCAGTTTCCGAAATCTCAAGTATAATTATGTTGTAAATTTTTAAAACCATTTTTGGTATTTGTTATTCCTATCTTCTCTTTCTTTTGCGAAGCTGTATTATATTACATTATTTTTACCCCTTTACAACAAAAATTGGTCTGAAAGTGTGATGTGGTCACATGACCATCCGAATTCAAGGTTTACGTGTAGACCCCAATGATAAGTTGCTTGGAATTATTACAGACGCTGTTTGTTGATTGGCACTTCACAGTGGTTCAATTTGAATTGATTGTCAAACTTTGCTAACTGAACTTTACAATGCTGTTTGGAGGAATGAAATAAAAAAAAAAAGAACTCAAGCGCACAAATAGAAATTTTTTTTTTCTTCTCTCTCTTAAAAATTACGATGGTTATTAACCATCATGTCAACCGTCGACTTAACAGTTGGGTGTGACATCGTTGTCTATATAATGTGGGTAAATCTGAAGTTGGTGAGTCCTGCCACTGACATATTTTTCCAGTTTTTCATTTCTTTTAAACAGAGCTTCATTTTTGCGCAGTATCAGAGATTTTGATGGCATGTGTGATTATGCAGTTTGGTGTTGTATTGTTGTTGTTGTTGGTTTTGTTTTTTTTCAAACTGGAAACAATGTAAAAGTGCCTTTAAGCATAATGATTGGAGTTAGTTTCCTGTTACTAGGTACGCGGAAAAGAGTGCTGATGGGCATTGTTCAATGAGCGCCCTTTGTTTTGCTACATTATTTTTGGATCCCGTCTCCAGACTATCAAAGTAATCCCAAATCGCTATAGAATAAAAGGATGATAAATGTTTTAGCGTTTTCAGAATGAGCCAGAATGTCGGAATGACCAACAAAAGGTGACATAGCAATACGTTTACTTGGCGGTTTTATCATTAGTTTCTATGGGAGCTTTAGCACATCAATCATATGAAAACCGTGCATTGGCTATATCCAATAAAGACAACAACATTGTAATTGTACAGGTGTATTGAAATGCACAAAGGCTATATAAGAACACATCATCTATTGTTTCAAGAAGGTTCATCTTTCCGACAAGTGACGTCCGTGAGGAAATGCAAGGTCACGTCATGGGCAATTGGTAGGGCCGTCGGTGATGTCATGAAGGTTTTATGACGTATTTAATAGGCGTGAGCTTTGCAGTTTTGCACTTATTATGGCAACAGAATTTGCCAGACCATAACAGATCATTATACATTTCACAATTATATAGACATTCCATTTCAACTCTACCGCAATTTCCTTTGCAATAATTTACCGTGTTAAGGGACTTTCTTGTTGGAACAATTTGGTGTAAATGTAGTATTCTAGGGATTAAATTAAGCGTTCCATTAAGTTTATTGAAACGAATGGCACAGCAAGGCTTTAATGCATTACACATAGACCTACTTGTGTACCAATCGGAAAGTCGGGGTTGACCCACAGTTTTGTACACCGATGAAGATGAGAAGAATATAATGACAGGGTCATATCAGGGCAATCACTAACCCCCCCCCCCCCCCCCCCCCCAACAAGAATTATCCCCATAGCAGCTAAATACTGGTTAGTGATATGATTAGAGGAAAGATTAGGGTTAGGTTGATAGGGTTAGAGTTTGGGCTAAGGTTAGGATTAGGTTCAGGACTAGGAGTAGGATTAGGGATAGGGTCAGGAAAAAGGTATGGTGTAATTGTCCAGGGGTAAGTACTCTAGGACCATCTATATTATTATGCATATTGATATATTAATGATTTATGTGTGCCTCTTAGTGTCCTTGTTTATTTCATACTGAATACTACACCATCAATATACGCATAATAAGACCATTATTTATTGTTTTATGTAGATACGTACGCGGTACTAAGTTCTTATAGGTCTGTGCGCGTAAACATAGCTATCCTAACTATATTTCATACTACCACAGTTTTCTTTCAAGCGACCATGGGATGTTCTTTTATTAGCATCCCCCCAATAAAGGAAGGATCTTCCCAATCCGAAGCGACGCCCGTGCCGGCCCGTCTCTCCGAACAACCCGCTTATCTCCCCCGAAGTCTATCCCTCCTGAGTCCGTCTGTCACCGCTGAAAGCGCGCGGAGGCTTCTACAAGCATGTGCGCCGCATTATTATGCTAACTCCTCTTTTTCCATATTCCACTCCATCTTAATTTTTCTGCACGAGAAAATGAGCGCCTAGATGAAGGAGGGACTAACCGTGGATAATCCAAACTACAAATTAGAAACTGCCGGCTGCTGCGGGGGATTAAATCGACTAGAGAGGAAGAAAAAACTCCTTCGAAAAAGAATCCACGAGTAGCAGAAATAGTTAATTAGGGGAATCTAAATATTTTGTCTAATAACAAAATCCGCCGTGATATTTTTTCCTCTTTATATTCAGTAAGAACAAACTGTCCACAAAGGGATATGTTCTCAACGTCTGATCGAAACAAAATTTATTGATGGAAATGTTCACATGTTTTTTGAAATTCCTTTTTGTGTGTGTTTAGTGGAAAAATGAGCAAAGAAAATGGGATTCCATCAGGAATCCCATTTCCTTTGCATCATTTTGTTTTCTTTTTTTCTCCACGTTTTGTTGTCCTTATCGTTGTTTTGTTTTGTTTTGTTTTTATCTAATTAGAGAAGCAAATAACGAAATGACAACAATGGCTGGAGAAGACTGACTCCTTACAGGATCAACAATCATAACATTCTTGTTGTTGCTGCTGTTGTAGCTGCTAGCTGCTGTTTGCTATTATTTGGAGGCTCAATCTGAAGAGTTCGAGACTATTTGATTATACTGAAAAATGATATCAGTATTTTGATGTCAAAAGAATACTACGATGAAAATTACGCATAATGTTATGAGTGCATGAACAATGTTCGGTGTCACTCGATATCATCTACTTGAAAGATTTATCTTCATACAAATTCGATCAAAAATATTTCCCTGCTTCTTACACAGCCCTCGCCTCTTGCCATTTTGAGAATACGGAGAACTGCGGCTTCAAGATCGTGCCTGACCTCAACGGCGTACACCACTTGGAGCTGTGGACCCTGAGCATGGGGGGCAAGCTGGGGAGAAACGCACCACTCTCCGACCACACCCCCGAATCTAACCTAGGTAAGAATTAAATACCTATTGGCGCTTTCATGTAATATGATCTGAATCGCATAGGAAAGATACAAACAGGTCATATATCTAAAGAGTATAATGACTAAAAATTATACCTTCATTACAGCTGAATAGTTCGTGGATCTCAATATCACAATGCCAAACAGACGACAGTTAAGTCTATATCATGTATACAATATCAATTTTATTCCTTTATTTCATACATATTTATATAATCCACACATTCTACTGACTCGCAATATTTTAAAGACCCTTTAAATGCTGCTTGCCATGGAGAGTTTTCAAAAAGAATCAAAATGAGAAACTTTTGTATCACAATAAGAGTAATGTCGTTCTCCATGCTGTCAAATTTCTTTCAAAGTTCCTATTTCTCTGCTCGAGTGTTTGTGCCAAGATGGCTTTAGGGCATATTGTAGGGGAAGAGTAATGTCCAAAAAATCAGCAGGGAATTTCACGGTGCACCTTGTCTCAATGCGGTGTTATTGGTATTCGCGTTGTAAACCACTTTTTTTTTTCTATTGGTTGTTCTGTCAATGATGTATAGTTCAGCTGGCCAAATCATGTGTATCGCCTCTGAGATATTTTATATGCCGCAAAACAAACCATTGCACTCTTTTTATTGTGATCACTGGTTTGAGGAAATAAGAAACACATGGGTATATATATATATATATATATATATATATATATATATATATATATATATATATATATGTATCCCGGCCCTTTTAAAGCCTATATTGAATACGTTACAATGAATTTCAATGCACAAGCATTACCAAAACGAACAATTACGAATAGCTCTCTTCATTGATACAATGTAGTTGTATAAACTTATTTCATGCAACTACATCATGCAGAACTGGCGGTTGATATCAAGCAATTTTAGTTGAGAAGTATGAAGTTAATGTTCACGTGTGATTTGGTTCTTTCACTTTTAATTTTGCTTCCCTAAGTCACATCCTATCATTATTCTTCTTTGTTAGGAACGGATTGAAAAATAACCAGAAATTGCAATGCTCAAGTTCATCAAGTATTATCACCGCCGTCTCTAACTAACACCAAATTTTAGGCTCAGCAAAGATAAGCGTCAATATGTACACCACGTATGCAGGGTACTTGAAGTGGACACATCACGCTGTCAACGCAGAGATTAGTCTCAATAGAAGGGAACAGTCGCAAAATAAATTGATCAAGAAGTCTATCTGATAACTGGAGATATTTCTACGTTCTACTAAAGAAGACGACTTGAAGACGGAAATAGAGATAAATAGAGAGACAGACGGACAGACAGACAAACTGAAAGAAAAAAAGACTGAAAAACACAGTGAGGGAGAAATAGATAGATTGAAAGAGAGGTGGGGGCAGACAGACAGAGCGCGGAAATTATGTAGACAAGCGAGAAACTCTGATAAATCCATGGGATTCGGGCCACAAGAAATGACAGGAAATTGTGCGTTCGGGGTTAGATCGACTTAACATGTGAACGTAGCCAGGGTGGTGGTTACCTTGAACAGACTATAACACTTGTTTTCGATTTTCTGCACACAATATTATCTGGTGTGACCGTGACCATCAATGTAATTGTTACGAATACAACTGCTCTGTACATTTATCAAGACTCGACACTATTTTTTTTTTGTTCGGTGGCCCGTTTGGGCCAACGAAATATTTAAATCTGAAATGTTGGTGGCCCGAAAAAAAGGGTATGTAGTGGCCCAAAATACAAGCAAACGTAGCAATCCATTTACAATCGTAAGTTACCGGACCGGACCACCAGAAGATGAATTTGGTAGCCCAACACCAATATCTTATGTGTGTATAAAAGCACTAACTTTTTTTTTTTTTGAAAGAAAGAGGGTTCAAATTTCACGACAGTTAATCGAAATACAGCCCTGACAATGACGTTACTAAATCCATTTCATTTATTTGTCATTTTTAAGAAGGAATATCAGTCTACAAAACAGAACATGAAAAAGCAATTTGCATGATATTCTACATACATCGAAATATGATATAAACACAAACTGTTGTATCTTTATAAAACATTCGTTTGTGTCCATCATTACGTTTTATTGTGATGGAAGATTTGACATTGATTCATTTTGTCAACTCCAGATTTAATCCTCTCATGTGGAATCAGTGATGCAGCACAGAGCATATTGAATGTATTATTTAGAAAACATATACTACAGGTAGTACTCCGAGGCACTTAAGTGTCTCCTTAGTCAGATTATATGTTTCGTTCTGCTTTGTCTTGTGCAGTATGCAAAGTTAATGGCTGGATTATGTAATGATATTGTTGTATACTATACGTCATGTCATTAGTGGCGTTACTGTTTGGCATTAGCACAATTATGATATTATCATGATATAAGGAAAAAACATTTCACTTAGCGTTTAACACATTGCGACTTCCTGCGCGGATCATAGGAAATGCACATTCTTTTTCTCGTTGTCCTTTACTTTCTGACATAACTTTCTCTATAAAACTGTTTTCAGATTGGCTCGCCAGCACGAAATCGCTTGAAAGCACCAGCGTATCTGATTTCAATAACTTCACCACCGTCATCGTCTCGCCCAGCATGAACTTCAGCACCGGTCGGGGTCACGTGACCTTTTACTACTTCCTGTGGATAGCGGACGACCCGGAAGGAAACCAGGACACCTACCCGACCTTGACTGTGAAGGGGTGTGATGAAGAAATGATGTGGCGGAGGCAGGATTTCACCGCCGGGTGGCAGGTTGCGACTTTTGATTTCACCTGCAGTGAACCAGGAACGGTAAGAGTCTGTGGTTATATGCACAATTTCTCCCCAACCCCGCTCAAGCATCGATATGCACACTAATGTACACCCCAGCAAAAAACAAAACAAAACAGCACAAAACAAAACAAAACAAAACAAAAAAACACCCCTCTTTAAACAAGTTCACCTTCATAGACATGTGGATTCATTGAATGCAGCAATATTAGTAGAACACATCACTGAGAGTTTGAGGAAAATTGGACAACCCGTTCAAAAGTTATGAATTTTTGAAGTTTCTGCTCAGTCACTGCTGGATGAGAAGACTATACTACAGCTTGTGATGTCACATGCTATTGTGTACAACAATATAAAGAAAACATAAAAAAGATTCAACATATTTTCACTTTTCTCGCATAATAAAAGAACGCTTGACTTGCCTCTTTCAGAAGGCAGGCGGAATAATATTACCCTTCACATACGTCAGTGACAAGTCGAGGAAATGGGTACTTTTTTCAAAAGACAAAATTTTGTGAAATTCTCTTTATATTTTCCATATATCGTTGTACGCATGTGACATCATACACTGTAGTAGTCTTCTCATCCAACAGTGACTGCGCAGATCGATACTTTAAAAATTCATAACTTGTGAACGGATTGTCCGATTTTCCCCAAACTTTCACTGATGTGTTCTAATAATATTGCTGCATTCACTCAATCCACATGTATATGAAGGTGAACTTGTCCTATGAATTTCTGCTTTGAAGTACGCCCTATAAACTGAATACCTACGCCAGTAATCTGATTTCTAGTCGTTGCCGTGCCCAACTACACCCGGTAGCATGACTAAAATCTTTTCGCAAAGTACTTTTTTTTTCTGCCCACAAAGTACTTTCTCATTGATCGATCATATTTTAGGACATAAATGTACAATGCATTTTATTTTTCAAGGCAAGGTTATGGAAATATAAAAAGAATAGAATTTCCACTCGAAGAAAAAAAAATGTAGTCCCATGAATATCACATTGTCAAAGTTTTAATTCCACAATTATTGGCACAAACATTAAAGTGATATAATTTTATATTATTCACTCTTCTCTCGTAATTATGATCGTGAAAGAGAAGAGTTTTCATTTTTTTCTTTTGACCACATACAAATAGCTCCGTTATGATGAGGGTCCAAGACTATTCTTAAATCGCTTTATTGCCCTTTGATTGGATTCAAAGATACCGCTAGCCAGCGGTATCTTTGGCATAGCTCTGTATTTTGATGTAAATTCAAACCAAGCAATGCCTCATTGACCAATTCATCTGAAATCGTGTATGAAAATACCAGACAAAACCTATGCATAGTGATTGCATAGGCCTTCACATTACAGAATTAGATCGTCAATTTTCGACGTCTCCCTTTCATTTTAGAGCTAATTCGTGATTGATGCACAAGGGAAAAGGGTGGAAGATGCAGATTCTTTTAGTGCACAGTTGTCCGATGACAAAGTTGCATTCCACGCATGTGTAATAATTATCTGTATGTGAACGTTGGTGAATGTGCCAGTTTCTGTACTTATGGTATAATGTAGTTGTCCAGGACCTGACTGGACCATTGCAGGAAAGAACTGGTCGGAAATCAACAGACAGATCTGATAAAGGGGGTATCCGGTAGCAGAGGAAAAGAAAGGTCAATCTATTTGGCTTTAAAGTTTGTTATATGAAAGTTCACTGGTCCAGGAGTAAATACTCTGATGTGCTGTAGCCCATGTTGAAGAAATGAGCAATGTGTAAGCTACTTAGTAATCAGGAAGGTTTAACAGTTATTTATAACAGCCTACAGGTATTAAGGATACATTTTGATACATTGTACAGGCAACATAAGCTTCACTGACGGTTTTATTTATTTGTCTATTTATTTATTTCTTTGCAATCTATGCCAAGAAGACAAAACAATAGTTATTAGTATTCATACAACTGTAATAAGTCTGAATTCTTATAGTTTGCTTACTTTTCTCGCTATTCTAGGGTATATGCAGGAATTTCTCCAGAAACAATCTGCTTTGGGTAAAGTTATTTTTTCCCATAAATACATAATCATAAATTATGAGGCGTTTAAGAGTGAATGTAATAAAGATAGTGCTGGCAAACATTGAGGGCAGCAAACACACACACATACAAAATTACGTGACAGCATTTTCGTGATTTCAGGGAACTTGCTTCTAACATCATTCTAACTTTTTACGATTGCAGATCACATTCGAAGCCCTTCATCAACGGCCTGGATCAGGTGTCGCCATCGATGATGTCAAAATCATAGAAATTCCGGATCAACGAACAGAAGGTGAGAGCAAAGCATTCGTGATAAACTGTTGCCGTTTTAGCTGAATTAATGTTATCCCATTCTGAGATGGTGAGAGTGCTTTCGTTGGCAGTGACTGTTTTTGCAAGCCCAAAAAGGGCAAGTACAAATAAGAATAAAAGAGAAAAACTAAACACACGAAAGAGACGAGGCAAATTTATATGTCCCCAAAAAGTGAAAAGAACACACACAACACACACACACACACACACACACACACACACATTAGTTAAAAACAAAATTCAAAACGGTACAAAGAACAATGAGAATGTGAAGGACGTTAAGGTGCCTTGAACACTCTGCCTTTAGTGGCAACTGAACGCCCTTGTCATTCTCAACCGACGTTAATATGTTCCTTTGAATCTTTAGGACAATTTTTCCAATTTCGACTACAGCTGGATTATTATTGACAGATACTGATTTGAAAGAGACTGGCGATGCGGAGGATGATTTGGCGTAATTAATCCTTTTTTGGAAATGACAAACGTCAAATGAGTTCAATAAGCAACAATGAATAGATAAATAAATAAATAGATAGATAAATAAAATGATTAATTGATTAATTAATTAATTAATTGATAAGTAAATAGATAAATAAAAGATGAACGTTTTCATTTTGTTGTGGCTAACAATGATTTTCTACGTCATCATACCATCAGTGACAGGCATGGATCCGTCACCAACTCTCGGAACAGCGACACGATCTCCTACATCGCGTTCTTCCATGTCACCTGATACCTCACGGCACACTGACAACACCACGACAGAAAGTGCTCTTAGCGATTCGACTGGCATTGGAGGTGAGAATAAGAGATTATTTTTCTATATTTTCACTCATAATTGACTCAATAACTTTATATTCATAACGACATTATATTACCGTATAACTACGTTGTATTATCTTTATAACTATAATTATTACAGAAATTATGCTTTGTTGACAGGTACATAAGGTATTATAGTTATCATGACATCGATATAACGGAGGGATATAGAGGAGGGGATAGCTGGGTATCAGCAGACAGCACAGAACACTTTTAATGTTAATTTCCCTTAAAAAACAGAGGACGTGCAGCTAGGATATATCAATCATTCTTTAAGTTATCCATCTTTCCCTAATATGCTTGTTAAGAAACAAAATTATTTTTCACGCTTCACTTTTGAGGTCGATGTTCGTTATACCTCTCTTCTTGTGGCTATCTATCTATCTGTCTATCTATCTACATACCTATCTATCTATCTGTCTATCTATCTATCAATCTATCTATCGATCGATCAATCTATCTACCTCTTTACCTCTATCTATCTATCCATCTATCTATCTATATACCTATCTATCTATCTATCTACCTACCTCTCTATCTATCTACCTATTAATCTAACTTTCTATCATTACCTGTATTCATATCGATATTCATGTATGTACGTACTATCTCTCAATCCCTCTATACCATTTTGATATTCTCCCAAAGGTCGGGTGCTCATTCTCGCAGCTGGTTGTCTCCTGGGCGCCGCGCTCATCCTGACTTTCAGCATCGCCATCCACTGCTGCTTCTGGAAGAAGAAAAGGTGAGACATTAAGAAAAGTAAAGAAAAAGCAGCCCCTGTTTATATTTTTCTTTCTCTCTTTAACCTATCAAGTCGATTGAGAGGATTGTGACAGACTGATCCTGGCCTAGACAGAAGGCTACAATTTCACTTTTCTTTTGTCACACCGAATTTTGCATATTTGTGCTCACATCTTCACTCTTAAAGTCGTTTCTTTATGGAGCAGGAAGTTGAAATAATTCATCTTGCCACCATCTGACATGATCCGTCATGGGAACAACACACTTGCTGATCATCATGGCACAAAAAAACAACAACACATTAACATAAAAATGTAATAATTGAATAGAATTTCACGTTTTAGTATGGCTCCTCTGGCTTACAAGAGAACCGAAAATCTTATATCATTGCAATGTTCTTGTTGATGTTGTTGTTTTTATACATATATGTATATCGTTTGCTAGGGAAATAAATGTCACTGAACCTCAAAAGTGTAGGTAGGGTCTTGACGTGGTATATGATGGTTGGCATGTTTTTATTTCTAAATTTTGTTGTAGACGGGCCGAGGAAGATCATATCACAAGCAGCAACGGTGGTCTTCAGGTCTCCAACACCGGCTACGACTTCCTAACCACCATCGTCGGCATCAACAACGGGCTCGACGGCAGCAAAACCATAGCAACTGAGTCCACAACGCTGTCGACCATCGGCAAGGGCTCGTCCTACCAGATGGACATTCTGTCGGTAAGAAGGGTCGCAGATGACACCTTCGAGAAGCGATTGGATGGGTCATATGGGGCGCCCTCTAAGGGCAAGAGACGCAGCATTACCCTGGCTTCCTTCAAACGGGTCCGGAGCAGCCGCGACAGGAGCTTTGAGTACTCTGAGATTCCCGAGAGCACATCCCCAACGGACGAGAACGTCTACCACTTTGCCACCCTGCAGACGCAACAATCTAATCCCAAGGCACCCAAGCTTGGTGTCATAGGGCGGACCAAAGCTCTAGTGAGAAGCAACTCCCTGCCTTCCAGGAACAGCACGGAGAGTTGTGTGAGCATTCGAATGGAGGGACCCTACCACATCACAGACCTCATCGGCAACGTTGCTATGGACACCGCCATTTTCCCCTCCATGGAAACAGTAATCTTCGACGAAGTCTCCTCACGAAGGAAGAGTAGCGTGAAGTACGACCAACCTCTACAGAACGTTCCCCATCAGACTGACCCTAATGCTAACAGATATGAAGAGCTGAACAAGTCGAGCAGCGGACCAGATTTGATGCTACAGGATAGTCCGAAGCGAGCAGTGGGTAGCCATCAACAGGCAGAAACTGATCAGCATGTCTACAAAGAACTAGAAACAAAGGGTCGAGGCGATTGGTATGATCTCCTTGATCACGTGTCAACTACGTCAACGTCACATGACATCAAGCAGTCTGAGACTGGAAAACATGTTTACAAAGCACTCGAACATCGGCAGCGCGACCAAGACAACTATGATCTCTTGCAATCCACAAATTTGCACACGACTATTCAAAAACAAGACAGTGCGAAATATCACGTTTACAATGAGTTGCAAACACCACAGGACCAGGATAATTACGACCTTTTGGAGCCAGAAAGTTCGGAAGTCAAGCAAGCCCATCGCGACCTCTCAGATTATGAAAACCCTCCAGCCGTTGCGCCCAAACCTACATCCCCCTTCGCTCCGAGACCCATGTCACCGCGACAAAATTGGCAGCTGCCCTCTGCAGCTCAGAGTGAGACAGCGCCCCCAACAGCAGCTGTCGATCAGGGTCCGGAGGGCTTCGTCATGGTTCGCGATCCGAAGTACTACACGCTCGTCCCCGACATCGTCCGAGACGCTAGCTACGAGTATCCCGCCGTGGTCTTCCAAGAAATCGACGACTTAGATGACGATGATGCCAGCGACACGGATTCGAACGCCTACGAGAGCTTCGAGCGACCTGTTACGCCGAAAGACCGACGGCAGAGCTTGAAATCGAAGAGCGCGAGCAACGATCGCGTCGAGGAGGGACTTGGGAAGAAATCTCAGAGTGACCCCGCAGCCCTCAAACAGCAGCAGCTGGCTAAATTCTTAGACGATGATTACGAGAATATCGAATAGATTCCTCAGGCTAGTCGAAAGACGACCACCTAACGATAGAGCAAAGTTAGTGTCAGACACTGGCTAGCCAAAGAGTTTAAGAGTTTTATCGCAAAACGAGTCAAGTCTTATTTTTGTTAAGTTAAGATATTTGTATTTAAAGCTGCTAAAACAAAGAAAATAATAAGAAAATACATAATTTATTCAATCATATCTTCCAGAATATTCCTTTGTTATATTGAAAGTGAGGTATTACTGGAAAGGTTTAATTTTGCTATATCTGATGATGGACTTATTTTAAAACGCTTAAACATGGCGCCTAGCTCATTTTGCGATAAAACCCTTTCAGTTGCTTCCCCAACAAGCCCCACCACCTGCGCCTTCTACGCAGAGGAACAAAACAAAACAGAAAAAAATTAAAACAAAACAAAACAAAACAAAACCTAGCATATGTTTGTTTGTTTTTTCAACGAATTTGAGTTCAGATGGAAGCAGATACACCAAAAGAGAGGAAGTTATGGTATAATATGCCCACAAATATTAAATTGATGACATTGTGATCAATGCAGGTCAGACTATTGCCAACAGTTCCCCTCCCCCCCCCCCCCCTTCCCCTTTTTGTTTATGATATTATCAACTACTAAGTCTTTTTTCTTGGGGGCATAAAGAGAGCAATGAATAAGGTTTCTTGCTGCAACAAATGCTCTCTTGCAAACAGTAAATGATATCAAAAATTGCAGATCTAAATGACAATGGCCCCAAAAAAAAAAAAAAAAGAAGAAGTTATAACTCTATAGGCTACACTCCTATATTATAGGCCTATCGGTCGTATTATGATTAGCTCTTTCCCATACCATCATACTAGTACTGCAGGGCTGGCCCTCGGTCCGACTTGAGAAGAAGGGTGGAATTGATATTCACATAAATATTCTTACTATCCGTTCTGACTTGGAATTAAAATGTATCGGTTCTTGGAAGGATAAACACAGTGTGCCAAAGTAATGCCACTTCTTCTTGGTTTTTTACAATCTTTTAGGAGACATTTGGTGGGTCATATGACGACAAGAATAAAATGTACATAAGTAAAGATTATAATATATGAAGAGCTTGGTTCCAATAGGCGCTAAATACATCATTTTCAATGGATTTAGCGGCTTTTTTAAGCAAGATCTTCATATATAGATAGATATGTTTTTTTCCCGTCTCAAGTCATTTACACCTCATTTTGTCTTCATTCAAAGAAGCTATCAAAGAGGGCAGTATTTGAGGAGATATATTCCTCTCTGCCAGTCTGGCTTTCTCTGACGTAATTGTGGAACATTTCCGGTAATGAAATGAAGGTGATGCGAATTATTCTTGATCTCGTGTTTGAGACACTACTTTGCAATGCGAACTGTAAACAAATTGTATACTGTTTATGTACAATATCAAAAAATATGAAGTGTATTATATACGTCGCGCTATTTATCTGGTATCGATATAGTATTATCTGTATATTATCTGTAATATACTATTTGTAAGCGTTAATATCAGTACTACATCTACTCTGACTGGATCAAAGATTATGCGTCTATCTATGTATATTTTACATGAAAAGATAAAAATGAAAATAAAAAGGAATTGCACTAGAGCATACACGTGTATGTGACAAAGTTCTTCTGATTTTGTGGTAATTCTTGCCTTAACCTTTATAATTCACCTTATACATTAAAGGTTTAAAGGGGCTGTACAGTACTGGTTGAGGTGGGGATTCATGTTTCTTACATTCCTAAGTAAGATAATGAGAAAAATCTTATGAAATATGAAAGAGCATGTAATTTTAAGAGGGATTCAACGTTTATTTGATGAAAATTGCTTTCCAAATGGCTGAGATATCCAAAAAAGTGATAATGATAAAAGACTACAGGCCACAACTTTATTAGGATCTCTTTGTTTCACCTTGTTTTTGGATATCTCGGCCACTTCAAAACAGATTTTCATCAAATAAACTTTTGATACCCCTTAGAATTGCATGCTCTTTGACATCTCATAGAGTGGTTTCTGAATATCTCGCAAAAAGTTAAAGCTAAATCCTCACCTCGACCAGAACTGTACACACCCTTTAATTATTTTTATCTTCATATGTATGCATTTACATTTTATAAATGATTTATACTAATATATCTGTATCTATATATATATATGAACACACGCACACGCGCGCGCACACACACACGTTTATATATATATATATATATATATATGTATATATATATATATATATATACATATATATATACATATATAACGTGTGTGTGTGTGCGCGCGTGTGCGTGTGTTCATATACAAGGTATATATATATATACATATATGTATATACAATGTATAATTTATTTATTTATTTATTTATTTGTTTATTTATAAGTATAGAGAGGTACACTACTTTTCCTGTCATACTGTATTATGTACCACGACAGAAGCATGGTACCTTCTCCCATTCAGTAATTCCTCCATGATCGAAGCATATTTCAACAAAGTTCCTTATATTCGCATCTCTCACAGAATTAAAGCCACTCTATAATGTCTACGTAAATACGTATAGAATATTCACAAGTTCAATACAGAGGCATGCTGCTAGGAGAAACAGATCATACAGTGTTGCTACAATTAATTTGTTATGGTGTGATTTTTTTCTCGCCCTCCCCATTTTCTCTTTACCGCTTTCTCTCTTTTTTTTTTTTGCCATCAAATCGCCGACTCCACTCAACTGCTCAACTTACATTAATAGCAAAGATTCTTCTGCGCCATTTTCCGCTTCATGTTGTACTACCTCGTTAATGAAATCGACCTCGATGCGTAGTAAAAAAACTACCCATTACACCTGCTGCTCTTAAAATACGTTTTGCTTAAAAAAGGATCAGCTGCTAATAGGACAAGCTGCAACCTCCGTGATTGTCATGGTTTCCATGACAAAGGATGCGCTGAATTGTTGATTAATCATAATAATCATTGCGAAATAATACAACTCGATCAATATCAATGAAGATTTGGGACTGCTGTGGCTAAACTTTTATTCAAATTTGACTGATATTATCAGTAATTTGTCTACTCGGTTTTAATGCGCGAATCGGACCACTATATATGGGGCCTCTCGGGTTAAAAAATAATGGGTATCGGTATAGGCTCTATTAGTCTCAGTACTGGAGTGATAATAGAAGCACTGTCCATCTGATTAAACAGTGGCAACAGTGAAGAGGCTACCCTCAATAAAAACGAAGACCACACTCATACAATTACTATCGTAAAACAAGTAGACATACCACTACTACTACTACTACTACTACTACTACTACTACTACTACTACTACTACTTCTACTACTACTACTGCTACTACTACTACTACTACTACTACTACTACTACTACTACTACTACTATTACTAGGGCCCCATTTTCTCTCGCTCTCCTTTCGTTCTTTAAAACAACAACATTACTATGCTAATAATATTACTATTATACTATACAATCTGCTATACAATAATACTAATTTTGATATCGTACATATGTGATGATGGTGACAGTAGTAATACTAATCATGATGATAATAATAATGATGGCAATAATAATAATAATAATAATAATAATAATAATAATAATAATAATAATAATAAAGCATAATGAAAATCGTTATTATTATCATTACAATTATCATTATTACCACTGATATTTTCAAAATAATCATCATCACTGTGATTCACCATCTTCCTCTTCACCATTAACAACAGGGAGCTTTAGATTTTAGACGCGCAGACGTTCAAAGGGGAAAAAACATGGTCTGAGTGTGCGCAGTAGCTTGACGTGTGCTACTGCGCACGCTCAGATCATGTTTTTTCCCCTTTGAACGTCCGCGCGTCTAAAATCTAAAGCTCCCTAATCTTTGTACTCGAGCGAGCAACACATCACTTAGTCCACTTTCTGGACTGTATTCGTATGCAGTGTACCCGCGTACGTACGGACGTACGTTGATGGTGTCTGTGTGTACACTGTAATACACATGATCACTACCCCTCTTTTCGGGTGTACCAAGTTAGTCTGGGTGCCAGAGGCTGAACCTTGTTTTACCGTCCATCCAATGTTTTTTGATGGTTTTACCCTATTTCGGGAGTGCTGAATCCGAATCTGGATGATGCAACTCTTGCATCCTTGAGGGTACAAAATGGCCGCCAAAACCAAAAATTCCCACGTATTTCCTTCTAAATGGTGTGAAATTGAAAATAATTGATAATCCTATCCTATTTGGAAGGTGCTGAATCCGAATCTGGATGATGCAACTCTTGCATCCATGAAGTTTTTGAGATATTCAAGATGGCCGCCAAAATGGCCGCCAATTAAAACCGGAAATTCCCACGTATTTCCTTCTAAATGGTGAGATATGGAAAACAATTGATGGTTTTACCCTATTTCGAGGGTGCTGAATCCGAATCTGGATGATGCAACTCTTGCATCCATTATTTTTTTGAGATATTCAAGATGGCCGCCAAAATGGCCGCCAATTAAAACCGGAAATTCCCACATATTTCCTTCTTAATGGTGAGATATGGAAAACAATTGATGGTTTTACCCTATTTTGAGGGTGCTGAATCCGAATCTGGATGATGAAACTCTTGCTTCCTTGAGGACTTTGAGATATTCAAGATGGCCGCCAAAATGGCTGCCAAACCCGAAAATTCCCTGGTATTTTCTTCTAAATGGTGAGAAATTGAAAATAATTGATGGTTTTGCCCTATTTCGAGGGTGCTGAATCAGAATCTGGATGATGCAACTCCTGCATTGTTGAAGATTTTGAGATATTTAATATGGCCGCCAGAATGGCCACCCAAAACGGAAGTCTGTATTTCCTTCTAAATGGTGACAATTTGAAAGCAATGGCGGTTTTTTATCTTATTTTGAGTGTGCTGAATCAGAAGCAGAAGTCTTGCATCCGTTAGGGTTTTTGAGATGATAAAGATGGTCGCCAAAAATGGAAATTCATATGTAGACCCCCTATTTCCTTCTAAATGGTGTAAAATATAAAACAGTTGGTGGTTTTACACTATTCTGAGTTTGCTGAATTTGAAACTCCAGGATACAGTTCTGGCTTCCTTGAGGGTTTTGAAATAATAAAGATGGCCGCCAGAATGGCCCCTAAATGGCCGTCAAAAACGAAATTTTCCATGTAAGCCCTATGTTACCTTCTAAATGGTGTAAAATTGAAAACAATTGGCGGTTTTACTCTATTTCGAGGGTGCTGAATCCGAACCTGGTTGATGCAATTTTCGTGTTCTTTTTTAAGGGTTTTTGAGATGTCCAAGATGACCGCCAAAATAACTGTCAAAAATTGAAAATTTTTGGACCCTATTCAGCACCCTCGAAACTTGGTTGTTGAAATTCGTCCATTCTTTAGGGCTTTTAGACGTCCAAGATGAGAGCCAAAAGAAGTGACAGAATTCCAATGCTAATATATTTTTCTTAATGGTAAAAGTTCTAAAACAAATTGATCGTCTTACCCTATTTCGAGGGTGCTGAAGGTCTTTGAAGGTTTTGGGACATTAATGTCCTGTATGAACGGAAACTCTTTAGCATTAAATTTTGCTTATACTTAAATGGTGAAGTATTGTGCTCTCACGCGAAGCGGGGGATTAAACCCATGCAGTGTGAAAAGCAATAATTCGTATTCTTAAATTCAACTCAGTTGAGCGAATTTGTCAAATCAGCCAAAAGTTATTGATATCCAAAATGACTGTCACAATGGTATTGTATAATTATATACTGAGATATTCCGATATGTCTCAAACGGAACTTTGATATTGACATCATACTGAAACGTACAAACACAAAGATACGACTGAAATTTTTTATGCATAATAAATTGTTATAAAATAATGCTTGTGGTCGCCAATAATATGGCTCCACAGATGTGAAGTTAATCCTTTTCGGCTATCACTAGAGTAAAATTAAATTATGGCATGTTGGTATTTGGTGTTGAAACTTGCCTTGTATTCTGACGAGTTTCGCCTCGTATTCTTATGGAACTTGTCGCATATTCTGATTACGTCATTGGAAATTGTTGCATCCATGACCACTGTAGTAGATATCAATAAGGGTAATTTCAAAAGCACTCTGCGCAATTATGATATTCGTAACTACTGGATTATAAATTATTACCTTAAATGTTGTTTGTTTCTTTATTCATTTTTTTTCCACGACGCGTTACCTGTGATATGTCCGTCCCCTCGTGTGTGTTTGTAATAGATTATATATACATATGAAGAGTTTGTTTGCAAAAACCGATAAGTCCATATTTGCCAAATAGAGATAATTGCGATTAAAGGTCAAGAAAAATAAAGATAATAATAAGAAAAGACCATAACGTCAAAGATATACCTTTATACGTAGTGACCAATATATTATTTAAAAGGTATTATTTTGTACTTTATGACAGAGATCGTACTTCAAAATCTTCAAAAATGGACTTATCGGTTTTTGCAAACAAACCCTTCATATATAATTATATATATATATATATATATATATATATATATATATATATATTATGCATCTTTATACAGACATATATAATGTTACATCATATTGAAAAAAAAAAATTGAAGCGTAACTATAAAAATGTCCCACTCGATCGTGTCTTCAACAATGTCATCAAGACCACCAATATAAACCAAATAACTAATATCTACATCACTATCACAATATGATTTAGATGAACATGTCTTGTCCATTGATTGTTAGTGTTAAAAACTTATCCATTATAATATGTAGGGGAAAAAGTGTAATCTTGCAATATTATTCAACCGCATCTGTAGTCTTGAAGGGTTCATTACTGCCACATTTGTATCGTACCAACTCAAATATATCCAGTAGAGTCGGTTTCACCGTATATACAGCAAGTTCAAACTGTGCGATTGACGAAGTAAACTTGACGAAACCTGAAATCTTTCAGTAAAAAAAGAATGGGGGTAAAACCATCCATTGTTAGCAAATTCTCACCATTTATAAGAAGGAAATACATAAGAGTTTCCATTTTGGCGGCCATTTTGGCGGCCATCTTGACTATCTCGAGGTACATTATCCAGATTCGGATTCAGCACCCTCGAAATAGGGTAAAA
This sequence comes from Diadema setosum, assembly GCF_964275005.1. Classification (NCBI taxonomy): domain Eukaryota; kingdom Metazoa; phylum Echinodermata; class Echinoidea; order Diadematoida; family Diadematidae; genus Diadema; species Diadema setosum. The sequence continues at coordinate 8,593,920 of NC_092694.1, read as the reverse complement.
CCATCAATTGTTTTCTATTTCTCACCATTTAAAAGCTAGTACGTAGAAATTTCCGGCTTTAATTGGCGGCCATTTTGGCGGCCATTTTGGCGGCCATCTTGAATTTCTCAATACCTTCACGGATGCAATGTTTGCATCATCCATACTCGGATTCAACACCCTAGAAATAGGGTAGAACCATCAATTGTTTTCAATTTCTCACCATTTTATAGAAGGAAATACATGGGAATTTCCGGTTTTAATATTGGTGGCCATCTTGAATAACTGAAAAACTTCACGGATGCATGAGTTGCATCATCCAGATTCAGATTCAGCACCTTCCAAACAGGGTAGGATCATCAATTATTTTCAATTTCACACCATTTAGAAGAAAATACTTGGGAACTTTCGGTTTTGGCGGCCATTTTGGCGGCCATCTTGAATATCTCAAAAACCCTCAAGGATGCAAGAGTTGCATCATCCAGATTTGGATTCAGCACCCCCGAAATAGGGTAAAACCATCAAAAAACATTGGGTGGACGGTAAAACAAGGTTAGGCCCAAAAAGTGGCTTTGGCACCCAGACTAAAGGTGCGATCACACATCGCCGGTTTAGATGGCGGTTCATGGCGGTTCTCAAACCGCCGTGAACCGTGTCCCAATGATGGCGGAAAGCACTTTGACTACGTTCTCAACACGTTTTGAACACGGAGCAAACGCGGATTGACGCGGTAGTAACACGTATCGTCCCGGAAGGTGGAGGAGTCCATACCAAGCCCATGTAGTTGGATGCAATCAGAGCCCTTTCACTTGTCCTCAATAGGTTTCAACAAGGAGCGTTTTGCTTTATTAGGTATATAAACACAATTTGAGTGATGCAACAAGCAATTATCTTCAAGTTTCAACGTGACTTTTCTCTTTCTCTTTTAATTTTTAAAATATCCGTATTAACTGTCATTAAAAAGACATACATATCAAAGCAGAATCCAAAATAGTTTCCAAAGTTTCCTGATCATTTGTAGGTTTATTTATCAAGTGATGTACAAGTACTTGCTTGTTTCAACATCTCTCTTTTTTTAATTCTTTCTTAATCAAGTTTTCACATAATTATTTCGCGTGTTGAATTTAAGATCTTGTTGCTTGTTTATCCATGTTTTCACAAAATTGCTCCTTCTTATCTTTCACAGCTTCTTGTGAAATATGAGCCTAGGAGAGTTCCTAAATTGTAAGGGGAATCTTTATGTGATACCCTCGATCCATTACGACAAACTAATATGGCAAACGTGGTTTATGCCGCCCCAGAACTGTGGACAGCATCCCAAGTGATAGAACATGCAAGTTCCATCAATAAGTCAAAAATGTTTTTAAATACTTAACTGTTAAAATAGTAACATAGTGATTGTAGATGATGATTTATGCAGCATGTTACTGTTTCTGAAATTACCTTTTCCTGTTTATCTTTTTGTTCCCCCTCTAAAGCGCATAGAGACCTTGCCAAAGGTATTATGCGCTATATAAGAACGGTAATGATGATAATATAATAATAATATCTTTAATAACAGTCAATAAAAAGACATATTATGTACATTATACATTATCAAAGAAGCATATATAGTATTATGTGTATAGTTTCCTCTTTACTTACAGGTTCATGTAACATAATAATGGTGGTTTTTTTTTCAAGTTTCAACATTGCTTTTCCCTCTACTCTCTTAAGTTTCAACATATTATCTGTATCAACATGCAGTCTTACAAAAATGGCATACATAATCACGAAAGCAGAACCCAACATATTTACATAAGTCTTCTGTGTGTAACACGTTGCTGGCCATCTTAAAAGCTGTTAAGTTTTGACTGAACTTACCTTTTAATGTAAATGATGTACTATTCAACATACCTAACAACTTTTTGAACATTAAACTTTATTTGTTACTGTATAAGTGTTAAAGAAGTAAGGAAACTGTAGCATTCAATATATTTGCCCGATCTTGCATTATGGGTTCATCTTTGCGTTTATCTCCATTTTTTATTGCTCCGCCACGAAGTGTCGCCGGAGCCATTATTCTCTTTTAAGTTCATTGTTTCTTTTCGCTTGAAAATTATGGCGGTGTTAACACGGTATTATCACGGATCTTGCGGTGCAAAGACGGAGGATGCCGTTCTTAACACGATGAACGGCGATGTGAACACGGTCCATTTCAAACCGCCTATAGACCGCCACGAAAAATTAAACATGTTTAATTTTTCTGGCGGTTCCCCGCGGTTCCCGGCGGTTCTCGGGGTTCATGGCGGATGGGTGACGGATGACCACGGTTTGTGTACGGTGTAAACACGGTCTTTGGCGGAGCACGGCGATTTGCTGAACCGCCATGAACCGCCATCTAAACCGGCGATGTGTGATTGCACCTTAAGTGGACTGTCGCAATCAGGGGTTGGGCGCATTGTGTGGGTGCATGCATGATTGTGTATGCGTGTGTTAGTGTGGGGAATGCGGACGATAATCGTCCAGTATCTGGACTACACAGCAATCTGCACAAAGCACAGGTGGCCATAATCTGCGCCTACGAAGGGCTCTGCGCCTACGACATGTGTTGCGCCACCTACGATGTTTTTAGCAAGAATGCTAAGCGAGAAATCACAAAACATTTAATTTGAAACAGTATAAAGGAAGAGAAAGGTCGGCCTACCTACAGTATGTTGTATTTACAGTACGTAATGAACATCTGCATTCTGACTTGACGATGGGACCCACTGACACATCTAAGTCCTTGATGCAATGACTGTAACTTATTTTCTTAATCTACTATACATTCCTTACCTCCCCGTCCTCCCCCATTAACAGATTAATGTATCAATCCTGATCTCCTTGCTATTCGTATGTACAATAGTCGACAAACACTCATGGATATTAGAAGTGAGAAGGCATTGTATTGAACATCCCAAATCTTCGTCCTTGCTTTACCATTGCTGTAAACGCGTCAATGTCCCTCAAGTTTCGCATCATTTCACAACTATGGTATGTCATCTAGCCTGATTTTCCTTTTGTTAACATGGTTAAGCTAATGGTTCGAACTTTTATGATGAACTTATGCATAGCCGGAAGGATCTGAATGTGTTTAACATTTTCCTGCTAATCTCACCAAGGAGGCTCAACAGCTGGAGTTCAACTGACTATTTACTAAAACAGCTTCCAGTTTTCAAAGGATGCACAGACAAATTCAACAGGTGCATTGCGCTTTTGATAATAGGGATTTGATGCATTCCACCTTGTGATCCCATACCACATCTTTTCAACTTCCTTGATCCCGTGTCAAAGATGTGTAGCTGCTGGAGATCTGATGTGGATACAATATATAGAACGAGTAAAGTCAGACAAAGCTATCCCTTTCTGTACCAGGGAATTTGGACAATGTGTTCAACACTATGGGGTTTACTATAATAATCGGCATTCCAAGCACACAAAGAGTCAATGTCTCGCCAAAAGTAATACGGTTCTGGGATTTGGATATTTCAAGTGATTTTACCGCAAAGTTCTTGTGATCACAATGAGATAATTATACATAAAGGCGACTACCGTTACTGTATAATGAAATCCTCAGGACCGGCAGTTTTCTTGTTATGAAATGTATCGAAATTTCGTTGTAGCAGAACAGTATATGCCAAAAAGATATTATCATAGGTGATCAATTTAGGAAATATGTTTTTGCTGCCTTGTACCGAGCATTTCGCTGTAACAGTATTCGTTACAACGGGAGTGCACTGTTATAATTATTATCTTATCATGATATTAGTGGCTTAACGCTTCTTTCATAATGTAGGCCAAACATTGATATAGTTTGAAAATCATTTGGGTAAATAATTTAGCAACATTAATTTCCTTCTGCATTAAATTTGAGATAGTTATTACTGCAAATAGTTATTACTGCAAATTCTTACAACTCTTTAGTGATTCGATGTCAAATTTAAGTTAGAAAAATAAAATGATTCACTACATATTTTTTTTTTGCGATTCATTTGACAACTATGGGCTGTGAGGTATATGACGATGAAATAATAACATTACCTCATCTAATTTTCATGCATTATGTGACAATGAGCAATGTCACTGAAACATGTGAAACTAAACGAACATACTCAAAGAAAACAAAACAAAAAACCACATGAATCTGTCTTTAAATCCCCCCCCCCCCCATTTTAATGAGACTCTCTCTGTCTAGTCTGTTGAATTTTACGCTTCTCATTACACTAACCTTGAATGGAGGAACAAATTTTCACTTTAAAAGCAAACGAGATCAGATGGCGAGAAAAGGATTTTTTCAAGGAGTTCTTAATAGCGGTCATTTGTTGAGACAGGTGCCCCTATCTATCTTAGATGGTCGACATAATTGCATCCTGAAGGTGACAGAGAATTAAAGGGGATGGAGTTTGAATGGAGGCGAGAAATCCTTCAAGCGTTTGCGAGGTGTTAACTGATTGTATCGAGGGATTAGGATCGCCGCTAAGTAATGAACATAATTGGGGTCATTTACGGCGAAACTCGTTCGTTAGATACAGTATCTTGTCAACATTGTATACGATTGTTACACGCTTTGAATGAGACACGTCTCTTTTGACTCGGGGGACAACGGGAAGAAGAAGGCTATACCATGGCGCCTCGCCCCGCCGTCACCTCCTCAGACACATACTGAAAATATAATTTTGACACATCTGTAAGACACGCCTAAAATTCATGTCGGCCAGGGTATTAAAGTCTCCTGTTTAAACTCAATGCAAACATGGGTAACAGATTATCTGCAATTGCAACTCAGAATTTTCTTTCATTTCAGATTTCTATGCGGTACATTCACAGTGAAATTTTTTATTCATGTACAGTATTAAAAGGGAAATATGGTCTCCCTTCAAAAAATATCTCCAGCCTCTAAGAGGGCCGGATTACGTCCAGAATATGTCTATAATGGCTATAATGAACTTAAACTGAAGTGTGATTGAAATGAAAATTCTGTGAAATTATATCTGCATTTCCTTCGTTCAAGTTGATAGTGATGGCATGCATTTCAGTGTTTTTCATTAAACAAAACAAAACAAAACAAAACAACTCGGAACCAGCAACAAGTTTAAGATTCAATTAGTATATACTTAATAAAGACCCCACACAATTGTAATTACAATTTATTCAACCCACTTTTTTTTTTGGGGGGGGGGGGAAGGTGGACACATGTTTTTGTTGTTGTTGCTGTTGTTTGTTTGTTGGTTGGTTTGTTGTTGTTGTTGTTGTTGTTATTTTTCTTTATTTTTGCTCGGGGGGGGGGGGATTTGGAGATCTTTATATTGTGATTAATTGATGGAAATTCCAGATAATAGATGATGTGCTCATACAGTGATTTTGACACAGAAAATAAAGAATGGAAACACAAATGTTGATTCATATACTTGTCAGACATGTACAGGCTGACTCACGTTTATTGCAAAATATAACATATTATCATGCAAATTCACTGTCAAAACTATACATTTAGTTAGTTTCATATAATTTCCCATGTGACTGACAATGATAGGATATAATCCAGATAATCCATTTCAACTCACATCATCATCTGCAACTTGCATGACATAGCAGTAAAAAAAAAAACAAACAACCTTGAAGCTTCATGGAGGAAAAAAAAAAACTGAATGAAGCAAAACACTGAACACCTCCAACAGCATGATGGCTTGATTGCTTGCAAAAGGGCCTACAGTGTTACTTGTACAATGGGTATAGCCCATATCCTGCTGTACTGAAATACGGTACATACGTAGGCCGATATGCTCAATGTTCCGGGAGAGCCTCATAATCAGGTATTCGTCAGTTCCAACCTAAGACATCTTAGTCCCCACAATCTTGTGTGCATGTTTTAGTTTCTGCTATGTCATATAAGCCTCAAGTATGCTGTGTGGGGTTTCTGGAATATTCCTTGTCACACACAAAAAAAAAAAACAACAACATATGTAACATATTTGAATATATCAATTATGCAGCCAGTTACATGCAATCAACTACTGAAGTTCTGATTAAACAGAAATATAATACACGTATCTACAATGACATTATCTCCAGTGTGACTACCATTACTACCTGAGAATATCATGCACAACATTAAATTGTAAACTAGTACAATGTATGACCATTGGTCCTTTTCTGACGTGCAAACAGCTAACATTACACATTGAAACCACAGGCTGACAAAATTAGAACAAAACTACTGGTAATGGTATAAAATAGAATTAGATGCTCTTACGATGTCTTACATTCAATCACATGATATGGTCACATGACATTTGACAGGCAGTGACTGACTCTTTTTTCTTTCTTTTTTTCTTTTTTTTTTTTTGCTAATAAGTGAGATACAGGTAAAGAGGAATTCTCCATTGTCAAACAAAAATGACAAATCATGAGGTAAATAGAGCAGGCTTTCTACTATGGACTGTATATACAATGTATCTCTTCTGTGAAGAAAATGTAGTTTGCACTAAGTTGTCTGCTGGAAAACACCTTATGCATCAAGTGAAGATTCCTAGAATTTTGTTTTTATTCTTTTCTGCTTATCCATTGCACATGACCATTTTGGGCAATAATGGTGCAACACAATATGTCTATACACATCTACTACCTTCTGCCTCTCAATCCCACACTGTGTTTTCATTCAAACCACAATTTACGACAGTATATCCAAGTTTTGAACAATGAAAATTGAAAAAAAAGTGAGATATCAATATCATTTGATTGATGATTCTTCAGTTGGTGCAAGAAAGGTCAGATGAAATCAGGTTGCTTGTTTTTAAGAAATTGCTGATTAAAAAAAAAGAAAAAAAAGGAAACCTTGCAAAAAAATTAATGTCAAAACCTGCTTAACATAAAAAACAAATAATAAGCATACAGACCAATATGATAACAAGTATCAAAATATAATGAAGACAAAACAATAGAAGCGAACATTAATTACTTGTACTAGGGCCTCAAGGAGGTACACCAATAAATTTGAGGACACAAATGAACCTTAACTGCTTGAAGCTTTCTTGCTGTCAAAAGCATACCTCTACATTTAGAGTAGTGGATGCTAATTACACATCCAGACACACAGCTGTGTAGTAGAAACAGCTGATGGCTTATCAAGGACAAGATTTCACTATACTACTTGAATTCATCAGAACTTAATGTCACAGTCTCATCTTGGTACATTTCTATAGTCTCAGCTGTAATTGCACCTTCACTGAGTTGATTTATGACAAAATTGTCTTACAATAAAAAAAAATTAAACATTTTCAGATAATTCTGATTTCATTTCATCCACATGTACAAGAGGAAAACAAACTCTCTTTTTTCTTTTTTTTTGTTAAATGCAGCAAAACATAAATTTGTGACATCCACTATCTTTAATCGACACTTTGTGCACTGTCTACATATTTCTGTACAAGTTGGACCAATATTTCCAGCAGCTCCCAAATTATCGAAATCTCATTCATCCAAAAAGCGATGCTATAAATTGATCTTCACTTTGCTGAATCGAGGTCAGGGTTGTGATGATATCAAGGATATGTAATGACACTGTTTTTCGTCAAAAACAGTTTCAACCGGTGTAAATGAAAACCATCAAATTCTCTTTCACTTGGCTACAAAAATCTTTCCATGTCTCATTTTTACATTATAATAATAATAATAATAATAATAATAATACAGTGCTTACTGTATATAGCACATATCACAACCATACTGTCTCTAGAGGGTTTAAAAACAGAAAAAGGAAATAAAGATCTTCTTCAGATCATACACATGGTACAGTATCTTGCTCGGCAAGCAAAGACGTACATTTGTAGCATTCATACATACTCAAAAGATATCAATAGAGTATGCTTGGCAATTCATGGCGCCACTAAATACTCACTGGATTATGGTCAAAAGCCGAATAGGATCAAAATTGTCATTCCATTTGAAATCCTTTTAATGCACTTGCGCACATACTAAGAAAGTCACTGAAGTCTGGTACATGTATTTGTGCTGGAAATAAATCTTCCTTCTTTGGTCATCTGCTCAGTTATTTTCAATATGTAATTTGTAATTTGTGCCTTCAAAATGTCAAGAGTCCCAAATACCCATTCCTCCCCTCCTCCCCCTCCCTCCTCCCCCCCCCCCCCCCCCCCCCCCACTCTAGCGGCTGGGATCGCATTGGAGTTGGCATTCTACCCCCTTAGAGGCCACACCCTTTTGCCATCCACCATTTTCACAATGCATTCAAATCAGCATTCAAATTGATGATTTCCATGACAACCAAACCAGATTGCCTCAGGAGGATTGTCATTAAGGTTCGATGCTGGTGGACCAAAAGCATTGTATGTGCTTTCAAAAATTGGAATATTGAAAATACAATGTAAATTCCTAAGAGTAATTTCCAGTTAACAATGGACTGTATATAATTTGCATATTTCCTTCTGATTATAAAGCGTACTAACAGTACCTGGGACAACTTGACTGTTATTAGGTCCCGAGCAGAAGCTAAATATTGATTAATATGAATACAATAACAAAATATACTAGTATATATCACAGCACTACGCAATATGCAACACATAGCAATTTGCACCATGCATTTTCATACAGCCTTGCATTTGTAGCTGTTTCTATTAATACTGAAGAAAAAAGAAAGGTGCTCTCATAGAAGCCATTGTAATGGAGAAACACAAAAGTTAAGTAGACTACAATAAATAATTCTTATACTGTTCACAAGAATATATGGACAAGATTACACGCAGACAGATTTACTTGTAAGCATGTTACACACTTAATGTGCACTATACAAAATATTATCCTCAAACTATTTTCTAATGGCATCTACCTGTCTGAAATTCACCTCATTCAGACCACTCAATTTGTTTCCAAACAGAGCATTTCTAATGTTTTTGTGACATCCTTTTGTACCAACTATCAGCTTATAAAAATATCTGCCTTTGATACAAAGACTGCTTTCCCTATAATAGGATGGTCTTTATAAACAGGTTTCACAGTGCATGCAAAATACATGTACAATGTAGCTGTGCATGTATACAGGCAGGCCTATAGACAGCATAATGGAAGATTCAGTAAATATAATTTCACACATACATGTATATATTTAGATGGTTTTAAGAAGAATAAGGTTTTAATCTTTTTTTTTTCAAAGATACAAAATTTACGTTATTTCTTAAAGGATCTGGAGAAACACTGGAAGATGAAAACATGGTATATATAGGCACATCAAAAAACACAGATAAATAGAAACACTAAAATTCTCTAATACTTTGAATATATTTAATATGAAATGTTGTGTGTTGATACACACCAACATGAAAAAAAAAGACAAATTCACAGGACTTTGGACCCAAAAAAAAAAAGATGTATATAAATTGCAGATCCTTGTTTAGCTCCACCATTTCCTGATCATCATTTTAATCATGTAAAGCAAGAAATTTTCCTGGCATGAAATTTGTAAGAATTGGAGCATATGGCCTTTGCCCGTCATAAAATTTTCCCGAATTGCCACTGGCATTCAATGTATACAGTGTATAGACAGAACTTTCACATGTTTTAATTGGCAAATCTTGGCTCTCGCGAAATTTGCAAAATTAAAAAGCATGCAAACATTTCTGCTTTTACACTCTACAGTAATCATCATGATAAACAATGACAAGAGTCATCACTGATAATTCCAAATCATAATAGTTTTGATCATCAAAATGGTACAACTGGTAACGATTTGTCCTTACAATGTACATTGCTAAGTATTTGCTGCAATCCACCACTTTATCATAATTATCAGGACAGAAATCTGAAAAATAAATGAAAGAGCGAGAATATGTGATATAAAATAATACACAAAATGAAGTTGAAATTTTTACACCAAACCCTGGAGCAGACTGAACTATACACAGATTTCAACGACAGCAGATGCAATGTCTACAAATAAACAAACAAAAAGGGTTACATGTATGAAATCGTGCCTTTATTGGATGGATGAAAAGTTTGGATCCAAACCTGCCAATCATATCAAATTATCAGCTCTTCTAATAAGCACCTAAATTCCCCTATCCATCCAAAACATCAAGTGCAGAGGAACCATACAGATTTATTATCAGGCGAGCATTGAATTCATCTTCAGGTTCGGTATTATAGGAAATTGAAATCCTGTATTCCCATAATATCACCTTTCCCTTCCTTAAATGAGCTAACGCTGTTTTTATTATAATTTAAAAAACAACTTAATGGCACACAATGTAAAATGGAATGGAAATGGTTTCTACACACATCATTCATTAATCTGTATAATATTGACCTTTAACACCTAGGGGCTACTACTAAATACATTAGTGATGGTAACATCATTTGGCAGGAATGGGACTACAGTGTACCATGAAAGAGCACAGTGGTACAGGGGCACCCCATTATAATGGAGTCATATATGCCTCATACAAATTGTATTATGCCTAAAAAGTAATATCAAAAGGTTATTTTGCTGGTCCCATTCATTTTTATATTCTTTTGTTTTTATCTCTGATATATTATACAAAATACCCGATGTAGCAAGGGAATTTAAGTGGTCCAACACAACATGTTATAACAAACAAGAAATCATCTTCAAAGATAAAAGTGACCTTTGGAAGCATCAATCCAGTATTTTGGCCCTGCATAACCAGCATTAAGCAAAATATTCATTCAAATCTAATTTACCACTAGCAGTAAAGTCTCTGTCCTCCCCCCCCCAAAAAAAAAAACAACAACAACAACAACAACAACAACAACAACAACAACAACAACAACAACAACAACAACAAAACATTGATCTGCAAATTCCAAAACATTTGGGGTTTTTTTTTTCTGTTCCTTTTCACATTTGTGGTTATGGCAACGCAAAATATTTGATCAAGGACAAGTGTGCAAATACACTCCAAGTCCTACAACTGACAAGTGTGACACTAGAACCATCTCACAGGTATACACTCAACATGTGAGGTCTAAAGACAAGGGCAAGTCTATGTGTATTTAAAAAGCAGAGCATATGTTAGAGCAAGGAGGTTAGTCTCACATCCCTGGTTAGATTGATGTGTGTATGGCATATCAGCAGCCACCTTTATTGAGGACAAGTTGATTTTGCTGAAACACCTATTTTGCATTAACACCTTCCCGAGTGTATGGGGGTGGGGGGGGGGGGGGGAAACTAGTCTTCAATGGGTTTAAATAAAAGAAAAAGAATCCTATTACGAGCTGTAAGTCCTTCCTCTTTCATTTCGCATTTTTATGACACTAGAGTGGCCAAAGGTGGACGGTTTCTTTGTTTTTTCCTTTATCACTTCTGTTACATGAGAAGCTTGTCACAACATGGTGTACAGTTTTCTTCCATGGTCTATTTCAGTTCCTCATAAATGCCTCATGTGAGCCAAAACAAGGTTATCATTTTGCTGATAGTTTCTAATCAAGTGGTGCACTGAGATTAATTTATTCAGCTGCAAATTTGATGGCACCACTCTTAACTACAACTGCACCGTGATATGCTCACCTCTACCAAGAATGTCATCATGAGTTTTTATTCTGGTGTTGGTGTATAATTCAGTTTGTTGTTTCTTTTGTTGTCTATTGATTGCAACTTTGGTTTTTGGTTGATTTGGACATACTTTTAGGGGCTGTCAGATGCAGGTCAAGACAGAAATATGAATATTTTTGGTGATAATGCAGATCACTGTCTGGAACCAGGAATTATAATACTTCAAGATTCTTTATCATTATGAGTTAAAGACAGTTTGAACATTCTATGTTATATCTCAAAACATACCCAGGAGGCTTTCTACATAGAAATACAGTGGACTCCTGTTACAACGAAGTCCTTGGGACCGGCAGTTTTCTTTCGTTATATCCAAATTTTGTTACAGCTGAACAAATAAACAATAAAAAACATAGGGCTGATAATTACGAAACCTGGATTTTTATTTCATTGCAACCGGAATTTTGTTATAGCCGTGTTCGTTAAAATGCAAGTGCACTGTATTAAAATAAAGAAGAAAATCAAGGACAAAACCTCAAAAAAGGATAATACAACACCACAGGATTTGATCTGGATATTACTCTGATCACCAGATCCAGTTAGGCTTAAATCACACAAGTTATAAATTGAAAATCAAAATTAGATACTACTTTAGTTGAATAACCATTTGAGGAGAATGAACTGCCTTGACAGAGGTTGTGTTCTCGGAACATTGCTGTCAAGGTGTTTGGTACTTCTGATATCTTGAAGCTGATAACTACCTATTGTAACTTAGATGGATGAAAATAGCCTCATGACTCACAACCCTGAGAATGTCAGTTTCTGGTAATCATTAACACAAGCACTCAAGCTGAACTGATTACTGCAATACACGTACATAGAATCACATGATTCTGGAGGATTGAAAAACAAAGTAGACCTCACTCAATCTATTTCGCTCTCTTCTTTCTCTTTCGGCAGTGTGTTTGTTGTTTTACATCGTGCAAGAAGTCAAAATGTTTTCTTCACATATTTTATGAAATGCAAAATAATTTGACAAATACAGCAGCAAGGCAGATAATAAAATGAGTTTGAATGATGTCAACTTAACGATTAACTGGACTCAGTATGTTTTTCCAAAAAGAATTGATGGCAGCATAAAATTGTTCCATTACCATTCTCACAATCTTTGATTTTAAAGTGGAATGAGCTAAATCATAGCATATCATGCAGGGCTGCACACTAACCCATTCTTTCTACCGGACCGACCTGTCTGTCGGACCAGCAGGTAACCAGTTTTTCAGTTTTTTACTGGCCCATTTCTGAAAAAGTTACTGGTCCGACAGTGATTTTTACTGGTTCCGGACCGTCGGACCAGTGCCAGTGTGCAGCCTTGGCATATGCAAGAAGTCTTTTTGCATCTTTGCCTTATTGGCCTGAATTCTTGAAGACCATGGTCTAAAATAAAAGTGAAATAGGCATACCTTTATAATTAAGTTTAGTTTATTACTGCACGTCTGTTGGCGTACACAATTTGTCAATCATATTTACACAGAAAAAAATGTACATAAGCCATGGTTTAAATTTAAACCACCTTCATGAATTCCGGTCACACGTTTTGAAAGTTTCTGGACAAGTACAGTATCTTGAAGACAAGGCCTTGTTCCACAGACTGGTGTAGTAAAAAATGTTATGTACAACACTGTGACAGTGGGAATTCAGAGAAGTGAAATTAAGAGTCCAAATAAACAAAAAATTAAGTCAAATATGTGCTAGCACATTGCTTCAGCTGAAATAGTATCTTGCATGTTAAAAGAAAGTTTGTTTGTAGTTGACTTCTGTTGTACAGCCTCGTATAATGGAATATGGTGGCATGACTTGAGGTATTATTGGTTTTAACATGGATTACAATGAGTTTCTGCTCCTTCTTTTTTCTAAGTAACAAAGACATCATTTGTATAGTAAAATCAGACCCATCAAGATAGCCAACTTAACTGAGATGTTGACTTAAGGTGTAGGCAAAATGCAGAATGTTCCACCCAAAGAGCTTCATGCTATTGATGGAGGTTAGGAGTCAAGTTACAAAGTAACATGATTTCTAATCAGTTACATCCTCTTAATGACTTACCCCGGACATTTATGCATTCATTAAACAGGATTTTAAACCCTAAGATTTGAACATTCAATTGATATATTCCCCACAACAAGAGCCATTATCACTGCCATGCATCAAACACATACGTAAGTCGAAGAACTCTGAGAGTATACACATTTATATGAATTTTCCACATCGGCAGTGTTCACAGATCACCAACAGGCCCACATAATAATGGCATAAAGTTTCAAACTACATTGTACAGTATATTTGTCGTGCCCAACTGAAATGCACATTGTAGTTTGAAGTTCATTAAGCACTGCTTCCCTCATTTGCCATTTAACACACTAATGCTCTCCCACAGTCCAGAGAAAATGCCCTTCTCCTCAGGGGAGAATGATACAAGTACAATGTATGGCCCACCAATACATGATCACGTTTATCCTAGTGCGGATCTCTCTTTGACTAACACAATAGAACAGAATGTTCCATCCATGGACAAATATTTATTACATAACAAAATATTTGACTAGGACATGATCATGTTGATCAAGAACATGCAGTTGATTGTCAACCATTTCACATGATGTATGAAATATTTGATATTAGAGTGTGTGTCCCCTCACAATTTGTTACCACTCTTCAAGTAATGTACATTACAGGGTAGGTATTCAACTACTAGCAATGACTAGGATCATCAATCAGCAAATATCAGACAATGTATGGCACCAAGAAGATGATTTCCATATGATGTACCATGAGAAAACTGTACGTTAAGATTAAATCAGCAGTCTCCTGCAGTCATTGTTGATGGCCAGATGACAGCTTACACTTTCACAAATGCACTGACACAGCACACACACACACGTTCTTACATTAATGTGAATTCCATTGTTAATAAAGCGATGTTCACCATATTGTTAGTTCCGCAAGAATTGCTTCTTCGCCACTGACACTTCAATAGAATCATACCTTTATTACTCATGACGCATAAAGATGGACCAAAGGCCTCCATTATTATTCAGCTCTGTACTGACTCTGGTTGAAATTTCTGCACATAAATTTATTGATGTGTTCATGAAGGTAAGCAAAACATGGTAGACACAAAATAATACCGGTATATTTTTCACTCACACACAAGACAAAAACCCTATACTTTCTTTGGAAACTCCACAAAAATATGACACATATACTACATATGATTTGATGGTGATATTAACAATGGAAATCTGGTGGGCAGTAGCAGAATCAACATCAGAACATGACGCATGACACAAACATGAGTATGTTTCTAGAACAGTCATGTACTCACAGTATAAAGCAGGCTTATAGACACAGTCAGGGAGCATGTATCTTTTCGCAGCATGTCTGAAAGGATACATTGTATCTCTTAGCTGGTATTTCTGGTGCTTGAAGGCATCTGAATCACAAATTCAAACGTCTATCAACACTGGCACATCTGTGAACTTATTTCAGACATGTGATTAAAGCATCACACATGTCATGCACGGCAGCAGGTTTGACAAAGACAAACAGTAAATGGCTGACAAGAATGATAACGGAAATGACTGACGAGCGTCACAACAGAAATGGCTTTACAATGTGTTCTGAGAGACAGTTTGTGTTGTGACTTGGCCATTTACCAAGCGTACTGCATACGTGTCTATGATTTCAGGCTGTGTCTTGGGGGCGGTTACTTGAGTTGAGCAGGAAGATTTGTGGACTATGCTGCTCGCAATCTTGTATCTAGGCTCGGGAAGGAGATCTGGATGAATGTATCTTCGGCTCTTGTAAGAGAAAAGGTTGACTCGGTACGAAGCAGCTCTCGAGTTGATGCCAACATCTGTTTCTTCTGAAGGTTCAGCGTCTGGACTCTCCCCACCGCAGGTGGGCAAGATGCAGTATGGCAGCTGCCCATTGGGGTGACAGAACCGGTAGTAGAATGCCATGAGGAAGATGCCCAGGAAGAAGCCGCCCCAGACGAACACAAGTGCAGGCAAGCCATACATCTGCTCCCGCGAGTCCTGGTAGCTGTACCACAGCCCGAACATGACGGTATTCTCCACAAAGATGACAGTGTAGAAGAGCAGGGCGCGGTATCGCGTGGCACCCTCCTTGACGTTGAAGAAGCAGAAAATATGGATGAAGCCCATGACACAGTCGAAGAGGACCTCCTCAAATTTGGTGTCGCAGAACGCCGTCTTCTGCCAAACTAGCCACACTGTGATGACCACCCAGTGGACGCCGGCCACCACGAATATCCACCACTCATAGATGGCCGCAAAGAGGGCCATGGCGATGACGCGGGATGTAATCGTGAAGAGCCTCCAAGCCATACGCAATGCCATAGCAACGTATGTGATGTTCTTCCGGTCAGTGCGTGAATCTCGCAGAGCCTTGTGGTACGCTTCCAAGGCCCATGCCAGCGATGACAGTGAAACCAGAGCACAGGCAGCTATAGAACATAAAAGCGTGGCCAACTGAGTACCGGTATAGAAAAACTATTATCATTATCATTATAATCATCAATTCAACTGGACATCAGATAGGCTGTACATGGCACTGCCATATCACAGCATTTAGAACAAAGAAATGCAGTGTCCATTTTAAATCAGACTTTTGCTCAAAGAAGATAATTCCTTTTCCCATTTGGCATCAGTCCTGGAAGTCATTTCTTTATTCTCCTTTGTATTTTGTACTTGTGCAACACTTTCTGAGGGGTCTAGGGCAATTATCCCCTGGGCAATCACCCCGGACCCTTCCCCTGACTCTAATCCTAATCCTAATACTGAAACTAATCCTAACCCTAACCCAAACTCCTAACCCATATAACTCTAATCTTTGCTCTAACCTTTGCTCTCACCTTGCCACTAACCAGTATTTAGCAGGGGAGTAACTGCCCTCTGGGGATAATGTTTTCTGAGAACTGAGACTATACAAATCGCTTTTATGAGCTATTCCCACATTTTCAATTTAGACAAATGAGTCATTTATTGCTGCAAATACAATGTTCAGTAATGTAAATTATGAGAGAAAAAAAGTTCGTAACAGGTGGCAGATCTTCTTTGGGCATTGCATGAATACAGGCAACTCCCATCGAAACAACATCCTCTGGACCTGCAGTTTTCTTTTGTTATATGGAAATCTTGTTCTACCCAAACAAATAAAGTATTTACAATGATATACAGATGATATTTTTGGGACCCGAGCATTCACTTCGTCATGCGCACTGGACTGTAACATAACAATAAATTATCATGATTGTAGGAGAATATTTTTCTAAAATTGGTACATGCAAGACAATTTTGCAAGTGATACTGCAGTGACAGAATAAGACATAAGTATCATCCCTCTCAAGAGGAAAGAGATATCCTCATATTTGGACCAATATACTACATGTTTATCTAACGGGAGGCAATATTTTTGTGAATACTATTCACTTCACAAAAAATTGTGATGATAAAGCCAATGAGAAACAGACTGCAAATACAGCATTCTTGAAAAGGAAATGTTGAGACAAATCTACATCGTTTGTATATGAAAAAGAGAAGTGAAAAGGGGACGTGAATCTCGATCCCTGCTGACCTGTGAGCCAGTAGAGTTCCTCTGTCTCAACCATGATGTACACCTGGAGAACCAGCTGTGGAGCCGACTCCATGAAGGCTTCCAGGAGGCGAAGCATGGTGATGTCCCGGTACTCATAGATCATCAGCTCGCAGTAGGCCTCATCCTTGCGGCTCCGCAGGCCAAACTTCAGGTTGCGCCAGTACCTTGAGGGGCACCGGAACAGGACAGGGGGTATCAAGAAGAAAAGAAAACGTGAAAATGCAAAAGAGACTGATGTGGGGCTACTGAAAGAATCTGCATCACTGTAAATGACCACAGGCGTAACATACTGGTATTCAGCTGTTTGATAAACAAAGTATCTTTACTATAAAAAATGCAAATATTGTGTTGATATCTTTCTATATGATATGTCAAAGTTAGCACACACCATCAAAGAAACATTGCAAATGTGCTCAGCAACGACAAGTAAGTTTGTAATTACAGGGTCAGCCATCACTATTGTTATAGATACATGTCATTGCACTATCATTTCTGGGCACATTATTGTTCCGCGGAGGAATATGTAAATAAAAGGTTCAACAAGATGATCGAGATCGACCAAACACCTTGTTTGAGAGTCTGGGTATTTTTGGTGGTTATGATGGTTCGTTTGGCCAAGTTAACCTCCGTAACACTGTACATTGTACGCGGGCTCTTTAAAGGGATGGTACAGTATTGGTGGAGATGAGAATTGGGCTTCTAACTTTTTGCGAGATACAAAGAAAACACTTATGATGTAGTACAGAGCATACCATTTTAAGAGGAATTCAAAGTTTATTTGATGAAAATCGGGTTCGGAATGACTGAAACATTCAAAAACAAAGTAAAACAAAATGATCG
Source organism: Diadema setosum (assembly GCF_964275005.1). Classification (NCBI taxonomy): domain Eukaryota; kingdom Metazoa; phylum Echinodermata; class Echinoidea; order Diadematoida; family Diadematidae; genus Diadema; species Diadema setosum. The sequence goes on along the minus strand of NC_092694.1, from coordinate 8,575,879 downwards.
TATAAAAGTGTGGGTCCCACACTTTATTAGAATCGCTCTTTTTTGGATATCTCAGCCATTTCAAAACCAATTTTCATCAAATAAATGTTGAATTCCTCATAGAATTACATGCTCTTTCATATTTCATAAGAGGTTTCTCATTATCTCACCAAAAATGTTAGAAACCTGAAATTAGGTCTCAACCAAAACTGTACGATCCCTTTAACCTGTTGAGAACAAGCTGATTTTGCTACAACATGCATTCCCCACCGATGCCTGTTCCGAGTATTAAAAACTGTGGACTAGTCATCAACGGGTTAAAGTAATCACAGCTTTTCTTGAGCATGCAATTTGAAGCTTTCGCATCAAACGAAACATAGTATACAAATGATGCACAGGATGGAGTGTGTTAGTGAAGGTGCGGCACGCTCGAGAGTATTGACAATGGTGCGACATGCACGAGGCGCAGCCGAGTGCATGTTTGCAACCGTTGTCAATACTCGAGAGTGCGCCGCACCTTCACTAACGCCACGAAATAATCCTGTGCATCATTTGTTTTATAAAATGGGTCGAAAACTAACAGCATTATTCACGTACCTTTGTGGGTCAATACCAGTCAGCTACATGTAGCACTCGCTCAAAAGTCAAGATGTCCGAAGTTCGTCCCAAACATTTACGCACGTCGCACTCGGAAATCCCGCACATAAGTACTGTACGTACGTATAAGAGTATACGTACGCCACGTACTGTTATGCACAAGAAAGGCCGCCGGCTGTTGTGGCAGCCCGCGGCCCGAACTAGAAGTTGTTTACAGGATTGACAGCGCGTATAGTAGCGCGTGACGCACTTGTAACAACTGATTGAGTGCGCACTGCTAGTGTAAACATTGTGACGTACGTCAGGCCAGGGAGGTGGAAGCATAGAGCTGTATAATAGAGCTCTATGGGTGGAAGAGAGACTCTTCTTAGTGCATACCTGAAGAAATTAATGCACGCACACGTGACTCATTTCAGCGCTTCCAATTGGCTACATTCTTGAACCCATTTTATAATTGTGATTGATGGCATTCAGCGCAATCATAATCGTATGACTAGCGACGCACTAGACACAGTTGCAGTCTGTTGTAATCTGTTGCAATGCAAGTTCCTACACTTTTTTTCTTCAAACCTCTGGCTTGTGCCTAGTCTAGCTTCAAGATTTTTGGTTTTAACATATACTGTCAAAGAAAATCACGATGCCAAAAATCACTTTGCACTGTCTAAATGCTGGTTCAGTGCATCTCTCTCTCCCGCTCTCTCTCTCTCTCTCTCTCTCATACTAAGCAATGGTGTGCCAATACACACAAGCTTCATCTGAAGAGGAATGCTTTTCAAATGGTTTGATACACATCTACAAGTGCCTGGAGACAAGACTAGAGCAATTGAAGATTTGAATATAAGAACGACCCAAGTCCAATTTTTGGCCAAATTTAGTTTGACATGGGAAATTGTAGCTTATGCATGGACTCATCTTGTGTATAAATGATAAATCCTAATTACCCCCGGAAGTGCCTGAAATGAATGAGTTAAATCTTATATGAATGTAAAAATGAAGGACTTGGGTCATTCTTACATTCATATCATAGCGCCCTCTCTCATCCTTCTCTCATCTCTATAGCAGAATATCATGTATATGATTCAAAGAACGACCCAAGTCCATATGATTCAAAGAACGACCCAAGTCCATCACACAAAATGGCTTCTCCACAATCAATGTAAATGGTAATTGTCATAATATATGTTCTAATTTGTATATACAATGTTGCCTTTGCATCACAGTTAAATAGAATATTATTGGACAAATAAAAAAGATATGAAGTTTAATCGAAATGGTCTTCCACGGACTTGGGTCGTTCTTATATTCAGATACTCAATTTGACTGCTGCAGGAAGTTGAAGCTGCTTCTACGGCAATCACAGATACCGGTATGTGCCATATAAGTAAAGACCTCTTCAATGAAACTCATTTACATTATGATGAAGCTCATTCATCTTGACCAACGACTATAAGATTATACAGCAAGTTCTCTGCACACAGGGTAGTTTCCAATTGAATTCCAGCAGCTGCTTATACCACTGGACTTATTTCAGGCTGCGTTTATGGTAACAAAATGATATCCAAGGTAACTTTTAGTGACCTTTAAAGGACTGCAAAGCCTCATAACACTATTGCCTCCTGCACCCTAAGGGTCAGAGGCAACAAAACAAAACAAAACAAAACTACAACAACAAAATGTGATGTTGGGATGGAGAGAGTAGCTTTACTCCCCTTTTGCTCTTACCTTTTCAGCGCACCAAGCTGGAGAACATGCGTAGCTAGCCAATCACACCAGCACACCAGCCTCCCTGCCAGGCCTTTGTCCTTGTGGTCGGAATCATTCTCCAAGTCAGAGACGAACCACCTGAAGCTAAAATACTGGAGGATGAGAGATGGGATGAGCACGAAGAGGAAGGTCATGATGCTCCACAAGTAATGGTCACTGCGGAAATACTGCACCCCCACGAAGAGATCGGTCACTATGTCGGCAACATAAAGGATCATCCCGCTGAGCATGAAGATGACGTTGAATATGGTGAAGTGGTCTTCCTTGATGCAGACGAGGCAACCGGACCCACCGCTCTCCTCCGCTTTCATGGTCTCAGAGCAGCTGTTGCCATTCTCCTGCAGTGTCGGATACTCCAACTCAAACTCAAACTCCTTAAACGGCGTCTTGCACAGTGCACTGGCAGTATGTCCAGTATCGGTGGTATCCATCCTTGTGGCAATGCCAGACTAATCCAAACAGGAGTCAGTTAAACCCTCCACGATTGATCCCAACTAGGGATTGACTTTGACATGATGCTTCTCCCTGCTGTCAGCTGTTCAGTGTTGACAACTGCAGTTTTCCTTGAACATGCATTTCATGTTAACTCTTGAACATGACTTGCCTGAGACTAGACCTAGACAATAGTTACTGTCCAGTTTTTGTGTTATATATGCCCAGAGAGTTGTGTTGTTTCTGCAGGCCTTCAATAATTGATCTTAAGAGGTCTGTGAGCTAGTTGGAGCAATCAAGTTTTGGAAACAAGAAGTCCCCACTGCAACACTCTTCTACAATATCTATATTATGCCACTTTCTTCCTCCTGGCATTGAACAAAGAAATGAAGTTTCTTCTTGTCCCAGGGCACTTCTATGTGAATCAATGACTTACTCAGACTGTGAGAGACTGCACATTTCTCATGATAGTGTAAACTGACCTTTATGGACACAAACACAAGAGCGAGACATATTCTAAAAACACGGCAGACAAATCACATTGTACGCCACAGACTAGAATAACTGGTGACTGATTAATCCGAAAAATAGAATTGACATCTTACCGGTAGTACACTGTAATCCTTCCCAAATATGTATGTTCACCTATTCTCTACAACTAACTGCAGCTTATGAGTAGGTACTGCATTACAAGTCATGCAGTCCATGTACATTGTACCTGCCTTGACATACCGCGTAGGTTGAGTTCTTTGAACAGTGCTGTCGAGTTGTTTGCTTAACCCATGATATCTTGAAAGCGATAACCACATGTTGTATTAGTATGTAGATGAAAATAGCCTCATGTTCACGGCCCTGATAACTGTGTAAGATACATATGTACACTATGAGAGTCTGGTAATCATTAACTCAAGCTCACAAACTTGACTAATCACTGTTTACAGAATCATAATATGCTGGGGAATTGAAAAACAAAGCACACTGTAGATCTCATTTGGTTTATTTTGCTCTCGTTCCTTTCTTTCTTTCTTTCTTTCTTTTCTACGTGCCTTTAAACATTTGACAAAATCTGAAATACATTTATAAGCAGAGGAATACTGCCACAAGACACAAGCAGTTGTAATACAATGGAGTTTGAAGGTTGTTAACTTTTAGGACCAACTAAATGCACACAGCACATTTTTTCCAAAAGAAAATGTCAGTGCAATATTGTTTCATTACCATTCACTCCATCCTTGAAATTTTTGCTGAACGGTTTGACACAGAACAAACTAAATTTACAATGTAGAAAGTATCTACAAGACGAATTCAATTTCAAAGACAGCTCGGTGAAATATGAAATGTTACACCAGTGAAAGTAGATATTCAGAATAGGAAACTGACAGTCTACACAAACAAAAAGATAATTCACATTTGTGCAAGCACATTGCTTCAGCTGAAATAATATCTTGCATATAAACATGTGCGTAGTTGACTTCTGTTGTACAGCCTAGTATGTATATTGGAATATGATGGCATATCTTGAGGTATTCATGGTTTTGTGTTACTGAACATGGATTACAAATACAAGTGAGTTTTATTTTTTTCTCTGAAGCAACAAAGAAATCATGTGTATGATCAAATGAGATCAATGCATCAAGGAATGCGGTGTTCAAATTTTCGCGCATTTCACACAACCAGAATCTAGCACGAAAATAAAAGCACAGTCCCCCTTGTGAATATTTTTGTTTGCCATATGTTCCAGTATTTGACATCTTGATTCCATGGAATTAAAAACATGCCAAACTCTTCTTACCCTGCCAAGTGTGAAAAATATGCCGCACAAAATATCCACTTTTACAGTATTAAAGTCAAAGAATTCTGGGAGTAATACATTCATTTCAATATGGAATTTTCCACACTGCCAGTGTTCACAGATCACCAGCAAGGCCACAGTTTATTTGTAGTGTTAACCTGGAGTCCATACTGCTCCCCTACATTAATGCTCTCCCCCTCAAGGGGAACCGTAAAAGTATGGCCAACCACTATGTGATCATGGGCCTGTTTCATAAAGAGTTGCAAATGATCTTACATTTGATTTATTAAGTGTAACTTGTTGAATCGAGCTTCAGTACAATATTGAACATTAGTCCTCTTTTAAATACAGACATTTAAATGCGTTTGATTTCAAGAAAAGTGTAACTTTCAGTAGATTGAGCGTTACTTGCGATAAATCGTAAAGTTGTTTATGAAACGCCATATGCGATTGATTGCAACTTACATTGTATGCTCAATCTTTATGAAACAGGCCCCATGTTAGCTGTTCTATCTTTGAGTATTCATTCTCAGTATAACGGAACATTCCATCAAACAAATATAACCATGACAAAATATGTCACTACCATACAACAAGTATGTTTCAAATAGCAATGACTGCCAGTTGACTAATCATTTCATACATATTGTACAACGTAGAGTACAGGCTGTATATGAAATATTTTATATCAAATTGTGTGCCCCCCCCCCCCCCCAACAAAAAAGTACACCCTCAAAAATTTCTTTTTTTAAACAATGAGTTGTAGGTGTTTGAGAGTTAGATAATCAATCTTAATATTAAACAGGTTAATATGGCACCATGGAAGATGTATGTATGATGCATCATGAGGAATTAAGATTAAATCAGCAGTCTCCTGCAGCCATTGTCAATGGCTAGGAGATGATATGCAGCATGTACACTTACATAAATGCACAAACATATTTTTACAACCACATTAATTTCACTGTTAAGTAAGCGATATTGACCATATTGTGTGTTCCACAAGAATTACTTGTCCGTCACTGACACTTCAAGAAAATCATATTGTCTTCATTGCTCATAAAAAAAGGATATCTTATAACCAAAAACCCCTACAGTGTATTATTCTTCAGCTCTGTGCTGACTCTCATTAAATTCTTTGCTCATGAATCAATAAAAGCACGACATTTGTTTCTGTGGTAGAAGGATAGCAATATATGGCCGACAAAAAAAATCTCATTCACGCATAAACAAATTCATTGTTTCTTTGGGAAGGGGACTTACGGGTTTCATAAGCTAACAAGAAAAAAAAAGGCCATCAGCGCAACTTCTGGTGCCACTTTTTCCAAGTTTCTTCAGCTATCTACTTCCTTTTAGTGCCACTTCAGCACTTCCGGAGTAAAAAAAAAAGAGATTGGGGGGGGGGGGGGGGGGGGAGTGGGGACACCTTATGTATTCCTTTGTATGGTGCCAAAAAAGTGGGGGGAGGGGCGAGCCCCCCAACCCCCTGGTTCCGCCGGCCCTTTATACCATACACAATACTATAATTTTATGGTTATGTGGTCTGAAAAACCAGGTGGGTAGTAGTACAATTAACATCAGAACTTGACACATGATAACATCTAGACATTATGAGAGCAGTCTGGAACAGTCATTTACTCACAGTACAAGAAGTGCATGTAGACACATCCATGTGCATATCTTTTCGCAGCATATATCTCAATTCTCTTGGCTGTTATTTCTGGCGCTTGAAGGCATCTGAATCACAAATTCAATCATCCGTCAACATGGGCACATCTGTGAACTCATTTCAGACATGTGATTACAGCATCACACTTGTTATGCGTGGCAGTAAGTTCGACAAAAGCAAGACAGTAAATGGCTGACGAGCATCACAATGGAAATGGCTGACGAGCGTCATATCGAAAATGGCTTTACAATGTGTTCTCGGAGACAGTTTGCGTTGTGACTTCGCCATTTACCTTGCGTACTGCATACGTGTCTTTGATTTCAGGCTTGGCGGCAGGTACTTGAGTTGGGCGGGGAGATTTGAGGACTATGCTGCTTACTAGCTTGTGTTGAGGCCCAAGAAGGAGACGAGGATGAACTTTTCTGCGACCCCTGTAAGAGAAAAGGTTGACTCGGTATGGAGGTGACTCCGATAAGTTCATTTGAGGTGTTTGAGTATCTACGGCAGTTCTCAGGTTGACGGTGCCATCTATTTCATCTGAAGGTTCAGCGTCTTGACTCTCCCCGCCACAGGTAGGTGAGATGCAGTAGGGCAACTGCCCGTTGGGGTGACAGAACCGGTAGTAGAATGCCATGAGGAAGATACCCAGGAAAAAGCCGCCCCAGACGAACACGAGTGCCGGCAGGCCGTACATCTGCTCCCGCGAGTCCTGGTAGCTGTACCACAGCCCAAACATGATGGTGTTCTCCACGAAGATGACGGTGTAGAAGAGCAGGGCACGGTACCGCGTGGCGCCCTCCTTGACGTTGAAGAAGCAGAAGATGTGGATAAAGCCCATGACACAATCAAAGAGGACCTCCTCAAATTTGGTGTCACAGAAGGTCGTTTCCTGCCAGACCAGCCACACCGTGATGACCAACCAATGGACGCCTGCCACCACGAACACCCACCACTCGTAGATGGCAGCAAAGAGGGCCATGGCAATGACCCGGGATGTAATCGTGAACAGCCTCCAAGCCATACGCAGTGCCACAGCAACGTACGTGATGTTCTTCCGGTCGGTGCGTGAATCTCGCAGAGCCTTGTGGTACGCTTCCAAGGCCCATGCCAGCGATGACAGCGAAACCAGAGCAGAGGCAGCTGTAGAACACAAAGCATAGCAAACTGAATGAAACTATAAATCATCAATATTATACAAATGATGCACAGGATAGAGTGCGTTAGTGGAAGCGCACTTGAGGGTATTTACAATTGTGAAACATGCACGAGGCGAAGCCGAGTGCATGTTGCACTACATTGTAAATACCCGAGAGTGAGCTGCATCTCCACTAACGCCACGAAATAATCCTGTGCATCATTTGTTTTATAAAACTAACAGCATTTTTCACGTAGTTCCTACCTTTGTGGGTCGATACCAGTCAGCTACATGTAGCACTCACTCGAGAGAGTCAAGCACGTCGCACTCGGAAATCCCGCACATATAAGTAGGCCTACGCCACATAATGTTATGCACGCAAGAAAGGCCGGCCGGCGGCAGCCCGAACTAGAAGTTGTTTACAGGATTGACAGCGCGTATAGTAGAGCGCGACGCACTTGTAACAACTGATTGAGTGCGCACTGGTACTGCAGTGCAATGGTACTAAAGTAAACAACGCCCATGTGACTCATTTCAGCGCTTCCTATTGGCTACATTCTTGAACCCATTTTATAAAACTGGGTATCGTGTTCCCACATTTTCAGTACAGATAAATGAGCTGAATGATGCAAATAATGCAAAGATTTAAAACAATTACTAGAGTATTCAAAAATGCTTCTTCAGGCATTGTACATGAATACAGGCAACTCTCATTGTAACAATATCCTCTGGAACTGCATTCTTCTTTTGTTTTTATAGAGAAAAGAAAGTGATATCCTCGGATACAACATGTTTGTCTAACAGGATGCAATATTTTTGTCAATGCGGCTTACCTCGCGAGATTTGTGGTGATTAAGCCATTGAGAATCATATTTCAAATACAGCATTCTTCAAAAGGAAACTTCTCAGGCAATTCTACTGTATACGCCAAATATTTTGCGAGGTTTTTTTTCCCATAAATTTTGTGAGTCAGGTGCTCTCCGTGATATTAAAGGCACGTGAAAATAATGACTGTGATTCCAATATCAATGTGATGCACACAATACATTTCTCAATTCAGTACAGTACTCCATGATTGCAAATTTAACCACTCGCGAAATGGTCAGGAAGGTAAATTTTAAAAAAAAATAAGCAAACAAAAATCGCTAAATATATGGCGCAAACAGTATATTGTGTAGGAAAGAGAAAATCTAAAGAAGGCATGGATCTTGATTACTGCTGACCTGTAAGCCAGTAGAGCTCCTCTGTCTCCACCATGATGTACACCTGGAGAACCAGCTGAGGAGCCGACTCCATGAAGGCTTCCAGGAGGCGCAGCATGGTGATGTCACGGTACTCGTAGATCATCAGCCGGTAGTACACCTTCTCCTTGCGGCTCCGCAGGCCAAACTTGAGGGTGCGCCAGTACCTTGAGGGGTACAGGAAGAGGACAGGGGGTACACAAAAGATTTATAAGAAAATGTGAAGATGCAAAAGAGACTAATGTGGGGATATAGAAAGAATCTGCATCATTTTTTAAATGACCACAGCCATAACACACTTACTAGTAACCTGTTTGATAAACAAAGTATCATATGAAAAATGCACACATTCTGTTGATATCTTTTATTAGTGGAAAAATGAGCACAGAAAATGGGATTCCATTGGAATTTGAACCCGAGACCTCCGGATGCTAGCCCGGTGCTCTACCGACTAAGCTACATCTTTTTATATAATATGTCAAAGCTAGCACACACCATCAAAGAAATATTGCAAATGTGCTCAGCAATGACAAGTAAATTTGTAATTACAGGGTCATCAATCAATATACGTACATTATATGTGGGCTCTTTAAAAGATGGAATCACAGCTTTTCTTGAGCATGTACATTGTAATTTGAAGCTTGAGCACAAAACGATAGAGAGTTGTGATTGATGGCATTCAGTGCAATCATAATCCTCTGACTAGCCACGCACTAGACACAGTTGTAGTCAGATGTAATCCGCTGCAATGCAAGTTCCTATACTTTTTCTGAACCTCTGGCTTGTGCCTACTCTAGCTAAAAGACTTTTCACTTTCACTTTTAGTAGTATCAACAAAGCCATGATGCTACAAATCACTTGCCATAATCGAAATGCTGGGATGGTGCATTTCTCTCTAACTGAATAGCTGTGTGCCAAAATTCAGGCCCATAACTAGGATTTTAATGGGGGGGGGGGGGTCAGAATTAGAAAAAAGTGGACAACTTCTGGGTTTAATAAGTTGACAAGCAAAAAAAAAAAAAAAATGTAAAAAGGCTCCCCCATCAAATTTTCTTTTATTTCTTGTGCCACTTCCGGGTTTCATTGCAAAAAGAAAAGAAAAAAAAAAGAGGCTTCAGTACAATTTTCCAGTGCCACTACAAGCCCTGTCCACAGGACCCCCCTGAACACCCCCCCCCCCCCCCCAGTTATCAGCCTGACATCCACACAGGCTGCCACAGACTTATGATAGAAATCAATTACAACTCTTCATAAAACAGGGCCCTGACCTGACACAGTAGACAAGACTGGAAAAATTCAAATGCTGCAGAAAGTTGAATTGGATACCTCCGCTTCTCACGTACATGTACATGTACATGTACATGTAATCACTATATCTGCTACAAGTTAATGGCCCTCTGATGAAAGTCATTAACATTTCGATAAAGCTCACTGATCATGACTACTAAAGATTACCCTGTACACCCTCTGCACAAAGGATATTAGTTTCTAATCTACTTCCATCGATTATTCAAATCAAGTATTGTCACTGGGTACATGTATTTCAAGCGACATTCTTGGTCACAAAATGACATCCAAAGTAACTTTTCGTGACCCTTGAAGGATAAAAAACTCAAATACTAGGTATTTAATGCCTCCTTATCCTTCAGGGCAGAGGGAAAAAAAGGTAAAATTGAAAAAAAAAAAAACAATATGGCGCTGAAGTGAAGAAAAGCTCTACTCTCCTTTCACTCTTACCTTTTCAGTGCACCAAGCTGGAAAACATGTGTGGCTAGCCAATCACACCAGCACAGCAACCTTCTTCCAAAGCCTTTGTTCTTGTGGTTGGAGTCTTCCTCCAAGTCGGACACAAACCACCTGAAGCTAAAATACTGGAGGACGAGGGATGGGACGAACACAAAGATGAAGGTCATGATGCCCCACAAGTAATACCGGGATTCACCGCGGAAATACTGCACTCCGACGAGGAGATCGGTCACCAGGTCGGCAACGTACATGATCATCCCGCCGAGGATGAAGACGACATCGAACGTGGTGAAGCGGCCTTCCTTGATGCAGGTGAAGCAACCGGTCCCACTGCTCTCCTCCGCCTCCGTTTTCTCAGAGCTGTCACTCTGGATGCGGTCCCTGGGCTCGGAGGGAGGAGCACTGTTGCCATTCTCCTGCGGTGTTGGAAATTCAAAATCCAGCTCCCGCGATGGGGTCTTGCGCAGGGCATTGGTGGAATCCCCGATATCAGCGGTATCGGTCGTCATGGCGACGCACGGTTTCACGATGAATCCAAACAGGCATCAAGTTACCCCAAAGGATTAATCCTCATTGCATTTGGGACCGTCTTTGGCATAATGTTTCTCCTTGTTGTCAGCTGATTCAGTGTTGACATCCAAGGTTGTTAACTTTGTCTTCCATGTTCTCTCCACAGGTACTCTTGCCTGTGACTAGACCTAGACTATAACAATGGTCCAATTCTGTGTTAATACAGTATGCCTGGGAAGGTATGTTGTACTGTACACGGGCCTTAGTGATTAATGTAAGTAGGTCTGGAAGCTGGCTGGAACATTCCAAGCTTCAGAAACAGGAAGTCCCCACTGCAATGTTCTTCTACCACATCTGAATGCCACTTCCTTCCTCCTGACAGGTAACAAAAGGAAAAACAAAAACAGAACAAAAATGTGACATTGAACTGACATGTCAGAATTTGGTAGATCAATATTATGACAGGAGCATGGAGCAAGATCAAGAGTTCATTTTTCTCTTCAGTAGTCGTAGCATGGAACTATTCAAAGAGTACACCACAATAGGCAATCAAAACGACAACAATCTCTGTTAGAGCTGTAAATTATACCATCTTGCAACAAGCATATCGGCATTGCTCCAACTGGTGGATATTTTGCATACAGACCTGTACATGCTGGAAAATGAAGTCTTATACATGTATCCTTGGTCCTGCACATGCTTGTACCGGCAAATCTGACACGGTCATTTATAAAATTACATGTACCTCTCATGGCACTATTAAAAACACACCCAACATTTTTTTTTTTTTTTGGTCTTTTTTCTTTCTTTTTTTTTGTACAGATCATCCCTGAAGATGTCTGAGAAGACATTCTGAGAATTGCTTTCTATGGAAGTCATTATGTTTGTCTCTCATTCAACAAACACATGCCCAGACTACGGAAGTATGAAAATGTGGTGAGAAGGTGATGCTACTACAGAAGGTACATTTACAGTGTACCTTGGTTTAGGACATCAAGGTCAGAGAGCCTTTACCAGTTTGAAAAGATCTCACATTGTAATGTCAGTATTTGGGACAAGAAAGCACCTATTTTGTACGCATGTACACGTAGGTACCCAAGCAAGTTGCTTTAAAGGGTGTGTTGTACAGTTCTGCTTGTGGTGAGGATTTAGCATTTAACGTTTTGTGAGATATTCAGAAACCATTCTATGAGATGTCAAAGAGCATGCAATTCTGAGGGGTATTAAAAGTTTATTTGATGAAAATCGGTTTTGAAATGGCCGAGATATCCAAAAACAATGTGAAACAAAGAGATCCTAATAAAAGGCGTGGCCTGTAGCCTTTTATTATTATCACTTTTTTGGATATCTCAACCATTTGAAAACCAATTTTCATCAAATAAACGTTGAATCCTTCTTAAATTACATGCTCTTTCATATTTTATGAGAGGTTTCTCATTATCTCACTTAGGAATGTTCAAAACATGAATCCCCACCTCAACCAGTACTGTACAGTCCCTTTAAACTGTACTTTCTTGCCTTCTCATCCTAGACGAGCCACCTTGGTGACTAATGAACACACAGTTAATGTGTGCGTGTAATAGATAGTTGCTACTGTATGGGCAGTAGGAAAAGAAACAGCCAAATCAAAATTGTAATAAATTACAGAAACGATCTATTGAATTTTGTCTTTCCGTCCAAAACAAGGCAAAGGTTGGTCTATCAAGATGCACTCGTGCAATACTATGTACATGTCCACTTCCCTATTTTCACTATTACAGGCTGGAACAAGGCCAGAGAACGTAAAGAATCTCTTCAGAAAAAAAAAGAAAGAAATTAAACCAGATATATCGCTACGGCGACTGATATGCCTCCGCCATAATGCGTGGTTCTCCTAATAGGTCTATAGTACAATGTCTTGACAATTTGTGATGACAGTTTCACACAACTGGCAAAATATTAAAATGACAGGTTTGCCACAAATGTGCTGAATGTTCACTTTCCCATGTAGAACTAGGTTCAATTGGATGAATGATTGAAATGTCAGAGTGTAGGTATTTGGGGAACTGATGATTTTTACTTGACTTTTGACCCTTTTATAAGTTTATGCATTGAGTAATTTTCAAGGTATTGAGAAAAAGTATAATTTCAGTATCAAATGGGAAAATAGCATTATCTAAACCTGGCCTTTGACCTTTGACCTCACAGTTCCAAAGAGAATCACTGTTAGGTTGAACATGCATAAATATGTAAGTTTCATGATGATACCTTGAGTTACTTTTGAGATATGGAGGAAAAAGTGCAATTCAGCACTTTCACTTGACCTTTGACCTTTTGACCTTTGACCTTTTGGCAAGAAACTTCCCACAGAATATATATTGGGTAATACATGCATACATCAAGTTAAAAAAAAAAAAAAACCTTCAGGCACTGCACAAATATAAGAAAAGTAGTGATATTTTGAGGAGTTGACCTTGACCTTTGACCCCCTGACCTTTGAACCATGACCCCAACTTCCCTAGATAATCACTGCCCATTGGAACAAGCATATATACTAAGTTCCATGAAAATACCTTGAACCATTTGCGAGATATGGAGAAAAACATGTATTTTCAACCTTTTTTTTTCACAAAATAACCTGTGACCTTTGACCTTTGACCTCGTGACCCTAAAATACAAACAAAGTATTATCCCCCCAGGATATACCCTCATACCAAGTTTGATGTAAAACCACCACACGGTTCTTGAGATATCGACAAAAACAAAACGGGACGGACGTACGGACGGACGTACATTGTACGGACGGACGGACGACCCGAAAACATAATACCTCCGGCCACTTCGTTGGCGGAGGCATAAAAAGCCTGTCTGCTCTCTCTCTCTCTCTCTCTCCATTCTTTTTAAACGTGTAGCTGCATCACAACCGCACAGTATTAACTTTCAAATGCTGGATGGCTGGATACAGTCACTTCATCGCTTTACGCTAAAGGTCACTATTTTTAACATTTATATGTCGGCATGACCAGCAATTCTTTGGTCAGCTGCTGCTTTCAAGGCAATATTTTGCTCGCTAGGTATCATATCATCCACTTATTGGTACACTGTACATTAACCTTTATACTACATGTATGAAATGAATCTTTTTTTAAAGTACAACATCCATACACTTAATGTGCAGGACAAAGATGACAAAATCCTTTTCAGATCAATCACAATAAAGACAGTATGCAGCGCTCAACACTAACTTTTTTTTTCTATGGCTACTAAAATCTTTGAATTTGACATTTTGGCAGCCCCAAAAAGAAATGTAGTTGCCTGAAATAGAAAGAAATGTAGAAGATCCATTTTAAACTTTAGCTGCCCAATTGGGCAAGCAACAGCTAGATAGCCTTTTGGGGATATGGTGGTCCAAAATGAATTTTTAATACCCCCAGGCCACTGTATGACTGCTAATGTTGAATCCTGCATTACAGTTTTAGAATCTACTACTATAATACTGAATAATGAATGAACAAATGTTCATTTGCAAACAATACATCACTTGTAAAACCTTTGTTGAACCTCTAATTCTGTACCTTTGAAGTAAAAAATGAGTATAGGAGTACACTATTTAAAAGGCACATATCTTATTATCAATATGCACAAGATATACAAACACCACATTAATTTTTTGCCAGTATTTTCACTTCTTGATAGTCATGTTAGTGTCAAGTACATTGTATGATGATACACAAGTCATGAGATTAAAGGGGATGGCTAGTAACTGATCAGTGGGAATCAGTGGAAATGCTGGGGGATGATTGTTCCAATTCTTGTGGGATTCATTTAAGAGTACATTATATATCTATTGTTGGGTGAAAATGATTTGCTTCAGAATGGTCTCATATTCAAGTAATGTGCAGTTTAATGGTTCCAGGCTAGCATGCCTGTACAGTGACGGGGCATTAAACTGCACATTACTTGAATATGAGACCATTCTAAAAAAGCAAATGTCACACAACAATAGATATACATGTATAATGTACTCTTAAATGAATCCCACAAGGATTGGAACAATCATCCCCCAGCATCCCCACTGATTCCCACTGATCAGTTATAGCCATCCCCTTTAAAGAGATGTACAACTGTACTTGTATGCTAACATCCACTTTGATGCTGACTACACTATACAGTACATGATCAATAGTGAAACAATCTTGATCAGCAATTGTACATTGTACATCTAATGGGTTTATTGTGTGTTTTTCTTTTCATGCTGTGAATATCAAGAAATGACACACGGGACACATCAGAAACAAAACTGAAAGTTCAAATCTGTGTCCCAAGGCACTTCAATATCATCATGGACGAACACTTGTAAAACAGTAAAAGACCATGGAAGACTGCAGCATCTACTGTTGATATGGTAACCTGACGATGTAAACAAAGTGCCGGACAAAATTGTAAAAACATAAGTCTAGTTTAAAATACTATGCCATAGACTAAAATTGGTGATAATTAATAAAAGAAATCAACATGAACATTCTACAAGAAATTGACATCTTTAATCCTTCCTACAATACAAATGTTGGTATGTTTACCTGTCCTGTATCCAATTACAGCTTGCAAGTAGTACATGCAGTCAATGGATTTTACTGGATTCAAGCAAGCAGGATCTCTTGCCCACCTCCCTGATTCAAGTGCCTTACTACAGGTACACCACGCTAGCATACTTGATCCGCTCAGGAGTGTACGAGAGTGCTAAACAAGTCATTTCCTGCCCTGTATTTAATTAGTAGAGGGGTTCGGTGATGTCACATTGCATAACAAGTGCATGCAATAGTCTCCTCTTAATTGCACAGTTATCTGTCAAAACATTATGCATTAGTTTGGAATGTTCAATGCACTACAGCTCTAACTCTTAAAGGGACTGTACAGTACTGGTTGAGGTGGGGATTCATGTTTTGAACATTCCTATTAACAAAGGGAGATAATAAGAAACATCTTATAAAATATGAAAGAACATGTAATTCTAAGAAGGATTCAATGTTTATTTGATGAAAATTTGTTTTCACATGGCTGAGATATCCCAAAAAGTGATAATAATAAAAGGCGACAGACAGGCCACGCCTTTTATTAGGATCTCTTTGGTTCACATTGTTTTTGGATATCTCAGCCATTTCAAAACTGATTTTCATCAAAAAAAAACTTTTGATACCCCTTAGAATTGCATGCTCTTTGACATCTCACAGAGTGGTTTCTGAGTATCTCGCAAAACGTTCAATGCTAAATCCTCACCTCAACCAGAACTGTACACACCCTTTAAAGGGAAGATAAACCCCAAAAACAATGTGGATTGAGTGAAAGCAGCAACATTAGTAGAACACATCAGTGAAAGTTTGAAGAAAATCGGACAATCGATGCAAAAGTTATGAATTTTTAAAGTTTTGATGTTGGAACCGCTGGATGAGGAGACTACTAGAGGTTATGACGTATGAGTGGACTACAATATCAAGAAAATATAAAGAAAATATTACAAAAATCCATTTTTCATGAAAATGACAAATTCCATCAACTTGATATTGACATATGTTAAGGGTAGCAATTATTCCCCCTGCTTTCTGAAAGCGGTTGGTCCAATGCTCTTTCATAATTCTAGAAAAGTGAATTTTTGTTGAATATCCTTTATATTTTCTTTGTATTGTTGTCCTCTCATACGTCATATCCTCTAGTAGTCTCCTCATCCAGCGGTTCCAACACCAAAACTTTAAAAATTCATAACTTTTGCATCGATTGTCCGATTTTTCTCAAACTTTCACTGATGTGTTCTACCAATGTTGCTGCTTTCACTCAATCCACATTGCTCTTTGGGTTTACCTTCCCTTTAACAACTAGCTATCCTTCACAGGGGAAAACTGTCACAGGGTGTGCAAAAAGATGAAAAGATATCGTCATCATATACAAACAATAGATGACAGGCAGGGGAGGGGCCATATTTATTAAAGGAGACCTCTGAATGATTTTCAGTCTTTTACATTTGAACAACTATAAAATTGGATTATACTGGGTATACAGAGTTTCAGAATTTATCATGACTGAGATGAGGAAATTATAAGACAAGCAATAATCACAATGAACAAAGATAATGACACGGCAGCTTTATTATTAGAATGCATGGGTGGGCGATAAAAGGAAGCAGAACAAAAGAAGAAAGCATGCATAAATTCTACACACCCGTAGGTGAACTTGTTGAGCAAGCCGTACTGTAATGGAAACATAGCTACATTTCTGGAATAGGTGAGCCTCCTACACTTGCTGTAGGCCTACATTGTATGTCATCATCCTTGTTCAGTGTAATTTGTTTGTTTTTTCAGAGTATTGGTTTCCCTGCTCAAGGACCACAATAAATTTTACAAATCTATGAGCCATCAATTATTTTATGGACTACATGACGTGAAATTGTGAAAATATTCCGGACTTTCCCTTTAAATCCAAAAGGGTCAAAATGTTAGTCCACTGAAGACATCATATACTGTCACATCCTCACATAAAGTCAAGAAACCTCTGTTTAATTTCCCCAGAGTGACTTTAAACTTTAAACCCAGAACATTCTCTACATTCCTAAGTACAACAGTTGCCATCTTTTACAAGAGCAAGGATGAGTTCAGAATGAAAATCTTTTGTTATCTTATAATGATCTAATGAAGTTGCTAAAATTGTCTGAAATGTGACGTCCCCAACACTGGAACTGCCCTCATACAACACATCAGACACTATTTCCTGGCATGGTTGTTCATCATTTCAACATGTGAGCTACAAGAACCACATTTCTGCCCAAGAGAAAAGAAGAAACTTTGAAACTAATGAAGAGCCAATAGATGGAATAATCTACATACATACAGTATCTTTATGGTTGGTTTTGTAATTATATGATGTAGTGAGCTGAACAAGTCCACCGATCATTGGAGCAAACAGTAGTTGTCATTGTATTCAATTAGCATTTAATCAAGCCAATGGGGCAATTGGTATTAAATTATTAATCATGCTACACATCATGGTTAATCATGCTGCAAATGACAGGCCATAAAATGCTTGTTGTTGTTGTAGTTGTTGTTGTTGTTGTTGTTGTTGTTGTTGTTGCTGTTGTTGTTGTTGTATTAAAGCACTAATGCATGCACAAGAGACGCAGTGGCATGGAAATGGCTGAAATTCTAATACATCCATTTATATTCTTTGGGAATCAAAATACCGTGTCAGGAAGAGAGAAATTGTGAACACACATCTTAAATGTACTGTTTTCCATTGGGAGTGGTGATTTTTTTTTTTATGTTTAAGTTAACATTTTTACAATGGTTGCTTCTATCCCTAACTCACATTTTAGAATTATTTGGAAGGACTAAAGCTGAGTTTTTGTGTTTCATCTGCAAATGGTAAATAATACCTTTAACTCATTTTGAAACAAGATATCAAAATATCAACATAAAATGATACATTACTTACATTTGCTTCAAATAGAATTCCTACTTCCTATCAAAAGCAAAACAATTTTAACAATCAATTTCAAGGAGGCACTACAAATGTACACTGTTAGTGTTCATAATCTTGCAGATTGTAGGCTGAGTTGCCTTTATACCCACCTGTCATTAGCTGTGCAGACTATATTATTGATCCACGAGTAAGAATTCATCCATCAAATGCACAACTCACGGACATAATGGTATACAGTATACTCTTGCACAGCTACAATTTTGTACATCTGTATACCTGACTGGTATGAGTCTGTGTATGTGTGTGGGAGGGTGTGTGTGTATGTGTGTGGGAGGGTGTGTGTGTGTGTGTGTGTGTGTGTGTGTGCTTGTTTTTATGTACAAAGGTACATGTGCAATGTGACACACCCAATGGCAAGATGAGGTTCACATGGATGGTCCATCAATACATGAAGCAGGGGGTACACGGTATTTCATCAACGTTTGTCAGCGCAAAAAGTTGTCATCGCTGACAATCACCATGATAGTAACAGTCAGTGACCACAGCATCTCAGCCAATCAAAACCAAGGATTTTGCTGAAATTGTCAGCGCTGACAAACGTTGACGAAACATCCCCCTGGTCAGTAGGAAGCCTATGGCTTTGCAGCTATAGACATTGATTTGCACTCACAGTACCGTACTCTAGGTTACATACAACTGTACAGTACTGTAATTTGTAAAACCAGAATTCACAAATTGGAGCCGACAGCCATTTTCGTGGCATAAAATTTACCTTTACCAGCTAGCGTTCAATGCATGTAGTATAGACAAGAAGTTCTGCATGCATCTTAATACAAATCTTGGCTCCTCGCAAATTTTGCGGAAAAATTCATGCACTTTTTTATTTTGAAGCTGACTTTGATAAGCAGAGCAAGTGAAGTAGAGTATCTACAAATGTATGTGTACGTAATAGAACAGGTAGAAAAGTGACAGATTTGTATTTTTTTTTTAAAGGACCATCCCATCCCCTCACAAAAATAACAACAACAACAACAATAATAAAGTTACGAAATTCTATAGTTTTATGTGCTTTTCCAGAAGACTGAGAATCCTTCAGCGTCACGTATATGATGGTATTGAAGTCCTACAAAACAAAATCTTTCTCCCGTACTTTCATATTTAAAACAAGGGGCACTCAGACTTCCATACATGGTAAGCGCCCCATGCTAATTAAATGGCAAATGCTGTCTCACTTTTCTTGTCCAACAGTAAATTTTCTGTACTCTCTGGCAGATGGGTTTGTCTTGGGGCCTTTCATACTATTAGATGCAAATAAGATGAGACACAATGATTTCAAGGTAATCATAAATATCTTATTCTCTTTCTCTCTATCAAATTTTCACTATAGATTCATATCTCAAATTTAAAAAAGAAAAAAAAAAACTTTTTCAAAGAAAATAGATCCTCTGTCAAACCATGGAGGTCAACAATTAAAACCACTCCAGAGTTGCAGCAATTTCAATCGCAAAAATGACCCTGTTAAAAAAAAAAAGAAGGAAAGGGTTTGAGTTGATTAATCATTATTACCAAGAGAAAATTTAACCATTACAATATTGTTATAATACACTCACATTGTATAAATATAAGCACCTTGAGGCAACGACACATCATCATCTTTTCTATTAAATATGCAATCATGTGAGTGGCTCATTGCATTAAAGGGATAGTACAGTATTGGTGGAGATGAGACTTCGGCTTTTAACTTTTTGCGAGATACCAAGAAAACACTTATAAAATAGTACAGCGCATACCATTTCAACAGGAATTCAAAGTTTATTTGATGAAAATCGGGTATGGAATGAATGAAACATCCAAAAACAAAGTAAAACAAAGCGACCATAATAAAAGGTGGGTCCCACACTTTATTAGAATCACTCTGTTTTGGATATCTCGGCCATTCAAAACCAATTTTCATTAAATAAAAGTTGATTTCCTCGTGGAATTACATGCTCTTTCATAATTCATAAGAGGTTTCTCATTATCTCACCAATTTTTTTTTTTTACATTGTAAATTATATTGTGATGGTTACAATCAGCTCTTACCCAATGAGTGAAACTACTGCACAGAGGATCCTTACCTCAATAATGAAACTGGTTACTATTTGTTCAATTTAGTTTTCTATTAATTTATAATTCATTTCCTGAGAACTGTGCATTATATTTGTTTTATAACTTTTATGGTACACTTGTACTTTACCCCGCGTTCACATTGGTCCCCGCGACGCAGGGAAAGTCCCGAGCTGTGGGACTTTCTCCTCCAAAACCATAATGTGAACGCTCACTGGGACTTGCCCCCCCGTCCCCGCCAAGCAAGTCGGGTACGGGGACAAAATTTGGAGGGGAGAGTGACCTTGGGGCGAAATTGATAGCGTCCAGCTGTGGTCATCAAATGTGCGCATGCGCTATGCCTGGCACAGCTCGCACCAAGCCCCAATTGCCCCCACAGCGCGGGGACAGATGAGATACCAATGTGAACGGTCAGTCGTAAAAAAGATAAGATCTCTTGTGGCTGTCCCCGCGTCGCGGGGACCAATGTGAACGCGTATATTTCTGATTACTGCATATCTGTGAACAAGAAAAAAAAAAAAGAGTCAAAACACAATGCTTAACCCGTTGAGGACGAGTCCCGAGTATACTCGGGCAGGTGTCTATGGGAAATGCGTGTTGTAGCAAAATCAAACCGTCCTCAACGGGTTAAATAAATCCTGGGGCTGCAAGAATATTTTCAATAAGTAAACTATTAATTCATATATGGATTCAGGACTATCAAAACCTGAATGCATCTGCTGCCTTGCAAACTGCATTTTGATACAAATTCAAACACAACCCACAGCACTTCCTAGGGAGTCTTATCTGTTTATGATAGGTACAGTGTACAATGTATATCAAATATGTGCAGCAATGCTGCATGAAATAGTTTCCACCTCAGTCTGGTCAATTTATTGTCAAACACATCATAAACACAACAGCTGACTTTAACTGCAGTGGCAGTGCAGACAATCGCAGAGATTTAAATGGCTCAAAGCCATAAAAAGCATCACCCTTTGTGCACATCTACTCATGTATGGAATTAAATCAAAGAGTCCCAAGTATTATGTAATACGTGAATCGAAAGTGTTGGGGCCCCATTGTAACACTGTTACACAGTTTGCACGCATGGCTGGGACACTTTTCAGTCTTTTCTGTAGTCTCCTAATGTCATGAGATCAGTGACGAAAGCCACTCTGTTGTTGCATCTGCATTATACAGAATCAATCTACAGTGTATAGAAATCACCTCTTCTCCTTCATGAAAAAAAAAAATGAATAATAAAACTTTATCTTGGATATTTAATTGTAATGAAGAAGGATCTTCTAAAAAAAATAATAATAATAATAATCATTATTCACTTTACTCTGCACTTCAGATGTCTCTACATATGTAGACAGTCACAAAACAAAACTTAATTAAGCATGAGAAAAAAAATCATAACACCACAACAAAGGAGAAACAGATTGAAAGAGAGAAAGAGAGAAACTAGATTGTGACATAAGAAACAGGGCTGCTAGTGGCTGAGTTTCAGGGAAAGGTAAACTACATCAGACTGATTAAAGGTCCTGTTTACCTTTGTGAGTAGTGATTTAAAAATTGTTCAAGATATCACATTTGATGCATTGTGTAGGTCTGTTGTATCACAAAACAACCTACCATATAAAATTTTGGCAATAAAACCTAAAATATAAGGAGATATCAGCATTTTTCTCATTAAACCATAACTGTAGACAGTTTAGTCTGGAAACATTTTTATTGTTTAACTATTGTTCACATTTTGTGTACAATAAACATTGATTATACGGATTTAATTTTATACAGCGATTGTTTCTAGCCCTTACTCACGTTTTAAAACTATTTTAAAGCACTGATGCTGGGATTTTGTTTCTTCTGCAATTGGTAAATTATGCCTTTAAAATATCTACATTGTGTTGAACAAGTTGACTGCCACACAGTTGGCTCACTATGATGCCTCCTCTTCTTTAATACAGATTTTAAAAGACTGTCTTTAGTACAAATAGGGTCATTCATGTACCAGGGACATTTCAATGAAGCTCATTGATCTTCACTATACAAAGGACTGACCTTTAAGAATCTGTGCAAGTGAAGGGAGCATTTCAAAGTTATAACTCTTCATAATCATAGGACATGCTGTACAATAATAATAATTGATATGATTTATATAGCGCCAAATCCACTCTGCAGAGTGCTCTAGGCGCGGAAGGAAGAGAAAGTGAAGGAGATAAAGGACATACAAATATCAAGTACATGTAATAAGTAGTCAAATTGAGGCTTTAAACAAGTGAGTTTTTAGACTGCTTTTAAAGGAGTCTGATGAAGAACAATTTCTTACGGCTGAAGGTAAGTTATTCCATAAGGTGGGAGCAGCATGGCCAAAGGCACGTGTGCCCCATATTGTAGTGAATCTTGGAATTATCAGAGAACCGGAGTTGGATGAGCATAAAGATCTAGCAGGGATGTAATTATGGGGTAAGTCAATGTTATACTGAGGAGCAGCGCCCTGAATGCAATGAAAAGTCAAAAGTAAAATCTTAAAAATAATGCGATCTTTGACTGGTAACCAATGAAGTGATCTCAAAATAGGGGTGATGTGAGTGTGCTTCTTGGATAGTGTGATGATGCGTGCTGCCGCATTTTGAAGCCTCTGTAGCATGGAGAGCTGAGTTTGTGGTAAGTTGAATAAGACAGAGTTTCCAAAATCGAGCCTAGAAGATATCAAGGCATGGACTAATTTTTCAGTAGAAGAGCAGTTCAAATATTTTCTAATGAAGCCGATATTACGAAGTTGGTATCTTACAGGATGTCAATTTATGACCAAAAAATAAATAAATAAATAAATAAAACATTTTTGCTGCATTTTGGTGGCCTTTGACCGTAAACTGTGACCCCTGTACTTTCAGGCCATTAATTTTTTACTCATTCTATCCTCACCATGGACACTCATTATGGGATAGCATAGATATCAAGGCTTTCAAAAGAATAACATTTTACACCAAAGTACAGTAACATTTGACCCTGACCTTTATTCTACCATCAGTTTGGGATCATCAAAAAGTGTATGACTTTTTACCTTTAACTTCTAGCACTATCACTCCAAGGAAATAATTTATTTCTACGCTTTCTTAAAAAAAAATAATGATAAATTTAAACAAATAAAAAATATCACGATGGGTAGGTACCACCAGACATCCTTCTCGAAAAAGTCAGTTACAGCTGTACAAATTTGTATCTCTGACCTGTACCCTAGCAGGATTTTGCCAAAAATCTAGTCATCTGCATTTCATGTTGCCTACCTGGACCAGGTATTAAAACAATATACCAAACTACCATGCTTTATTGAGCAGTTGGTTTGTTTGTTTAATAGTTTACTCTTGTTTTTTTTTTTTTTAATCTCTATACAAGATGTGAGATGCTGTGCAACCAAAAAAAAAAAGCAAAACATAACAATTCAAAGCTTCCAGCGTCATCTCAAGTAAAGGCATAAAAATAGATGAAATAAATTTCATGATCTTTCTGAGAAAAAAAAAATATATATTAAAGATTATATGTAGAGAATGTGGTCCAAATGCAATATCAAAAGAACCTTGAAGCCAATAACAACACCTGTACTCCACTGCCCATCTGTTTAACATGTTGAATTCTTTATAGTTCATCCACGAACCAATGAATTGACAGAGTAAATATACACTCATGAAAATCAGTATGATTGAGGTGACATTAAAACCAAAACAAAGAGGCATGTTAGATTTTCAAAAGTTATAGAATTTTGCTGAACTTTGCACAATCTGTAAGAAAAACAAATGTTAGTCATGAGAAGTGCAAATAATTTCATAATTGATAAAAACCTCTGCCATACCGGTACTGTAAGCTTTGTTGTTGTTGTTGCTTTGTTTGTTCCTCTGCTTTTCTGTCAACAGTCACCATACTTTAATTAAACTTTTATGAGGAACAGTTACAAATAATTACCAAAAGGTAGATGTTGATTAATTCAGCACCTGGATCATTGTTCACTGGGGGTGAAATGCCCAATGGGCTATCCTGGGTTTTAGGGGGCTGAATTATATAACAAAAAAACCATGTCAGAATATATTCTGTACATAACCTGGGCCTAAATAGGAAATATCAACATGTATCATTTCCAGGACACTAGGTCATACATGTATTTTAGTGTGTGGCTCCTAAACCCCTGGATGACCACGTAGTGATCAGTGGTAAGATAGCACAATTTGAATTAGAACAGAAAAAGGAATGAAATGCCTGCATTCACGAAATGCCCTACACAGCTGCACAAAGCCACAAAGCTTTGACAGTTAGGCCTACAGTTCAGTACATGACAGGACAGGATCATACAGACGTGATGCCAACGGTCGATCCCGGGATCCCAGGGTAGCGTGGACAGGAAAACCACATACTAATAGACTCTACGAAGTCTAACCACGTTATAACTATACACAGCCCAGTCGCTGTACATGGTACGTCGTGACAGGGCTGTACGAGTGCGACCACCAACCACTAGGAGAGCGACGTAATCGTATCACGATAGCTTTGACTTTTGATACTTACGATCATTTTTGTCACCTCAAACTCATCGAGTATACTCTTCAATATTTACTCTACATCTGATGCTATCAGTATTCAAATGTACGTAATGAAACTTACCGAAATTGATCATCATATCCAGCATGTCCACACCGTACACAATCTTTCACGCCAGGCCAAGTTTAGATATCGGGTGGTCACGTGATGTGAATGCCCTTTCAAAAGGTCGCGCTGTCGACCGTGCTGCTACACTCAAGCAGCGTACGCACGGTTACTAGTATAGAGCTCTATAAACTGTACTGGGCTTGGCGGCGGCTGGCGTCTGGTCGGGAGAGGAACATTGAGCTCCATACCACGGTTTATTGTGTAGCAGACGCCAAGGTTTGTTCGACACTTTCAACGCACACACGCTCGCTCTGGAGCACATCCGGTCACGCATGCGCATAAGTCAAGGCGCCATTTTGAATCCTGCAACGACGAAGCCCGACGGTCAGGAATTGCGCCAGAAAGTGTCATTTATTTGTTCCACGGACTTATCGCAAGTGGTCTCCATGGACCCAGTGTGGCGAACTATTCTTCTGTAATAGAAACATGCATTTAACGTGAGTAAAGTATTCTGTTTAAAGGAGAAAAGTATACATGTTCCTAAGTTTTGTAGTTGTGTTGAGGTTCCTCACTTCGAGGCTGCATGCCGTGCTCGTCAGACGCTGTTTTCGCATAGCATAACAGTGTCTGGTCGGGCTAACCACGTAAGAAATAATTAGAACAGTGGCGGATCCAGATCCTACTGACCTGTGCCGTGATCACTGGCTGGTGAGAAAGCACAGTTTGGAATTACTCACTTAGAATATTAATATCTGAGTAGAACAAAGTTTTGACAGTCACAGTTCAGTAAATGACAGGACAGAACCACACAGAGTGGTGCTGCAGACGCGACGCCAACGGGCAACAGTCTATCCAGGGATCCCAGGGTAGTATGTGGACAGGAAAACCACATAGGAAGTCTAGAAATAATAAATTTTTAATTAGAAGTGAACAGAAAGTGGCAGATCCAGATCGGGGCGCACTGGCCGGGCTTGGCGCGTGCGCACCTCTCTTTATTTATTTATTTTTTCAAACAAAAGAAATAAAAATAAAAAAATGAAGTGGCATGTGCGCCCCCTCTAGACCATTCTAGTCTATAGACTGATTCGGGTTCGTTGAGGGCAGCAGACAATTTGTGGCACTGGGCGCAGCCATTAGCTCAAATTGCGGTGTCCCAGCCTACCTCCCTCCTCTCCCCCACCCCACCACGGGCAACATGTTTATCACGCACTTGTAGCAGGAGTACGCGCACTTGTAACAAAGCCAAAGGTTCGCGCATTAAGCAAGCGTTCATGCACTCAGTACGAGACACCTATTGGCTCATCAGTTTTTCATTCCATGCGTGTGCTAATGTAGGGAGGGGGTGGGGGGGGGGGGGGGGGGGGAGTCGGCCGGGACACCGCAGTAATGGCGCTGCCCATGCCAATATTAAAATACACAAACTGCCTCACAGAATAGGTCTAGGGCCTATAACCGTTAATACTAAACTTTATTATAGAAATAGACTAGATCTATTAGTATGATGACTAGATCTATGGTATGGCTCTAAATTTTGTAAAGGTGCCTTCCCTTTACGGAATTCCTGGATCCGCCCCTGTAACTGTTAGAATCTGATTAACTATACACAGCCCAGTCGCTGTACATGGTACGTCGCGACAGGCTGTTTTCGCATAGCGTAACAGTGTCTGGTCGGGCTAGAATCTGATGGCACCTGTTCAAAAACTCTAGTTCTATCTAGTGACTAGATGCTAGTCTAAGCTATTAAAGTGTAGCTAGGTAACGTGAAACGGTAGATTCTAAACGTTAGATGTCCAAGCCTACAGCAAACTCTACATATTTTCATACATGTGGGACTGACATTAATACGGTTCGATACACCTGCGGATTTTATTAGAACGCCCACTCGCACAATATCATTCATTACCATCATTCATCGAGCCTTGTCACTGGCGGTGAAATGAACACCATACGGAAACTTACAGTGACAACCATCATTGAATACGGTGAGACTTACCTGTCTTATCACGTCAGATGACCTGTCATTCGGTCGAATGCAAGGAATCTCTTCAGCAGAATATCTCCACCTAGTTTGACTCATCGGACAACAATTGTGATGAAATCTTCGTTGATGAATGATGCATGATTGTGACGCCGATGCTCTCGGCTCGATCGATGATGAGAGGATGCTAATGCAGCAGCTGCAGCATGTTTATGCATGCAGCCGCGCTGCGCCTAGGCCTAGTACGCAAATTTGTGCATGCGCATGCATCCCTGTAGCTAGCTGTGCGAGTGCAAGTCGGCAGAGGGCGCCCTTGAAGTAAATGGTAAATATGCGATTGACCCACTCTGAACTACGTTTTGCTCCTGCGACAAAAATAAATAAATAAACAAATAAATAGAAATAATGCAGTAGCTCCCACGAAAAGTGTGCAAGGTAAGTCATAGACATAACTTCTACCCACAAACATAACTCTAAGATCCAACGCAATCCTAACCCTTTATACATGATTGTATAATCCTAAGTCCTTAAAGGTAGGGAATCCCATTTGCATGCCTTAAATGAAGAGTTGTATAAATACAGTGGTATGTTGAAGAGAGTATCATTTTAGAAACTCCCATAAAGTATTGAAAGTGGAAGGTAACATTTAGTACATTTTTATTGACCGTTAGATTTTGAATTGAATTTTTTTCGGGGCTCACCGTAAATTCCAGTACATTACTAGGCTACCTTTGCAGACCCATGCACTGCATGTGTGTCCATCATGTATATTTTGTGAAGAAAGTTCATCAAAACTTACAAACATTTCTATATACATTCTTGCCACACACTCTATATGTTATTACATCAGCTCTTATACTTTTAGATTTGTGTTTATAGATTAAAAAAATACAGAAGACTGCAACAAAAAGGCTTAAGTGTGGCTGACACACAGAACTACTGAGTAGTTGAGTTTTGTGCATTATTCAAATTGTAGATAACTGTTGACTTCCAAATTTCTCAGCAGTGGCCTAAACAAGTCCCCTGAGGTTCATATTTAATGTTTTGCTGCATTTTGGGAGGTCTGTAAAAGGTATCCCCTACCTTTAATAGAGAAGAATAAGACCGGAGCAATTTTCGCAGGAGGAAAAAAAAAAAAAAAAAAAAAAAACATCATGTGTCACCTTGAACTGATACAATAATATTGTAATTGGTCCAGGGCCCCGTCTTATAAAAACTTGTGATTGATTCACATCAATCGCAACTTTACGATTGAATGCAAATCCATCTTATAAAAAAGTTATGACTGAAATTAAGACGGAGAACTTCAATCAATCAATCACAGGTTGCGATTAATTGCAGCTTTCAAGAAATTTGTGATTGATTGATTTCTATCACAAGTTTTATAAGACTGCGCCCTGCCTGGGCCCTATTGCATGAAAACTGAAATCAAGTACAAGTCAGAAAATCAAACAGATGTCTGTGAACACTCAATTCTCAGGCCCGTTGCCATGGTTTTTCAATAGGAGTACATAGTTCAAGAAAAGGGGGGGGGGTTATACCATGAAGCTTAAGAGGCCCTTTCTCACTGGTATTGACTTAAGGAGAAGACGTCTCAGCGACTACCTCAAACTTGAAAGGAGATCAGTCGCCGCGACTCAAAGCTCTGCAAGAAGGCGACTCTAGGGTGACTTCAAAGACGTCTCCAAACAAGATGGTAATTTTCTTGGTCCTCAAGTGGCAGAAACGTCTCTGCAATGTGGGATCAGCGATGTCTCCGCACCGTGTTTGGTCGCCAATGGTCACTCTCCGTCTTGGTGACCTCCAGACAAAATAATATTAGCCTCCGCGACTTGACCGCGCCGCGAAGACGTCGCGGAGACGTCTCCCAGACCAACTGGAGACTGGAAAAAGTCTCCAATAAATCGACCACGTTCGATTCTCGCGCTACTACCCGGAGACTCGGGTAGATTCCGGGAGGGAGACGTCGCAGAGACGTCTTGAAAACTGTTATTTAAGGAGACTGGAGTTGCCACCAAGTTGCCAACTACAAGTCACCGAGTATACGTTGGGGTACCCACTTTACGCAGCTTTCGTTACAAGCACTTCGCAATGTTTGTGGGGGGGGGGGGGGTTCCGCCATAAAAGGGACATTTCATAAAGGGACGCACATCACTGTTTCGCGCAGGAGCTTTCCGAACGTCTTCAGTATTAGAATTAAAAACAATTAAACCGTGTCTCTGTGAATCATTAATTGCTTTTTCTTTTCATTGCATCTTGTCATGGCTCTGCCCCAGAATACAATGTTAATTTGCTGACACTTTAATCCTCCCAGATATCTAAGAGCATTCGATTGAGCGTTGCTTGTTATTGATTTCCCAAAACGAAGAAATCATGGGGGGGGGGGGTCTCATATATCCACATGCTATAGACCTTTACCAACAATGTGGAATCAGTTATCTCTTACATTTCAGATGTCGACTGCAGCTTTAAAGGGATAGTATAAGTATTGGTTGATGTGAGGAATGGGCTTTTACCTTTTTTTTTGTGTGTGTGTGTGTGTGTGAGATACCAAGAAACTACTTATGAAACAGCAGAGCATACCACTCTAAGAGGAATTCAAAGTTAAAATCGGTTTTGGAATGGCTGAGACATCCAAAAACAAAGTAAGACAAAGCCATCATAATAAAAGACGCGGGTCCCACCTTTTATTCAGATTGCACAATTTTGGGTATTCAGCCATCTCAGAAGCAATTTTCGTCAAATAAACTTTGAATTTCTTCTAGAATTACAGGCTCTTTCATATTTCATCAAGAGGTTTCTCACTATCTCACCAAAAAGTGTTAGAAACCTGAAGTTAGGTCTCAACCAAAACTGTGCGATCTCTTTAAAGTTGCCCTCAACACTCATCTGTTTAGGATTGCTTTCCAGTAAAGTAATTGTGCAATAAGAAATTTCTTATTTTTCATTGTTTCATTTACTTCAATGTTCATGAGTGTGTAATGATTTTTGTATTAATTTCCATAATTCACTTTTCCTATGCAACTGCGCATTGAGCACATTAGTCATGTGGAATTGGCGCATTAGTACCCTGTATTATTACTACTAAAAAAAAAACACAAAAAAAAAACTGATTTAGGTCCATCGTGTTCAGCATTCCAAATGTGACATACAGACCCTACACACAAAAACAACAACAATGATATTATATGTAATCCGTCTATGATTTTAATTGCTTGGTTCATTAAATTTTCATGCAATTATCAGAGATACAAGCTATTTCATAGCCCCCCCCCCCCCGAGAAAATCTGAAATGTCCACTCGTTCAAAGCAACGTATTTTAATGATAAGCCTTATCACGCGCTATTACACCAATGTGTAACTTTAAATTGATATTAATTTTTGAATCTCTATCATGAGCGCTGAAAGGTGGACCTGTGCGCTTTACAAATAGCCACTGTCATTATTACTAATATTATTATCATTATTATTGTTATTATTATTATTATTATTACTGTTGTTGTTGTTCATTATTATCATCATTATTATCATTACTGAAAAAAATTATGGGGGACGGGTACACGTGGTACAGTTTTCTTTAAATTATCTGAGGGAACCGCTCCCCCCCCCCCCATAAAGCCCTTGATTTTTGCCACTTAATAGTCTACTTTCTCTATTCCCTTTTACTGAGCAGTAACTGTTTTGCTGGAATTTGTATCTGCGAACATGCTCAGAAGGTTAAAGGTTCTATTTACATTTGGGAGCAGTGATTTTTAAAAAAATTCAAGATATCACTTTCGATGCATATGACTCTTGTGTAGGTCAGCTGTATTACAAAACATCCTACCATATACATTTTTTTTTTTTGCAATAAAGCCAAAAATATAAGGAGGCATCACTATTTTTCTCATCAAACCATATCTGGAAACATTTCTTATATTGTTCACATTTCGTATATTTAACAATACTTAACATCGAATATACTGGTTCAAATTTTTACATTGGTTGTTTCTATCCCTAACTCACATTTTAGAACTATTTTGAAGCACTGATGCTGGGTTTTTGTCTCATCTGCAAATGGAAAATTACGCCTTTAAAAAGTGATTGAAACTTTTCCATACAGAATAGTGCACCAAAAGAATAGGACCTTATAGTGCATTTATAGATCCTCGACACCCGAAAATGCAAAAGCGCCCTCTTTTGGGAGGAGAGCTATACAATGATCTCCCTCAGTCTCTCCACCCACAGAACTTTAAATGGGTGTGTCTCCACCGGACCGTCGTAATTTAGGCGCAGACGCACATGCGGATCAAGAGGTGACAGATTGATGATTTAAGTCAGTCACATTGCATCTAAGAATATAGTTTTCTTACTTTTTGTCAATAAAAAATACAATTTATTCCCAAAAAGTGTGCACCAGATCATTCAATTCCAATTCAAAAAAAAAAAAAAAAAAAAAAAAAGCAAAAGCTCTTTTTTTTTTGTGGGAGGAGGACACCGTCCCCCTACCATCCCCATCCCCACCCCCTTCTGTTCATCTCCGCTGTGGCATAGTGGATAAGACCCACCTCCCTGATAAGACTCCCGACTTCCTATCGGACGAACTGAGTTCGAATCCCGCCTAGTGCTTACGTCCCTGGACAAGATGTTTTTACCTACAATGTCCCTCTCGACCCAGGTGTATAAATGGTTACCTGGCAACGTTCTATTAAGGTAATAACAATATCAGGGCCCTCTGGTAGAGCGGTGGCAACACTAAAGAGGATATACCCTGGGTAAATAATAACATGACCTTATTGTTATTGTTATTACTATACGCTGATCAAGAGGTGAATGCACTGTCCTATACTGTCACATTTTCTCAGGATATTTATTTTTCTTACTTTTTGATTGAAAAAAGGCAAAGATTCCGCCAAAGTGTACATCAGACCTCTCATTAACAATATCAATTCAGGGCCCGCGGCGAAGCATCTTCAAAAGTAGGGGGGGGGGGGGTGAGGACCACTTCCGGGTTTGATGAGCTAACAAGCAAAAACAAACAAACAAACAAACAAAAAAAAAAAGGTCCTCAGCTCATCTCTCCCCTTCCACTTCCGGGTTTCTTCGGCTGACAAGCAAAAAAAAAAAAAAAAAAAAAAAAAAAAAAAGAAAGAAAGAAAGAAAGAAAGAAAGAAAAACCCTACAGCGATCACACTCTATCTATTTCTTTTTAGTACCACTTACGTACCACTTACGTACTTCCGGGTTAAAAAAAAAGGGGGGGGGGAGGGCCAAAGTGATGACACCTAATATGTATTCCTTTGTATGGTGCACAAAAAGTGTGGGGGCCCGAGCCGGTGGCAGGGACGGGGGAGGAGGGGGAGGAGGGGGAGGGTGGGGACACCCTTCCCACCCCTTCGGTCTGATCTCCATCATTATCAGATGCATGTGCGGAACTATACTAGTAGTCTAGTTCTGGACTCTTTTTATAAATTCTGTTTTTTCGCCAACTATACGCGTTAGGCCGAGTGAGGGCGCGATCACTCGGCCTAACGCGTAAGGTCGGCGAAAAAAAGAATCGATAAAAAGGGTCCAGACTAGTGCGGAACGAGAGGTGAATACAATGATTTAGCCGATCACATTGTCTCAGGATATTCATTTCGCTTACTTTTTGATTGAAAAAAAAAAATCGCAAAGCTCCGCAAAAGTGCACAGCAGATATCTCAGTCAGTACCCGATTCCAAAAATACCAAAGCTCCCTAGTCCCTATATACCGTGAGAGGGGGACATCCCCTCCCACACTCCCTCCGGTACACCTCTATAACAAGATTGTAATTTGATTTTTTTTTTTTTTTTTTTTTACGATGCACATTTAGTGCGATCACGAGGTGGAAATACCCTGATTTAGCCATTCACACTGACTCTGAATATTTATTTCTCTTACTTTTTACGACTTAACATTATGCAAAATATTCTGCCAAAGTTTGCACCAGGGCCCGTTTCATAAAACATGTGGGATAACAACTTTTGCTGGAATGGCGAATTCCCATAGCACCAGCCAATCGGGAAGCTGAATACATGCCCTTACCAGGATAATTGCCATCGGAGTCCAGCAAAAGTTGATGTCATATCCAGGGGCGGCGCAGCCGTGGGGGCCGTGGGGGCTCGGGCCCCCACACTTTTTGTGCACCACACAAAGGAATACATAAGGTGCCATCACTTTGGGCCCCCACATTTTTTTCAACCCGGAAGTCCGGAAGTACGTAAGAGGTACTACAATGGGAGAGAATTAGCTGAGGACCGTTTTTTTTTTTTTTTTTTTTTTTTTTTTTTTTTGTCAGCTGAAGAAACCCGGAAGTGGACGGGTATAGATGAGCTGAGGACTTTTTTTTTTTTTTTTTTTTTTTGCTTGTTAGCTCATGAAACCCGGAAGTTGGCCCCCACACTTTTGAAAACAGTGCGCCGGCCCTGATATCAACCTTTATATGAAATTTTACAT
This sequence comes from Diadema setosum, assembly GCF_964275005.1. Taxonomy (NCBI): domain Eukaryota; kingdom Metazoa; phylum Echinodermata; class Echinoidea; order Diadematoida; family Diadematidae; genus Diadema; species Diadema setosum. The sequence goes on along the minus strand of NC_092694.1, from coordinate 8,542,398 downwards.
AGATCACTCAATTTCAATTCTAAAAATGCATTCTAATCTCCCTCATGAGGCTGGGGACATCCCGTACCCTGGGCCCACTTGGTCCACGTCCATAAACTTTATGCAGTAGGCCCTTACTACGCACACAAGCGGGTGGGTTCACTATGGGAGACTTGGGAAAGAAAGACAAAAAGAAAAGAAGAAAGAAAATGAGAAAGAAAAGAAAAGAAAGAAAGAAAGAACGAAAAGAAAGCAAAGGGTCCCCTTGACATACGGGAGAGTTTGCCAAGAGTATTTTGGGAAAAGAACGAGAAAGAAAGAATATCAATATTATGAGTCTATTGGTAAGTTCGAAATCAAATGGGCATAAAGTAAAATAATGACGTCGATTTAGAGCAATTTGTCAATCAGTAATTGCAAAGTAAATGACTGTAGACTATTGTACTCGGGCAAGTGTGATGTAAAAATCTGTTGTTGCAGCATCATTTTTTTTTTTTTTCAGCGTCAATGGTATAAATACCTCAATGCAACACGATCATGCGTATAAAATGTCATGTGCATTTTAGTAGTGAGTCTTTTATAGGGTACTTGCTCGACGGAGCGAGCCTATGCTTCAACAAATCGCAGTATACTAAGATCTTACAAATTATATAATATAATATAAAATTATATTTATATTGCTGTATGTTTCTAGTACGCCTATGTCTACCTATGTATGTACATGTTAGTTTATGCATGCCAAAAAAAAAAAAAAATCCCTTGATTGGAAAATGAAATAAAATCAAATTGAACTTAATATTGTATTTAGATGTCATTTACATGAAGAAAAAAAAAATAACTGGTGTTATTCCATATGGAACGCATTCATCGCTGCTGCAGGACGGTGTATCATAAGAAATCTACCAAGCCGGTAAACTGTCAACAACCTTTTTATCTCAATTTCATCGTCTGCATGGTTATTCTTTGAATATCATGTCAGTAAACCAGACGCATTCAACGTCATGCTTATTGGGATGATATGACAAAAATGATGAAAAACCTAACCCGTTCCATACTGATTCTGGGTACCGTTTCATGAAAGTTGTCAGCGCTGACAAGTTGTCGGTCTCTGACAATCACCATAGTAACAGTCAGTGACCAGGGCCCTGTTGCATAAAACCCTTACCACTGGACTTACCGCTGCTTTCTAGCGGTAAGTCTTCAAATTAGCGGTAAATTTTATAATCCTTGATGCTGATTGGTAGTTACCATTGAAATTCAACGGTAAGTTTTATGCAACGGGCCCCAGAGCATCTCAGCCAATCAAAACCAAGGATATTGCTAAAATTGTCAGAGACTGACAACTTGTCAGCGCTGACTAAACTACAAATCCCCATAAACTTTTTTTCTTTATATGTTTTATTGATTTCATCTATTGGCATACAAACATAAATCATTTCCAATTATGGTATACAAATAACACAAACAAGAAAAATAAGTTTGCGAAAAAAAGAAAGAGAGAAAAAGAGAAAAAAGGCAGCAAAGTAAAGGTACCAGTCGGCAAAGGTGCAGACAGCAATATAACAAGAGTATTTGAAAGTTAACAGGATAAATATATAAGATAAGTATAACAAGGTAAATATACATGTAACAAGATTGGAATCATGATTTAAAAGGTACAATATGCATATGCACGTTACAAATCAAACTTCCATTTTTTGAAATGAGTTGGTAATTTGCCTCTCTTTTTTGCCAAATAATATTCTGTTTCCTTCAGAGTTCTAATAAAAGACTTTACTGCCACATAATTAGGATTTCCACCTTTAAATTTGCACACATAAATGAAATATTTAACTGCCAGAAAAAGAAATGTCAAAAATTTATCCTTGATAACCCCAAAAAAATTATTAAAATCTGTTAAATTAAAATTTGAATCATACTTGTTATGTATTAAGCGTAACAAATCATTCCAAATGGGGCTTACCTTCTCACAATCACAAAAAAGATGTACTATTGTTTCTTCAACTTTATTGCAAAAACTACAATTTGGGGAGTTCTTCCGTTTAATCTTGTATAAAAAGGAATTCAAGGCTATGGTATTATGAAATAATTTAAAATAAAAGGAGCGTAAACGAGTATCTATAGTACATCTAAAGTTATCAATATGCACAGTTTCCCAGTTAATATCATGCGGAAGAGCTACTTTACTGCCCCAAAATACACATCGTGAGTCTGGAACACACTCATCCAACAATATATTATAAGCATAACAGGGTACCTTTTTCGTTTTAACCAAATGCTCGGAGAGGGTATCAATAACATCAACATTTGTGTTACTTGGGTTATCAAGCCACTCATGAGGAATATGTTTAATTAAAAAGTTGTATTTTCTTCTATCAGATTTGGGAACTTCAAAGTCTAACACAAATTCTTCAAATAATCTATAACCAGGTAAAGGTGAAATCCCCATAAACTTGACAGTGAATATCGTGTCTTGTGGTGGTGTGGTCAAATGCCGGTTCATGATTGGTCGATATTCTGGGGGCTCGCCGACGACTCTCTCGATGTGTGTTGTGTACGCTAAATGGAAAATGTAACGTAGTGCCGACAATGCATGCATGCATTGCCATGCAGCTGCAAGCAGACAAATCCACTTCACGTGTACGTGTGTGTGTGTACGTGGGCCTTCATGCATTGTAGTAGCTGTCACAGTCACCGGACGGGACCCGCACTTTTGTTGCTGCTGTACGGCATTCCATCATAAATCGTATTGAACGACGTACAAGTGTAAGTGACCCTCGCCTCGCCGCACCTTGTTGGACGACAGAGCAGAAAATTCACATACCCTCATCGTGCTTGGAATCGTATGTGAAAGCAGCTTTCCAGTCGTCACCCGGCCAGTGAATGATCCGACTTTCTCTGAAATCTCCCCAGCCTAACGTTAGATTGTGTCGTCGAATCAGGTTTGTCCAAACAAAGACGTGAGATTTGTCATTCCATCGAAAGCTTGCTGCGATTGGTAATCCGGTTTTACATGTGTGTCGCACAGGCTACTGAGTATGTCGTCGGATACCACGAACTAGCCTACCATGATTACTGGTTTTTCAACTGGTGGAGGATAGAACTCAGTGACAAGTGATCACTGATTATGCTCTAGCCTCAAACGTTAGCTAGATTCTATGATGTATCACAAATATTTAGGAGCTGACGATTACTAGTACTGTACGTTACGTCTTACGGATTATAATTGTTAGTGACATCGAGAGCATCACTGCCATCAGTATCGGTATCAGTCACATTCGAGCACAAGCCGGTCGACCGTCGAGTGTGTAGAATCTAACGTTAGAATCTAATTAATCCTGTGCATGTTGATGTTGACGAGGTGTTGTGCTTGTTGTGGATGTGCCTATAAAATAACAAAGGGCCAAAGGTAATGGCAATGCTAAACACTGAACAGCTAATGGTTAGAATGAATAGTAAAGCCTACCTAGCCCAGTCATAAACTAAAGAGTAAGTGGAAAACTTTCTAGACACACCCTGTCACTTAGCCCGACCAGACACTGTTACGCTATGCGAAAACAGCGTCTGACACGCACGGCATGCAGCCTCGAAGTGAGGAACCTCAACACAACTACAAAACTTAGGAACATGTATACTTTTCTCCTTTAAACAGAATACTTTACTCACGTTAAATGCTACAGAAGAATAGTTCGCCACACTAGGTCCATGGAGACCACTTCACTTGCGATAAGTCCGTGGAACAACTAAATGACACTTTCTGGCGCAATTCCTGACCGCCGGGCTTCGTCGTTGCAGGATTCAAAATGGCACCTTGACTTATGCGCATGCGTGACCGGATGTGCTCCAGAGCGAGCGCGTGTGCGTTGAAAGTGTCGAACAAACCTTGGCGTCTGCGACACAATAACCCAGTACAGTTTATAGCTGTATACCTTATACTAGTAACCGTGCGTACGCTGCTTGAAAGGGCATTCACATCACGTGACCACCCGATATCTGAGCTTGGCCTGGCGTGAAAGATTGTGTACGGTGTGGACTAGCCCCGGAGACCGCGCCGCCAGGCCGTGTGGCGGCTGTCGCAGTTAGGTGTGGACATGCTGGATATGATGATCAATTTCGGTAAGTTTCATTACGTACATTTGAATATATATAGCATCAGATGTAGAGTAAATATTGAAGAGTATACTCGATGAGTTTGAGGTGACAAAAATGATCGTAAGTATCAAAAGTCAAAGCTATCGTGTACGATTACGTCGCCTCTCCTAGTGATTGGTGGTCGCGCGCGTACAGCCCTGTCGCGACGTACCATGTACAGCGACTGGGCTGTGTATAGTTACCTGTCACTATATGTACATGTGGCCTACCAGGTCACGAAAGGGACCGCCACGAGCAACTAGTGACCCATAATAACTGAATAGAGTGAGGCCTACTGGTACTCGGAAACACTCGGACAGTTACTTTGTACTGTAGACATACGCTGTTAATATTTTCGTGTAGGCCTACAGATATTTTCGTGATTGACGAGGTCAGAGACATTTTCGTGAGATGTTTTTGCGAATCGATGCTGGTGCTTACGTTAATGCACTATCATCGAAGTGCATTAAGACATTTTCGCATGTTGTTAAATTTGTGATCCAACTGTGATTCGCATAATTCGTGAAAATTAGACCCTCGCGAAAATATAAACAGCTTGTTAGTATTTTGTTGTGGAGGATATACTTGTATAAAGTTGTAGGCCGAGTGTAAGGGAAGGCCTCCTTTAACTTCCTTAAGAAAAGTATGGTATATTGAAGGCCCTCTTATCCCAGTCCTACAAATCCCAATTCTGGATGCCTTGTAAATATGATTCTAGCCTGACCAAACGCTGTGCAAAGCACGTGAAACTTGTGTACAGCAACAGGGCTGTGTATAGTTAATTTATGTTTAGATGTCAGTAGATCTAACTTTTAGACCCTTTTGGCCTTCTATACTTTTAGTTTGACTTGACATTTTGTGTCGGGGAAAAGATCCTCTCTGACTGGCTTTTTACAATGTAGCTCTGAGCCAAAAGGCTCAAGTGAGCTACAGTATTGCTATACTTTCATGCTCAAGCACAGATCTTGTGTTGTGTGCTAGTGCCTGGAATGGAAAAAGGGTGTGTGCTCCATGCATATCACCAGGGAGGTGGGATCCCACCTCCCTGGTATATCATGGATGGTGTGGTGCTACTACCATATACGGTAGCTAGTGATAGAAGCTGGAACTGAATTTCACATCCTAGTCCTCTCCTCTCATCAGATGGCAACCTGAAAGGTCTCCACCACTGTGGGTAGAAGTAGAAGTATAGTACAGTACTGATAGTATCAAGGTAGGTTTTCCATAGCTGGTTCACTTTCAAGTATCAGTTTAAACTCAGTTCATCTCCGTGTGTGGTACAACACTCAGTAGTACAGTTGACTCTAGTAGGATATCAATTTGCGTGGGTACAATTATCACTATCTGGGAGGTGTAAGAGATACCCTTGTGGGACTATTCCTATTCTCTTGGGGTTTTACCTTTGTTCAGTTTATAATTAATTTCCTCGCACCTACTGTTGCAACCTGGGAGGTCTCAACTTGGATATCACATCTTGGCTGCTTTGTTTCAGCGAAAATTTCCTTCATCAAGAAAACAATATTGGCTGGTGATTTCCAGAATGCAAACCCTCCAGGTATATGATTTATAAAAGCATGAGACTTGTGCGCAAGGGTCTTTCTCACGCTATAGCTCACCTCTCCGACAAGCTTTTTCCAGGGCTGCCAACATTGGAAACTACTTGAGAGTGAGACTCCCATATAGGCCAATGCTATAATTTCGGAGTCAAAATGAGTGAGATCAATAGAAATGCATGCAAATGAAATAAAGTTTTAGAGTGAGAAAGGACCAAAATGAGTGAGTCGCACTCTCCATGAGTGAGAGTTGGCAGCCCTGCTTTTTCTCACACCTCTCAAAAAACAAAGAAGCAGAAAACATCTTGCACAACTTGAGAAAATAGAATAAACCAAACAAAGCAGTGTGGAAATCATGCAATAGGCTTACAGAGTGTGGCAGAAGAAGCATAGGACATCAACATGTCAAGGCTTCTCCCCTAATAAAAGATAGCAATTAACTAAATTTGAAGCCAAGACAAAACAATACAAACCAGAACAAAAAAAAAAAAGTACATATGCCTACTTGCACTGATAATGATCTATGGTTTTATCACAGAAACAGAGGAACATGGATTTCCATCCACCAATATGTCATATTTTGGCTCAAAAAAAAAAAAAAAATCTGCATCAAGATTAAAGAGCATTTCATACCCACCAGATTGCACAGTTTACACTTCAGTGCTATTAGCGGCATTTATACTCAAGAGAGAGAGAATCAAGATGCAAAATGTGTTTCGAATGGCATCTACAAACGTGATTTGAAACGCAATTCTCATTTTGCCGCATTTATCTAGCCATCATATAACTGCGATTCGGGTGTTGTCCCTGCACTGCTGCTTTGCTCCATTTGACCCGGAAAGTAGAGGTCAACTGATTACCACAAAAACATGCCTTCATCATTCACGCACAAACAATGGATACAAAAAATGGCACATGCTTTTCTCCGCAACTGAAAACAGTGGGAGGATGACCTGGGCAGCTCAGATAAACGTGTTTCAAAACAGCGTTGCCTTTACATGTGTCTACTCCCACAAAGGCCATCATGTTCTCAATGCATTTCATATTGCCCTTTGAATGGCATTTCAGTTCGATGTTTCTACACACATTCTACATTTGTAAAACACAGTTGCGTTTGTCTATCACTTGAAAATGCCTCAAATGCATATAGGATCATGAATCTGCCTTAAGAAAATGTTAAGATAAAAGCTCCCTAAAGCTCATTGCATGCAAAAGGGGATACCCCCTCCCCCACTTGGGCCACTGTTCTCCCTCAGACTTCATACTACTGTACCTAACCCATGTCTGCACTTCTTGAACTCCAATTTCAGACTCCTCCTTCCTCAAAGAAAGAACTGTTAACCCTTGATCAGTTCTAACAAAAGTGAACAATTCCCTTAAAATGAATCCCCATTATGTACAGCGCTAATTACATTCAGGGTGACAATTCAATTCAAAACAAGACAATCCTCAGCCTTTGTATTATAAGAAAACATTCATGGTCCCAAGATACAAAGGAGCTAAATTGGTAGACCCTGCTCTTGTTATGCATGTATGCACACAAGTACCATTGATCCCAATAGTTACATTCAGACGGGAGCCCTTAACCTCGTAGTAAGGGACCGTGAAGACGCACTCGTAGTTAGCAAACCTCGAGGTTTGCTCGATGTTTCAAGCCACGAGAAATCTTATGGTTAGCGCTCTAACCACGAGCCGCGGGAGGTCCCCACTCGTAGTTAAGCACCGTGTGGACACAAGAAACAACGAACTCGAAGTTAAGAGTGACCTCGCCGTGAACTCCAGCCCCCACAATTTCCCTCTGCTTCCGGGTCAACCTCCCGAACGTACACCACAAATACACTACACGTGAAAAACCTGTGACGCACGACACAGCAACATCATCTTTTCTTCCCATGCGCTTGATCTCTGAAACTGAACACGTCAAACTCGCTAGCTACTGTATTCTATATTCTTCTCCGGCGCTAAAAAAAATGTTTTCGACGAATGTCTTCATAAAGGCATAAAGTCATCAGTGCAGTGCTATCTCTGCATACCATGACAGAGAAAAAGAGTACCTGTAAGCGAGTCCGACAGGGTTGGACAAAGAATAAATACTGTAAAAGTGGAAATTTTCGCGGTGTTGAAATTTTCGCGCATTTCGCGCAACCAGAAACTAGCGCGAAAATAAAAACACGCGAATATTTTTGCTTGCCATACGTTCCTATGCGTGATGTCTTGATTCCGCGGAATTAAAAACACGCGAAACTCTTCTGACCCGGCCTAGCGCGAAAAATTAGTCACGCGAAAATATTCACTTTTACAGTAGACGCCTTGTTAGCAGTGTGGGCTGAAACTTCCGGTTTTGTGGTTTTAACATCGAGTGGGACCCACTCGTAGTTATGGGGGGGGGGGGGGGGCAGAAGCTTAACCTTGATGTTTCGTAACCTCGAGGTTAAGATTCGTCGTGTGGACACACATCATAGTTAGGGGGCAAGAGCTAAACCTCGAGGTTTCCTAGCTTCGAGGTTAGGGCCTGCCGTCTGAACGTAACTTCTGTGAAAACAACTCTCGATACAATACTGCATGCATAAAAGTAACTGATCAACCCATTAAATCTGAGAAATGGTACAGCTCCAGCCAGTCACCTTCACAGATGATACTGTTAAACATGATATTTTAGCAGCATGAAATTTTCGAGAATTGGAGGCGACAGCCTTTTTCACGGCATAAAATTTTCGCAAAGTGCCTCGGCGTTGGCTTTCAATGCATAAATGTGTGTAGTGTAGACAAGAGCCTTTGCATGCATTTTAATTTCATGATTCTTGGCTCTCACGAAATTCTCAAAATTAAAACGCATGCGAACATTCCTCTTTTTACAGTAGTACACCATGTATGCATTTAGGTTTGAGAAGTTATCCCATTCAAAATTTCAGTTGACAACCGTAAACAAGTTGCTATCTTCCCCACAAAATTGGGAATTACCACATTTTCAAATTTCATTACCAAAATACGAGTGGCACACACAGTCCTATAACGCATACTTCCTGTTGTAAATTATATTACAAGGAAATGAAGATTAACCTGGGCATGCATGGTTTTTATTAGCTTGGCATGGCCAAGACAAGCAACACAGTATTTATGTTACACATGTATCAGAAATAGATTTCGAGGTCTTGAAGAGTTCATGGTTCAAGAAATCAGTCATTCATGTATGGAAGATATAAAAAGTAGCCCATCCTTGCTTACCGGCTACAGATACAACACTGCTAATTAAATCTAGAGAAGAGCCTTCTCATTTGACTATTCATGGAGTTTATACACTAGAAGAGTTAGACCCTATGTGCTGTATCCAAGGCAAAATATACACATTTATCCCTGCCATACACTGCCTAGTTTAGGCTATTTTGTACTTTGTAGGGTGTGGGAGGGGGTGTCCCCCTCCCACGGTAGGAAGATTTTTTGTATAGGATATGTTGGTCGTCGTGCGATTTCGTGCATACGTTTGGTAGATTTTTTAATGATTTTGTAAATCTGAATAATTCTGGAAAATGGAATGGAAATATTGTTTTACTCGAGGAAATTATTAGGATCGCTTTGTTTTACTTTGTATTTGGATATTTGGATTCAGTCATTTCATTTACTGATTTTCATCGAATAGACTGAATTCCTCTCAGAATTGTACAATTTTATAATATAGTTTCTATCAAGTATCTCACAAAGAATCAAGAGCTGAATCCTCACCTCAACCAACACTACATTGTATACCATCCCTTTAAAAATCCATGTGGGTGTCCTTTGTGTGTGTGTGTGTGTTTGTCAATTTACACTGCATACTACAAGAATTAACAGTCAATGAAAGTAACTACATAATGTACCACCCCCCCCCCCCCCCCCTTATTGAGTGGTACTTATCATGGCATGTAAATTGACTCAACCTTGCAAAGTAAACACTGATCAGTTTCTACACAGTATACATGGTGGTCTACATAAACTTGAAGATTGAAGTAGTATGACAAAACAAGTACTAGCATTTGACTTTGAAGGTCAATGTACTTTTCATTCAATTTGTTTTTCTGCCGGGCAGAAACACTTCTTTTTTTTTTTCAGTCGGTTGTTTGTATGTTGAGTGATGATTTAGATATTTTTTTTTGTTGTCATAAACGATGCTCAATCTAAAATTACTGTGCTCTTTAAAGTGATGAGAATTATCATACCGTACATTATAATTTGTCCAGTTCATTGTAGGCCTACATTGTTTATGAATGATACACAAGCCATAACTGGTATTTAAAGATGCTGTGATGCATTTTGCCATACTAGACCCGCACCCTCAGGTTCCCAGGCAGGGTCATGATCCGTTCATCCTTTTAAAGGCATAATTTACCATTTGCAGATGAAACAAAAATCCAGCATTAGTGCTTTGGAATAGTTCTGAAATGTGAGTTAGGGATAGAAACAAGCACTGTCAAAATTTGAATCCGTATTATTGATGTTAAGTGTTGTTAAATACACAAAATGTGAACAATAGTTATAATAAAAATGTTTCCAGACTAAAATGTATACAGTTACAGTTTATTGAGAAAAACCCTGATATCTCCTTATATTTTAGGTTTTATTGCAAATATTTCATACGGTAGGATGTTTTATGATACAACAGACCTACACATATGCATCAAATGTGATATCTTGAACATTTTTGAAATCACTGCTCCCAAAGGTAAACTGGACCTTTAATAGGCATGTACATGTAATGTTTGTTCTGTAAATGCTCTTAGAAACGTCAGTATTAAGTGCTACATGTACAAATGTATGTAAGTGTTATTTATCATTATTATTATCATTATCCTTGAATACAGTATTATGAGTCAAAAGCTGCATTCACACACAGGAGTTGAGGGTTTTTGCTTTGCGATGATAAAACTTCTGTTTTATTTGTCGCTGTTCACACACACTGCGCAGGACAAATTATTACAATGTTTCAAAAAATTGCACAGTGACCGGAACGTGACATTGGGCATACAAGTGTATGCGGACATACTATGGTGAGTCGCACTGTGGCAATTACCACTAAAAAAAACTTGAGTTTCTCTTTGCATGCCATTCACACATACAACTCATGACCAATTATCATGATGTTTCATAAAAAAAAAAAAAAAAACACAAGTTGGATCAGTTTTTGGGTCACGATAATTATTAACGAGGCTTTTATGTGTGTTCGCACACATGAATTATTGGTTTACATCGTGTTGCAAAACTCAAGTTTCAAAAAGCGTTAATTAGGGTGCGTGCGAACAGTGCAAAAGTGCTTCATTTGCAGCAGAATTTTTTTTTTCCTTGTGAGAATCACAAATCACAGAATCTTGCATCAAAATGCAAAAAAAAAAGAAAAAAAAAAGGGGGAATAACTTTTGTGCGAGAATGCAGCTAATCTGTTTTCTAAAGAGAGTTACAATTGTACCTGTACAAATTTGTTGTTTCCTTCTGAGAGTGTACAACTGTAGGTTGGCATTGCCAACTGCTGGAAACCTTGAGGTGCCAAAAGGTAGAAAAAAAAATGTGTACATTGTATAGCAGTGTTCATCTTCAACATAGTAGACTGTTAAATTGTTCTTTGTCAGTTGTTCCAAGGTCATGTCACCATAATGGGAATACCATGTACATACGTCTGTATGTGCATCAACAAAATCTGATAAAATTTGAACATTGTAGTCCTTGCCATGGTACCATAGGACCAGGGAGGTTTTTGTCTCACCTTCCTGGTAGGGCCTACGTACTTGTAGGCTACATTTGTACTGTGTTCATAGACCTTCATGTCGCCAGGGAGGTCTAACCTCCTTGATGTAGCTAATGCACATATATCACATTTTTTGTTTTGTTTTGTTTTGTTTATTTCACATATTAAAGCTATGTCCAGGATATTGTATTTCTGCATGTATATAAACCATTAGGTACTGTGGGGAGAGGTGTTCATAAACTTCCTTGCTATTCAACGCTGTAGTGGAAGTACAATGTAATGCATAATTTAGTGAGGCATTAACAATGTATACATTGTGTGTTAGTATGTAGATTTAACAAATGAAAAATCTTTAGGTCACATTTCTTACAGAAGTGAGAAGGTTATATTTTGGTTCGAGATTGTTTTTCCTATAAATCACATATCACAGGTGTAATATTCTCTTCTGAGGATAGAGCATGCTATGAGACTATACGACCCCGTTTACAGTGCGGGGCCGGCTCGGCCACGGCCGAGCCCGGCCTCAATTGTGCGGCCGAGCCTCACAATTTTGTCCGTTTACACTGCTGGGCTCGGCCGCGCTTTTAATTCAAACCTTTCAATATTTTGTCGTAGTGGCGCTCTGCTTGTAAACAAACGCAATTTGGTATAGTCTGGTTTTCATACCCTTTGCCAACTGGATTCCGTGGCGATGAAGTCGCTGTTCGGGCAAAGGCCTTTGCCAAAGGAAAAATCCTTTGCAGGACAAAACCATCTTAAACTATACTAGCTTTCGACGTGAGGGGGTTAGTATCCTAAATAGCGAAATATTACGGGCAGAGGGTTTGGAAGCCAGACTAAAATTGGCCGCACATTTGGCCCAGTTTGCGTTTACACTGAGAAAAGGCCGGGCTCGGCCACGGCTCTGCCCCGGCTGAGACCACCTTCAGAGTGAGGCCAAATGCGAGGCCAATTTTGGCCCCGCATTTGGCCTTTTGCGCGTTTACACTGAAGCGGGGCTGGGCCTCGCCTCGCACTGTAAACGGGGTCATACATTGTATTGCTTCATACAATGTAGTCATGTGACAGAACAACTCTTTCTTGAAATGTTCAATGAATGCCTTATCAATAGCAGACATTAATTTCATGAACATACTGGCAGCCAGCACTCTGTAAAGTTAATGTGAATAGTCATTAGTAATGGATTGGAGTAGGGGCCAATCTTTATGACAGCAAACAAACAAACGAAAAGTAAAAAGTAAAAAAAATAAAAATGCACAGTGGGATAAGGAACGGGTGGGACTTGAGTGAGAGGGTAAATGGGGGGGGGGGGGGGAGGGGGTAAGGGGTCTCCAACGGCTTATTTTTTTTTCTTTTATAGTGAGAAAGTGTTTAACTTTCCCAAACCTAGCAGATTTGCCTCAACCCGTTGAAGACGAGTCCCGAGTACTGTATACTTGCGTACGAGATATAGGTGTCTATGGGAAATGTGTGTTGTAGCGAAATCAAACCATCCTCAACAGGTTAAAAGAGGTGAATCTGAACATTGGCACATGTATTGTTTTTCCATCATGGGGACCAGCCAAATTGAGATGAAATTATACTGTTATTGTAAACTTCCATAATTGCAGTCACAACTAAAAACATTTGGAGTGGTCTGGATTGCTTAGACTAGCCAAGTGGGGGTAAGACAGGGGTGTGTCCACGGAACTATGTCCAGGATGACTGTGTTGTATGTCTGATATGATGAATATGACGTGTGTGTCTGTATGACAAGACAAGGATGTGAGAAGCCAGCCTTTTGGTGGCTGTTGGCTTGATGATATCACCACTACAGCAGTTGTCTGACTCAGCATTATTGTATTGTAAAACTGTGAGCCTTCTTCTTTGTTTCTTTCGTACATCTGTCAATTGTGTTTTTATTTTTAACAGCACATGATATTTACAACATATTATACGTACAACGTAGAGGAAAGAAGCTAGCTGTGCCACAGTGTGAAATGCTTAGTTCTATGATCCTGTAATGTAGGCTATGAAATATTAACATTAATCATTTTAGTTGAAAAGATGAACATTCTTTTGAGGAAGATTGTACCATATACCGAACAGCTTTGTGTATTTCAGCTTGGCTGTAGATGGATATTGACTGCACTAGAAAAGCAAGTAAAGTCCACTCTCAGACCACACATTTCCATGCTTGTAATTTTGTTTCTGCCATATTGGGTCATGCTTAAAATCATGAAATGTTCAGACACTGAAATATTTGAGTATCCCTGCTGTACACAAACAGCGAAGGACAGTCCATGGAAATGTTGTTGTGTCAATTCCATGACCCTGCCATTGATTAATACTAGGTATGCCCAAGCAATTTGAGGCCCCAATGTTATCCATTCTATGTCTTTTATTGTTTATTTGTTCGGTAATATAATGAAAAGTAATATCATGAAAGAAAACTACATGTACCTGTCCTGTGGACTTCGTTTAACGGAAGTCCTTTGTATTACCTTTGACACAATATGAAAAAGGACTGTCCAAAAGTAAAGGTACATCTGACATGGGATTGTGACTTGCTCAATTTTGTCTTATTTTCTCCCTGTAGTGGCACATTTATGTGGGCATCAGCCATATGACACACAAAGGCTATCAACGTCATTCTTTAAAGGGGTAGTATAGTATTGGTGGAGATGAGAATTGGGCTTTCAGCTTTTTGCAAGATACCAAAAAAAACACTCATGAAATAGTACAGAACATACCATTCCACAAGGAATTCAAGGTGTATTTGATGAAAATCGGTTTTGGAATGACCGAGACATCCCAAAACAAAGTAAAAAAAAAAAAAAAAAGGGTAATAAAAGATGAAAAGATGGGTCCCATCTTTTATTCAGATTGCTCTGTTTTGGATATCTCAGCCATTTCAAAACCAATTTTTATCAAATAAACATTGAATCCCTCTTGGGATTACAAGTTGTACATGCTCTTTCACATACCTATTGGTTTCTCATTATCTCGCCAAAAAATGTTTGAAACCTGAAGTTAGGTCTCATTCAAAACTACATGTATATAGATGATCCCTTTAAAGCCACAATAGAAGTCTTCCTGTTTCTCCCTTGTAAAGCATAATACTTGTCTGCTAGTATTCATTCTGTGGTCAACCCCGCCCTGAATTATGCGTTACAGAGTCACTGATGAACATTACATGTTGTCTCTGGTTAAATTCTCCTTTTACAACTTACCCCATTAATTCAGAGTGTGTGTGTGCATGTATGTGTGTGATGTGTGTGTGTGTGTAGTTGCGTTGACTATTACTAGATTTAAGTCTTGAAGTGTCAATAGGCCTATACGCACAAGCTCAAATCAAAGCATCATTAACCCATTGAGGACGAGTCCCGAGTATACTCAGGCAGGTGTCTATGGGAAATGCGTGCTGTAGCAAAATCAAACTGTCCTCAACGGGTCAAAAGTAGTGAATCAATCCAAATACAGATTCAGGGTATGAAACTATAACTCATTGCCCACATCTTACAGAAAACCCCATTCGATTTGCTTCAGTGGTTAAAGAGAAATGAGGCATTTTGTAGAGGATGTCAAGAATCTCTTCTCTCCAAGTTCTGTCTATTGTATTCACACACAAAAGCATCCAAGTGCTAAACTTGGAAGAATCAGATTTATGACATGCTTTACAACATTCCACTTTTCTCTGTGACTGCTTAACCAAATTGAATGGGGTTTTCTGCAAAAGAGAGCTAAGATGTTATTTTTTAAGACCCTGGAGTAGCATTTAGACAGTTTAATCATGTTGGGTGTTATAAATGCAAAAATTTGATTGTAATCTTTTTTTAAACATACTGCACTGTACGTACATTTGTACTGCTATCTTTTCTCCAAATAATGTGCCACTCAAGATTCATGAGAAAAAATACATGTAGGTACCTGATGTGAAATAAATACCACATACATGTACAGTATGTGGTGAAAAATCATTCTCGATCAAATCATTATACTACGTGTAGTTACTTTGGTGTGCAAGGAAAAGTTGAATATAATGCCTTTGTTGTGAATGGAAGGAATTATCTTGATTGAGAACCAAGTATTTCATACTATTATGTGCCTAGCGTCCCAGGTACCAAACTATTTTGAGATTTGACCAATGAGACAGAGAAATACCACCAATCTCCACAAGTTGCTAGGGAGCGGATTATTAAAGGGTTGGTCTGACTTCCTTAAAGGTCTTGTTTACCTTTGAGAGCAGTGATTTGAAAAAAAAAAAAATCAAGATATCACTTTTGATGCATATGTGTAAGTCAGTTGTATCACATATATCGTACCATAAAAAGTTTTTGCAATGAAGGCTAAAATATAAGGAGATATCACTATTTTCTCATTAAACCATAACTGTAGATGGTTGAACATTTTTATTACAACCATTGTTTTGATTTTAGATTAAATTTTTAATAAATTTCAGAGTTGTTACTGTGACAACAAACTGAGATGACATCAACCATGTGGAGACCTACGCTCTGCACATTTGCCAAGAAGATTCTCCAGACCAGTAGTGTGAGGGTGCCCCAGCTGCATCTGCTTTCGGTGTCCTCATCCCGCTCACAGTCCTACTCGCCCATCGGAAGTTTAGACCACCCGAGGATTCTCATAACAGGTCCGTATCCATCTTCCATTCTTTTTCTTTCTAGATGAGAATTACAGTATTGTATTGTAGTATTGTTCTTGTAGTATTCTTCCATTGTAGATTTTTGTGCTTCTCTGAACTATCACAAAAATAATGATATGCAATCTGTTCTTTTTAAGATTTGTACACTGTAGTTCAAAATGCCATGGAACATATAGTGACCCTGCACCACAAAACCAACAAAAAGTCGCCAGAGGTGGATTTTGAGCAGACTCTAGGCTTTAAAATGATGTATAACTCAATTCAAATGGACTCTCCTAACCTATCTAAATATGTGAAAGAAAGCACAGACTTTGGAAAAGTGTGAACTGAGAAAAGAGGCTCTGAAGTGAAGAATCTATTCAAGCACTTAATCTATTCCAAGCCACACTAGCTGTGCCATGAATGGGACAAAAAATGGGGTGTTAACCACCGGAGCAATAACAATGAAGAGATTATCGGATTAAGCTGAAATTAGGCATGCTTTATTAACACATTTTGTCCATGATTAATGCTAAGTTTCAAAGCAGTAGCGCTACATGTATCCTGTCAAAGGTTACTAGAGTTGAAGTGAAGAGTGTGTACAAGGTTTTTAAGAAATGAAAAGGGGACTCTATTAGAAACACAATAAAGTCTTAAAGAAAAACTGCTAAAAACACAGTTTCTTATTTGTTTTATGATCCCAAACTTTAACATAATGTAGAGGAAGACTTGCTCTTTCAGAAAATGTTAAAAAACTCAAGATTGGCTAGGTTGACCCATTTCACCTAAATTTTCAGTCCTCACACAAAATCAGTGCGTGCAACTTTTTGTTCGTTTTGTGATGAACAGTCACATATGTGCTAAACTGCAAAGTTGGAAACAAGCAAAGTTGAGTGAAATCTGCCAGTTGCAAATATATTAATAATCATGCAGATACTGTACTTCCTCTCACACAGTATCTGCAGTTATAAAGACCAATAGCAGGTTTAAACACAGGAGGACGTTCATTTCTCTAATAAAATGCTCCCATTTGAGACGGGATTCCTGTAGGAAAATGCAGTTTCTTCTCCTGTTGCCAAGTGACTAAAATCTAAACATGATCGTTTCACATCATGGTGTTTGCATGACAGAAGTTTTAACTTTTAAAATGGTATGTAGGCCTATGCTTTTTCTATGTATATCCATTGATTTGAGAGAATTACATCAAGCAATGTATGCACGTACAAAATGTTGTATAACTGGTGAATATTGTATTTGGGGCTATGGGGGCAGGGGAAAGGTGTCGGCACCAAATAATGGTCAAGAAAATCTGATCAGGTGGTAAAAGTATCACTTAATAAGATGTTATCACAGTGGAATATGTTGCTCACTTATCTTCAGCTTCCAAAACAAAGTGGTCTGTGGAATTGGTGTGGGTAATAAAAGCAACTATCAAAATTAATGCTCTTTTGCAAATAATCATAAACATTAGCTAGATTAAATCGTGTACACAGAATCACTTGGGCTGCTGTTAGGCAAACTCCATTTTATGTTCAAAGTACATCTTGTAGAATGAGTAAGGAGTGTTGTCCTTGTTTTAAGAAAATTTGGTGATATCCAATATTGGAGCTGAGGACATTGTATATTGCATGAATTATGTTTTGGTTGGCAGTAGTTTCACAACTTGATAGTTATGAAAATATCAGTCAACTTTTATAAAGATCCATGCATGTGGCAAATTCAAATGATAAACACTGCTAAGTATGCTTTTTAGCTTCATTGCTCCCTGTGCAAGAATGGACTATTCACTGATTGTACAGGCTCTGTACGCTGTGTGCACATTTGATTGATATAGAATACATGTATGTATAATACGGGTGAGACTGGATTGACTTAAACATTCTGCATGACGTATCATCCATTAAGAACAACATTTTTGAGTGAGCTGTCATTTTCATACAGGTCATGGAAGCGTGAGATTTATTGCTTACTGCAGTGTTATTGCACTTTGCAAGCAGAAAAGAAGTTCATTCACCATTCACAATTGGCATTCCAACAGATTAACGAATGGTTTGTGAAAAGAAAGAGAGAAATCAGTAGAAAGATCGGAGGCATTCTCATTCAAAACATTCTCACAGAAAATGCGCCTATACGGGTGGGATTCACACGTACACGAATTAGCAGGATACGAATCTCAAGATTTGCATCGCAATGTGAATCTCAAAATTTTTGCATGTGTGGACACAGAAATTCAACAAATTAGTGCGATCAGCATCGCGATGCTAATCCCATGAAAATTTGCGCTTATTTCTACATTGGTGCGCTAATTTTCCCCGCAGTGACTGTGTGAACGCAGGAGCAAATAATCTAGAGATTTTACATCCCATCATTCAAAGAGCACATTATATATCAAAATTTATTATAGCATGTGAACCACACCACTGTGATGCACAAGAACATGAGATTTACCGGTATTGATTTATCGATTGCCAATATGAAGCGGGCTATTTCTGTCTGTGTGTACGCTTGCAAAAATCTTGAGATTTGGAGGGCGATTGTTATCCCACTATTTCTCACATGTGAACGCTTTCTAAAAATCCTGAGATTTGGAGCATGATCATCATCCCACTATACTCAGTACAGTTTATTTTTAATGCAGCTACACGTATGAAGGATTGATTTTATTCTCAAGTTTGTTTGGAGAGGGAGGCCCACCTGTAACAGATTTTGGATGAATTCTGAATATTTTCAACACACAATGGATGACAAATATTCTCCTGTTTATTCCAGAATGTTTTTGTCAAATGGGGCTGGGGTATAGAATTCAAATCAGGTAAAAACAAATCATCATCTGTCCAAATAATGTCTACATTGCGCTACCATGCATATAGCTGACAAAGACTTCAGTACATTGTAGTGATCCATCCATGACCAAGGCGTATTTCATAAAAGATGTTAGGATAACAACTCTCACTGGAATGACAACTTCCCATAGCAACAGCCAATCAGGAAGCTGGATTTTTGTCAGTACCATGACAATTGCCGTTCCAGCAAGATCATGCTATCTAGTCTTACATTTTCATGTCCACACTATCACAAATCTTCAGTTATAAATCATGGTGCAAATCTCAAGGTTTGGAAATTGGATCCTACGCATTCGCATTGGTGCGAATGCCACTGTTGTATGCAATGGCACCTTTTAATTTCTGGTAGAAATCATGATGTTGGATGGTGATGAAACTTGTGCTTTACTTTGTTTTGCTATCTTACACTTTTTATGTTATAATAAATGTTTACTTTAAATGAATATTCCTTTAAAGGACAAGTTTACCTTCATAGACATATGGGTTGAGAGAATGCGGCAATATTTAGTAGAACACATCATTGAGAGTTTGAGGAAAATCGGACAATCCGTTCAAAAGTTATGAAGTTCCTGCTCAGTCACAGCTGGATGGAGAAGGGTTTATTTGTTCCTTTTGCTGTGATTTAATCTTGTGTATTTTGTTTGTTTTCCACAGGTGGCTTAGGTCAGCTTGGTCAAGGGTTAGCCCAAGTTTTGAGGAGTAAATATGGCCGGGATAATGTTATACTGACCGACATCGTTAAACCACCGAGGCATATCGTCGATGCAGGTCTGTATACACTAAAAACAAAATATCTCTCTTTTTTATCTGCTTAAGTGATATCCATCCTTTCTTTTCCTAATCCTCTTCTTCCTCCATCATTTTCCATTTCTTTTTCCCTTAGATCTATCTTTTTTGATTTTCGAACTTCAAATTTTTCTTCCTTCTCCTTTTTCTCCTTCATCATATAAATTCCTCTCTTTCTCATCTTTTTAAAAAAGATTTCTCTACTGTTTTCTTTTCATGTTCTTTTTAATTTTCCTTCCTCCGATCGCCTTTTGATAGTTAAATGTATCTCATATGAGTAAGGATGTAGTCATTTCATGGAGTTGGAAATGTTAAAATGGACTGTCTTTGAAAAAAAAAAATCACCACTTGAACATTACTAGAAGTTTCTAATGGCCCAGAATGTTATTTTTAAAGATAGAAGTATCACATCGATACTGCTATAGGCCGATGTCAGATTTTTAGATCAAAATTCTATTCTGATGATGAGAAAGGAGACCCTTGGTTCAGAATATTAGGGGCAATGTTCAAAGAAGAATTCTTGCCCATGGACACCCAAAGTTGGGCACAGGAGTTCTACCCCTCCTGCAGTGATACACATTGTATGACTTATATTCCAGAGAATTTGTTCATACAACAACCACTGAGACTACACACAAAGTGTCTGAGAGATTGGTAACTGTCATGGTTACCGATCGCGATGGGAGCACGGAGAATTCAGACATGTGTACACTTGAGTGTATGTTTTAATAGTGAATACCTACAGTACATGTAGGCCACTACTCCCAGAGTGCTCCAACTTTGGCGACCAGAGTGTAGAGCTCTTTTTATGAGAGCTTCTAAACCCAGCTTTGAAAGGGTTAACTTTAGTGTGCTGTAGGGCTCGATTGTCTGTTCTCTATACAAAGTTTTGATAGAGTGCTTCAAGAAACCCTGCATAAATTGAGGCTGCGTTCATGCGAAACTAGAATTGCGTTTCTAAACACGTTTAGTTGCGTTGCATTCATGCGATTTTTCCATTTAAACGCGTTTCAAAACACCGATCTGAAACACGGAAAAAAGGGTGTTTTGAATCATGATTCTGCCAGAATCACGATCGCAGAAACCGCATGAACGCAACCGTGATTTCAATCATGATTCTATGACATCATTGTGCGCTGTGCGCATGCGTGTCTCATGGGGTATCCCACAGCTTCTAGTTCTGTTCGCGCGCTTGTGTACGTCTTATGAATCGTGTGTTTTGGTACCATACTTGCACTTGTTTGTTTTAAAATACATCAACGCCATACACCGATTCTATGCCCGCATGAACGCTCTTCCGCTGAGACAGTGATTTGAAACGCTGTTTTGAATCATGATTCATGTTTGTGATTCTGACTACGAAATTCGCATGTGTTATTGTGTGTTATTGTTATTGTTATTGTGTTATTCCCCATTCTTCAGGCCATTTAAAGAGCACCCTGGGATCACTCCTGAACCCCTCTGAACTCCATATTTAAACAGAAGATCCAGCCCTGGAGCACTCTTACATTGTATGTTATCCTTGTCTTGAGGCTAGGCTCAAGAGTGCTTCTGAAATGCTCTAAAATCTCTCTAAACGGCCACCAAAGTTCAGAGCGCTCCGAAGTTGAATGTAGTGGGCACTGTGCATGCAGCTTGTAGTTCGAAGTTCCCACACACTCAAAGGTCCCCATGACATGCCCCTCTTGGCCAGTTTGTGCCCTGGGGGGCATTTCATGAAGCAGTTTGTTCGGATATTTTTCTGACAAATTGTTACAAGCTACTGAAATCCTTGCATCTGATTGGCTGAGAGGAAATATAGATTATCACTGTTTGAGCTTGGCGATTTCAAGTGCATTGCAGGTTCACAATATCTGTTATCTGTTTTGTCGCTATTTCTGTGGTAGGAGGGATA
This sequence comes from Diadema setosum, assembly GCF_964275005.1. Classification (NCBI taxonomy): domain Eukaryota; kingdom Metazoa; phylum Echinodermata; class Echinoidea; order Diadematoida; family Diadematidae; genus Diadema; species Diadema setosum. Next base: position 8,520,875 of record NC_092694.1, on the reverse strand, counting down.
TTAATTCAAATCATGTACTGTGTTCTTATGCATTAAAAAAAAAATGAGCTGTTACCCTGTTACTCTGACAATATAATCTTTGACAACTCAGTATGTTGTGAAGCAGGGTGATACAACTTAATGCTTGTGCAGTGGAGCGTTCATAATCATCACTTTGTCATCTTTCATTCGCTACCACCCATCTGCACTGTGCATTCACACTCGCTCATGCACAAACACAGTATAAAGACTGGGGTTGAGTACGGGTACCTAGCTGTCCAGCACAGTTGTCCTTGTCTGTAATGGGAAAATAGTCTGTGAACTAACATTCCACAGACATGATTTGGATTTTTATACACACAACAACTAACAAGTCACACCAATAATTGTCAATCAATAAGAGTAGAACTGATAAGTGTGTATGTGTTCGTGTATGAGCATACTTCCAACAGCCAGTGGAGATATTAAAAGCATGTGGCTACTTTTTCTGGGTAATATGCAAAATGATGATATTGTTTTTAATATTTAATAGCGTGATGATGCTTGATATGATATGGTCATGTGTACCAAATAGGAAGTTTTGTTTGTGTGTTTTTGTAACAACAGGATATCACATACATTGTACCACATGAGCAAACATACAGCCTTTAGGGTTTGTAGACTGTAGCATAGAAAAAATTGAAATGGCTTACGTGAGGAAGCAATGCATACATCATCACATGTTACCAAGTATTCCTTGTGGTCAATGGATGTGGCAGCCTGCAATGGAAATTTCCCAGAAAGGAGATGTCTAGTCTGATTTTTCAGACCCATCCACTGTGGTGTTTCAGCAGAGCTGGAAAATGATGATACAGTATACACAAAAGGCTTCTTTATTGGGAAATTGCATGCGTGTATGGGTGGAAATGAGTTGCTGGCTTGGCGGAGGTCTGCACTCTCTGAGTGCTTTTAGTTCAATTATATTTATCAACATGAATTGAATCAATGAAGACATGCATTGAATAGATAGTGAATACATTTAATGATCTATCAAACAGTTTTTTTTTTTTGAGTACATACAATAATGTACATTGTAGGCTTACTGTCGTGTAAAGAATGAAATGTGTTCATTGTATATCCAAGAAATAAAAAAAAAATCCTCTGTTTCTGGGTATGATATATTTAGTGAAAGATAGAAGGAGATTAAACAGTTAGGCAATGATTATGTGTATTAAACAGCACATTTTAAATCTGTGTGTTATAAGTGGGAAGTGGCAATTAGACTAGAAACTAGACTAACTCTGCGGCCAGTAGCAGGCTATTACAGTACTTGTGATATGAAATGAAAGTATGGTGTCATATCCATAAACAGGATTGTGACTCTCTGATCCTCACCCCACCCCCCCCCCCCTCACACACACACACATACAGTGTACACTACTGTACGTGCATATTACAATTCTTGTATCTTTGTGTTTAAAATGTATAATCTACAAGAATTGTATTCAGAAGTATCTTATATTGCTATTTATTATATCTCGTGTTTGTTTGTACTTTCACACCCCGAGAGGGTTTCAAAAGAATCAATTTAAAATTTTAACAATTCTACAAATTATATACACACATTTATTTACTTGTAATGTACTTGTTTTCTACAGAGCAAGGTTTTGTTTTGTCTATTTGTTTGTTTGTTTGCTTGTTTGCTTGTTTGAAATGTTTTAATATACAGCCCAAATCAAAGAGTGTTTTCTAAAATTATTCAAAAAAAAAAAAAATGATACTCTACATTTCAGGAATCATATCCCAACTTCAGCCCAAAACCATATAGGTACATGTACATTGTATAGTGTGAGACATCTTGTAATCCTGCAGTAATTGGTTCTTTCCAAGTGTGTAGTGACTTGTTTGAAATGTTTTAATATACAGCCCAAATCAAAGAGTGTTTTCTAAATTATTCAAAAAAAAAAAATGATACTCTACATTTCAGGAATCATATCCCAACTTCAGTCCAAAACCATATAGGTACATATGTACATTGTATAGTGTGAAACATCTTGTAATCCTGCAGTAATTGGTTCTTTCCAAGTGTGTAGTGACACAAACTGAATCTTGTCTCTCTCTCTCTCTCTCTCTCTCTCTCTCTCTCTCTCTCTCAAAAAACAAAACAAAAACAAAACAAAAAAAAAAACAAAAAAAAAAAAACAATGCTCCTCCCCCTTTCAAGAAGATTTACAGTGGCCAGATTCCAGTAGTACAATTGTACCTGCTTCATGGCAGGCTGAGTGAAGATGGACCCATTGTCCATGCAAACTTTTAGAATTGAAGCAGGGCCAAGAATTTATATTGTCTAGAAACATTATATTCTGAGACATGCTAGTAGTGAGACTACATCCGTAATGTTTTAATTGTTCATTAATAGATATATTGACTACTTTAAAGTTGAAGGCTAATAAGAGAAGAGAAAAAGATCAATGATGGCAGCTGGAGAACATGTGAACCAGTGGATATAACGGATTTCAAAACATGTTGATAGGGTTTAGAGTCAAAACTGAGAAATTTGTGAGCAATAATGAATGAATCATCAGCGATGTATACGATGTACCAATGGATTCTATAAGCTATTTTAAACTCAAACAACAGCAATGACAACCACATACATCAAAAAGTGTAATCCTTTTAAAGCTTTATGATATGGGAGTGCTTATATTCATTGCCATTATACTCCTCAGGTCCCTACGCCTTTGTCGATGTTCTGGACTTCCGGAATCTGCAGGAGATCATTGTAAACGAGAGCATCGACTGGATGGTACACTTCAGTGCTATCCTCAGTGCTGTAGGAGAACAGGTGGGCAAAGGGAATGGTTTTTAGTGCATTTATAGTGAAGAAGCAGTTGACCATTTTGTGAACTCTGAATATTTCACAGTATGGAGATATGAATTGTAAATCTTTAATAGATTTTGCAGTTGTCTTCAATATCAAATTTAAAGATCTGCAAATATTTATGAATTTTTATATTACTATTAGTTTATAATTCGGCTGCTGTGACCCGGTCTTTTGTAGAAAATTGTCATTGCTAATTTTTCCTTAAAATCTGTAGAAGATTTTGATTTAGCAGGCATACTTTTTAATAGAATTTATGCAAAAATAGAGGTTTTATAGTGAAACTTTATTAGGAGAAAGCAAATACAAATCTTCTGAGGCATTGGCTCATCGGATTTTCATGTAAAATGTGACTATGACCAAAGTTACTGGTTGGGGAAGAGAATCAAAATCTTGAAAGAAGGTAATGGTATATTGGCACTCAAATCTAATAAATCACCATCTTTATGCTTTTTTGTTGTTGATGTAGTTTTTCTTTCATGTCAATACCAGGATGTACCCCTGGCCATCAAAGTCAACGTGCAAGGTTTGCACAACGTGATGGAGCTAGCCAAGATGTACCAGCTGCGCATCTTCTGCCCCAGCACCATTGGTGCCTTTGGACCCCAGTCGCCCCGCGAGCTGACCCCCGACCTGACCATCCAGAGGCCCAGGACCATCTACGGTGTGGCCAAAGTTCATGCCGAGCTTCTGGGAGAGGTGAATAGTATGTTGCTGTTGGGGCGACAAAATCTTATATCTAAAAAATGTTATGTGTTCAGGAGCGTGGCAGCCAAAGCACTACAACAAATGAGATTTCCTTCCCTGTGACATGCTATGGTGGCTTCATTTTTGGTGGTAAGACAGCTAGGATTCCGAGAGGACATCACTTAAGTGAGTGTCTGACAATTAATCGAAAAATTTTTTAAAAAGTGATTTTCACCAAAATTTGAGATACAAGGTCTTGTCACCCCAGTAACAATATGCCATGGAATTATGCTTATTTTTAATCAAGATATCATAGTGTG